>NW_024412430.1:21743862-21781277 GCF_014898765.1 Herpailurus yagouaroundi | reverse complement strand
CTCTCCCCTCCCACTCCCCCTTCCCCTCCCCTCCCCCTGCCACCCCCTTCTCCCTCCCTTCTCTCCTCCTCCCTCCCCTCCCTCCCTTCCCCAGTGTCCTTCCCCCTTTCCCCCCCTCCCCCCTCTCTATCCCTCTGTGCCCTCTTCCCTGCTCCCCCAGGCACCACAGCTGCTCTCACTTGGTTCACAGCTCCCAGCCTCACAGACTTTCCGAGGTCACAGTCTCCGCAGGGCCAGTGTCCCGTCGGACTGCCTTGTACAGATGCCATGTGAGCGCAGTGTGGGGACGGGACACAGCAGACCGGCTCTCAGCTTATCCACACCCCTTGTCCCGAATCCGTCCCTGGACCTCAGCCGGTAACTTTGAACCCCTGCTTGGGGCTGGAGCATGGGGAGGCTCTAGTGCCCGCTTCTCATGCCCACCTTTGGTGGAGAAGCCGGAGTCAGGTGTCTCCTCACCCCCCCTTGGCACACCAGGCCCTCCTGAGCCTCTGTCCGCTGCAGCTCTGCACGAGCACCCACACGGGCAGGGTCAGGCGAGGCCTCAGGCGTCCCCTTCAGACGCGCGGCAGGACGGAGGGGCGGCGGGCAAGCCGAGCCCCCACATCCGCCCAGCGAAGTCCTTGGGCGCCCAGCTCTTGTCCTGAGCCAGTAGCCGTCTCCACAGGGAGGTGATCTCCGAATCAGGGGGCCCTTACAGGGTGGGGGTGGGGGGTGCTACAGAGGACGTGGTGTGGAGCCCACCTTCAGGCGTGTGCATGTTGGGGGTTTTCTTCCCACAGACCTCTCGGACCACCTGCCGGCTGAATCTCGCCTTGGGCAGGGCAGGTTAATGAGGTGGTTGCTTCTGTTTTGCCTTTAACATGAGGATTGCTCACCTAAGGAGATTTGAAGGCACACACCCGGGGCCTGGGCCCTAGGGAGTCTCCTCCAGACTCCACATCTTTGCTGCTGGCGGGGAAAATGCTTGTAGCTTGTCCACAGCTGTTGTTCTTTTAGATTTTGGGGTGATTTCCCCAGTAATTTCTCGGGAGGTACTGGGGAAGCCCTAACTTTGGGGTAATAAAGTAGGCGAGCTGTTTCAGGAGAACTGCTGCTGGGCAGTACACACTGACTGTGGGGTCCTAGGACCCTGAGACACCAGAGTTAGGAGGTGTGGCCTCGCGCGCACACACACAGCCAGGGGGCTGGCTCTGGGACCTTGGTTTCCACACTCAGGTGGCCCTTGTCAGGGTTACAGGCACAGGTGTCAGGGCCCGGTTGGTGGCACATGCCAGTCGTGGGGGAGTTGCTGGCATCACCCATTAGGGGAGAGGCCTTGGCTGTGGCCGCAGCACCTGCCCTGGGTCCAGGCCCTGGGTGGCCCTCCCAGGTGAGAGGCAGCCCCGAGGTGTCTTGGGTGGAACAAGGGACCCACCCCCCCACCCCCCACTCTCCCTTTTGGTCTGGCCTCCCTGTGCAGGGCAGCAGATGGCCAGCCCATCTGGGCTCAGGTTGACCAGCACCCCTAAGTGGTGGTGTGGTAAAAAAGGAGCCCCCAGGGCTGGAAAGGGGTGTTGGCACGCACATTTGTGACCCCTGGGCCTCAGCTCCCCCTCCTGTCATGTGGTTCATGCCATGGCCCTTCCAGGGCATGATGGGGCTTCTGGACACGTGGGACCAGCAGGTGGTGATTGGGTTGGGGAGGTTAAGGTATGCTGAAGTCAGCCCCCATTCCCTCTGCTCTCTTAGAGCTAGGGTGGAGCCCCCTTCCACCGTGCACCTGACCCCTGACCAATGAAAGGGCCCCCGTCTGTGTGGCTGAGTTTGATCTGACCTCAGACATCCTGTGTGCATGGTGGGCTCCTTGTGTGTCCCTAGAGTCTTGTGGCCAGGCAGGAGTACGTGATGGGACCTAGGTACCCATGGCCATCCTGGACATCTGTCTGTTCCAGGAGCTGCCAGTGGCAGGCAGCCTAGAGCAGTGTGGACTCAGGGCAGGGACTCCAGGTGTGGACACGCGGTGTGGATGTGGGGTTTGGCCATGAGGTGTGGCTCTGGGTGTGGATAAAGGATGTAGAGTCAGGGCATAGACCTGGGGTGTGGACTCTGGGTGTGGATGCAGGGTGTAGAATTGGCAAGTAGACATAAGGTGTGGACGTGGGATGTGCACATGGGTGTGGGTTTGGGGTCCAGTTTCTAGACCCAACGGGACCTGAATGTCTGCAGGGCTCTGCCTCTTGCTCAAGCGCGCAACTGCTAGAGGGTGCGGGTGATGGGGGCTCACCACGTGCCCAGCCGTGCCGTTGCCCAGCCCCTGCTGGCCTCACACCAGTGTGATCTCTGGTCGATGGATGAGCACACTGAGGCCAGCTGACCCAGGGTCCGGGGTGCAGAGCTCCCGCTCCCGGGGGAGGGGGCCAAGTGAGCTGCCGGGCCGCCAAGGTGGGTCTGAGGCACAGGAGGGAGCTGGCTGCCGATAGGGGGTGGGGACAGCGTGGGAGATGTGCCGTCGCTCACTGGGGCACTGGTGGGCAGGGTGGGCTGTGGAGACAGACCAGGGGTGATCTGGCTGTTTGCTGTCCCCAGGGTGCCCCCCGCCTGCAGTGTTTCCAGATCAGAGTGTCTGGTCTGGTGCATCTGCCGGGTGGCTGACCCGGTAATGTGGGTCTCGCTCCCCCCTCTCCTGGTGGTTAGTGGGCCGCAGACGTGTTCTTCCACTGGGGAAATGCGCCTCCTGCATGGTTCCTGGCGGGCAGGTAGGGACACTGCGTATTTGCTGCAGGTGTTTTCTGTAGTTAGGACTTCAAAGTTTGCCGTGGGCTTGGAGCTCTCTCTCAGCTCGGCAGTGTCCTCTCCGATTTGCTTCGTGTTTGTTGTTTGTTTGTTTAGAAAGCGAGCAGACAAACGCACCCTCATAGCCTCTCTGGACAGGTTTGTCTTTTACACCGACTCTTTAGGCCACGGGGACTTCAGCTCCATTTGTGTTCTGAGGTGAAGAGTGGACTCCATGTGTTCAAAATCATTTGCCAGGGCCTTTCTGGGCTCAGGCTCTGCTCCCGGGATGGTGGCCCGTGGCAGCTGTGGCAGGCAGTGTCTAGGGCCCTGGGGGCTGCAGTGGCTGCGGAGGGTCTGGTGCGTGGAGCGCCCCCCTGGGCCAGGGGGCAGGGGCCACAGTGAGGGGGCGCTTGGGGTCTGGGCAGCAGCCTTACCTGGAGCACCCGGGCTCCTCCTCGTGATGGGGTGAGTAATGGTCATCGCCACCACGGGGTCGCACGCGTCCAGTACAG
Source organism: Herpailurus yagouaroundi (assembly GCF_014898765.1). Taxonomy (NCBI): domain Eukaryota; kingdom Metazoa; phylum Chordata; class Mammalia; order Carnivora; family Felidae; genus Herpailurus; species Herpailurus yagouaroundi. The sequence continues at coordinate 21,778,008 of NW_024412430.1, read as the reverse complement.
TCCTCGATGCTGCCCGGTACAGAGGGAGCGCTCAGCCAGCCTTAGTGATGGCTGGGTGACGGTGGTGACCGATGACATGGGCACAGGCAGGTCCGTTGTCTTTTTGATTGACATAAAATTCACATAACGTGAAACTTAACCATTTTAAAGTGAACGCTTTAGTGGCATTTAGTACCTTCCCCGTGTTGTGCAGACATTGCCTCCACCCAGTTGCAAAATATTTGACCCCAAAAATGGACCCCATGTCCACTGAACCGTCACTGCCCATTCCCCACCCCCAGCCTCTGGCTCCGCTGGTCGGTCCTCTACCTCCTCCGAGCACTGCATACGGATGGAGTCGTCCCACACATGACCTTCTGTGTCTGGCTTCTTTCACTCTGCTTGAGTTTCTGGGGTTCACCCATGCTGCAGCAGGTGCCAGCACCCCTTCCTTTTCAGGGCTGAGTACTGCTCCGTCATGTGGACGTGCCATACGTGCCATCGATTCATCAGCTGATGGACATTTTGGCCATTGGGATCAGTACTGCTGTGAACATTGGTGTTGGAGTCCCCATTCCCAGGTCTTTGGGGCACAGACTCAGGAGTGGGATTGCTGGGGCCTCTCATAATTCTGTGTGTAACCTTTTGGGGGACCATCAAACCACTTCCATAGATGCTGTGCCATCTTTATATCGTCGCCAGCGATGCAAGAGGGTTCTCATTTTACCACATCCCCACCGGCACTTGCTGTCTTCCCCGTGTTTTATTCTTGTGAAAATTGTAGCCATTCTCATGGGTGTGGGTCGCATCTCATGGTTTTGATGCACATTCCGGTGACTTTAGATGACTAAGGATGATGAGCGTCTTTCCTGAGCTTGTGGGCCGTTTGCATCTCACCTTTGGAGAAATGCCTGTTCAGGCCCTTTGCCCGTTTAATAGTTGATTTGTGGTTCCTTTTGTTGATGAGCTGTAAAGCTCATTGTGCCTTTTGGACGCTAGTACTTTGCAAATACTTTCTCCCATTCTTTATGTTACCTTTTTACTGTCTTTGTAGTGACCTTTAATGCACGAGAGTTCTACATTTTGATGATACCCAGTTTATTTTTTGTTTTGTTGCTTGTGTTTTTGGTGTCCTATTTAGGAATCCATGACCAAATCCATGGTCATGAGGGTGTACCATGTCCTCTTCTTAGAGCTTTACAGTGTTAGGCCTTGTATTTAGGTTGTTGATCCATGTTTAGTTAATTTTTTATATGGTGTGAGGTAGGGATTCAACTTCATTCTTTTGATACTCCGTTGTCCCAGCGCTGTAGTACCACCCCCTGGGACAGGAGCCCCCCATGGGGTCAGGAGGGGCCTAACCCATAGCCCCGAGCTGCCCCCGGTGAAGTGGTGGGGGCAGCCCACCTCCGAGACACCCTTGGCCTCTCTGGTTCTAGGTGACAGGATAGCGGTGGCCTCAGGCAGGCAGGCCTGTTGGGCGGCCTGGTCCCTCTGTGTGCGCTGGTCATGCATAGCAAGACTGTCCTTGCCCCTGCCTCCTTCCTCCTCCTCTTCCCCTGTCCTGTCCTTGTGGGCCACTGTCCTCACACATGCTCTGCTCCGTCTGCACTCACACCACTGCGGGCCCCTCCTGTGGGCTGAGCAGGAGTTGCCTGAAGTTCTGCTGGGCAAGTACTTGAGGCATTGAATGCTGGCCACATCTGTGTTTCTTCTGTTTCAGCTGTGTGGGAGTGGAAGAGGAGGAGGCCCCAGACATCGACATATACCACTGCCCCAACTGCGAGAAAACCCACGGGAAGTCTACCCGTAAGTAGGGGCTGTGCTGCTGACCCTCAGTTTGCACTCGCCCTGGCCTGGCTTTCTGGGTGAACGCCCTGGGTAGTTGCACACTGGTGCCTGGGACCACTGCCGGCCCTGCTCACTGCCCCTATGGACCTGTCACTGCCCCTCCCGACCTGCTCCTGCCCCTGTGGACCTGTCACTGACCTCCCGATCGGCTCCTGCCCGTGGGTGCAACTGAAGCCACCCAGGTTGTGCTCTCAGAGGGGCCAGGCCCATCTGAGATGGGAACACCACACAAGGTCTGGGAGTGCCTGTGTGGGGGATCTGCTGTCCCTTCTCCAGTGCCCTCTGCTGGGAGAGGCCCTTTCTCAAACTGCCTGCTGGTCCTGTGGGGGGTGTGTGGCACATCCTGTAGGGGCTCCTTAGGGAGCAGGCTCATCCATGGTGGCTCCATGGGGGGCTGTGTCCCTGCTAGGAGGGGAGTTCTGAGGCTGAGCCACATAGGGGGTGTGCCCTGGTCTGCAGGTGTCTTGGGAGGGGCCTGGCCTGGGGACAAGACAAATGGCATGGGGGTATTAACGTGGCCTCAGGTTTCTGGCCTGGGCTGGGGGGCGTGGGTGCTCATAGAAGGTGCGGGCTGGACACTGACCCTGGCTGGGTAGCTGATGACAGCCCTGTCATCCTGAGCCCTGGGTTAACTGGGGGAGGAGAGTGGGGGCCACATTTGGCCCCAGGCACCAGGAGGCCTTTCACCCCCTTCAAAGGGAGCGCCCCTCCTGGTGTCCAGTCACAAGGCAGAGACTGGATCCCCAGCTCCTGGGGGGTGATTACTGTGGATCCAGCGTGGGTAAGCGAGGGTGCCAGCGCCCTGTTCTGTGGGGTGGGGCTGGCCCTGGCGGTCTTGGGGGCTGTGCCCTGGTCACTTGGGAAGCTGGGAGAGGCAGGTGGGGTCACCTCTGGCCTGTGTGCCATGGTCACCAGGTGGCCGTGGGGCTGCATCGGCTGGGCTCTCATTCTCCAGCCCCTGGCACATGGTCATCACGCAGTAAAGCACCAATGCGTGAGAGCAGCAGGAAGGTTCCCGGGTCCCTGAATTATCCTCGTCCCCCAGGAGCTGGCCCTCACAGTCTGCTGTGATTACCTGGACATCATTCTGGTCACTGCTTTACGGCAGATGTGGGAGGGTGACTGTCCCCCTGTGGGTTAACTGACATCTCCCAACACCTCATGAGCCCCAGGCCTCAGGGCCTGGGGGGATGAACAGGGTGGGGACTGGGCGGTCACACCATGTGGTCCTGGGGCAGGGCAGGGACAGAGCAGGACTGGAGCTAGGAGACCCCGCCTGCCCCACAACAGAGCTGAGTGGCCTGAGGGAGGGTGGGGCAAGGCCCTGTGGTCTGGGGGCTCTTCCATGAATCGGGGCTCAAGTTGGGCGATAGTGGGGTGCCGAGGTGTGTGGTGGTGCTCACATACAATGTGACTTCCACATCACCGTGTGTCCTGGAACCCCCTCTCCCTGACCGTGAGCTTACCCACTGTTGAGGGCATGTGTGCCTGCTGACTGAGACCCTGCCCCTGCGCTGGGGAGTCCCAGCTGCCTTGTACGGGGGCCCTGTACCGATGCTGAAAGCCAAGTGCGGGCGACCCTTCCTGGCACTTCTAGCCAGGTAGCCCCCGGGGCATGTGGGCACCGCGGCCCCTCCCTGGCTCTGCGTGTGTGCGCACATGCATGTTATGTGTGTGCATGAATGTGCGCAGAAATGTTCACATGTGCGTCCACGTGTGTGGGTGTGTGCATGAACTCGGGCACACGTGTGCATGAGTGTCGTGTGCGCACAAGAATATGCATGTGTGTTTGCACGTGTGTGCATGTGTGTGCCTGTGCACGTGTGTTTTATAAATCTCGTTGCTACTGGAGGCCACGTGTCCACGAGGGACAGAGGTGCAGAGGCTAGGACTTCCCACCAGTGTGCGCACTGGTCACCGTCAGTCTGCACTTGAGGTGTGTCTGTGCCCAGACCGTGCCAGACCGGAGCTCGTCACTGTCCGTGACACGCTGGTCAGTTTGCTGCATCTGCTCCAGTCAGACCCTCCATGGTGAGGGCTCCCGCTGTCCCCATGTCCCCAGGGGGCCCCCCAAGCCCGTGGGCTGCGCCGGGGGCGCCCTGGGTGGGTTTGGGGTGGGCACTGAGATGAGGGTGGGGACTCACAGGTATACCCGATTCACACAGATTTGGGGCCTGGCAAGGAGTCAGGAGGGCTCCCAGGAGTGGGGGGCTCGGCCCTTACAGCAGCTCTGACCCTGCACTGCGTGTCCAGCTCTGGCTGCTCCCCTGATGCTTACACCCCTCCTCCCCGTGCCCGTGAGGCTGTGCTGCCCTGGGGGGTGGGCACCTGGCACCCCCACGCTCCAGCCTCCCGCTGGGCGGATGTCCCGGGGTGCCTTGTCAGAGGGGGTGGGGTGCCATGACAAGAGGAGGGGGGGGTGGCCTCTGGGCCCCGGGGAGGGAGGGAGCCCGCCGGCCAGGGCTGCGCGAGGAGCGCCCAGAGCTCACCCTGCCTCCCTTGCGGTTCCGCGTCTGGCTGTTATCCTGGCCACACGCTCTGGCCACAGCGTCACGTGGGCCAGTCCCTCCTCCAGGTGCTCCTCGATACCCAGTCCGGAGTTAGGGCCCAGGAGGGCCACCAGCCCGGTCAGCCCCTGCTTCCCAGGCCTGGGTCCTGGCAGGAGTGTGGGGGCGCCGCTGCTTCCCCCACTGCCCTTTACATCTGCACCCCCATCACCCGGCCGCACCTGCCCTCCGAGGCTTGGTTTCCCCACACGGCCCCTGGGGCCAGGGCCCTGGTGCCAGGCATCTGTGTCCTCTTGCCTCCGCACACCTGCCGGGGAGACCTTGGGATGTGAGGAGTGGGGCAGATGCAGGTGCCAGCCTGGGGGGACCTCGAAGGGCCCCCATGGGGTCCCCTCCGCAATGCCTCCCTTCTCCCGACCTCAGCTGCCCCCCAGACGGCACTGGGGTATCTGTCTCCCCGCTGGTCTCCCCCACCTGCGGTGTCACCCATGGCGGCCAGTGTGCGGGCTGGGCTGCCCCTTCCACCCCTGTCTTGATCCCTGGACGCGTGGGACCCCTGGTAAGTGGCCGGGAGCCAGGCTCGCCTCCCACCAGAGGCAGCCCCATCGCCGAGGCCCACAACGCTCCTCTGTGGCCATGCACGGCTGCCCTCGCTCCCCAGGCCCTTCAGTGGGGGGCACCTGGTAAAGTCTAAAGCCCGGGGCATGAGAGGCGGCCCAGGGTCACGTCCTGATGCAGCTGTGGGCCCAGAAGAAAGGATGATGATATTGAGGCTGGTTTCAGAGTCAGGGTGACCTGGGCCATCGTCAGAGTTGTGTCCCCCCCCCCCCCCCCGAGGCCCTGCCTTGGCTGTGAGCACCCTCTCCCTCTGAGCCTGCTGGCTCTTCAGGAAGCAGGGATGGCTCTCAGGCCAGCTGTGGCTTTGGTGACCCCCGTGCGGAGCTGGGCTGCTCAGCACGCACTTGGCAAACCGCTGAGAAGAAAAGGCCTGAGCCAGGGTAACCAGAGGGAGGAGGGTGGGCACTGAGGTGCCAGTGCAGTGCCCAGGAGACCAGCCATTCACAGACATCCTGCATGCCCACTAGTGCTGGGCTGTGCCAGGCACCGTGGGCGTGTGGGGAGAGCCCAAGGGTCCAGAGTGGGACTGAACCCTGTGAACAAATGGTTTCAGCCCAAGCAGCCTAGCCAAGAGGAGGGGCCGTGCGCGCAGTGGGCCCCACAGAGCTCCTGGGGTGGACGGGGCACCGTACGCCCTTCCCCTCCTGTAGCTCATGAGGGTCCCGGACCTCGCTATTAAAGATGCAGCACAGAGATGCCCAGTAACTTGCCCAAGGTCACACAGTCACAGGCTGGTGGGGCAAGAAAGACTTGGACAAGTGGTGGAGCCCTTCCGTCTCTCGTCTGTGCCTCCGGCCACCACCAGAACCCCCAGTTCGAGTCCCCCCTCTACAGGATCTTGCCGGGTTTCCATAACGTCCACTCACACCCTGGCCATGGCAAACCAAGGGCGATGGAAATGTCACACCATTGTTGGAGGCAGGCTCAAGGGTCGTTGGTGGCAGCCCCCTCCCTGTCCTTGTCTGTGAGGGATGGGATCCCTCAGATCTAGTCTCTGGCAGTCCCTCAGATCTAGTCCCATGTCTGTCATGGGGCCAGCTTGTTTCACAGCCCACCCAGCAGCTGCCAGGGACAGGTCTCTGTGCCAGTGCTGTCCTCACTCACCGAGTCACCAGGGGCTGCCCTGGGCAGAGGCTGGGGCCACAAGGAAATTGCTTCCCTCCCCTCCAGGGGCTTGCAGTCCAGTAGGAGTGTGAGTGCGTGTGTATGTGTGTGTGCACGTGCATGTTCTGGGTGCACTGCGTGGGCGTGCACACGGGTATGTCCTTGTGCGTGCACACACATGTGTGCACATGCACATGTATGCAAGTGCACCACAGTCCAGTAGGTGTGTGTGTATATGTGTGTGCACGTGCATGTACTGTGTGCACTGCATGGGTGTGCACATGGGTGTGCGCTTGTGGGTCCAAAGGCACATATGCGTGCATATGCATGCATCTACAAATGCGCCACAGTCCAGTAAGTAAGGTGTGCACATGTGTGTTCTGTGTGCACCTCATGGGTGTGCAGACGGGTGATTGTGTGTGCATACCTGTGCACATGTATGTGTGTGCAAATGTGTCAGTCCAGTAGGTGTGTGAATGTGTGTATACATGTGTGTGCCCACGAATGTTCTGTGTCCGCTGCGTGGGCATGCACACGGGTGTGTGCTTGTACGTGTATAGGTACATGTGTGTGCATGTGCACATGTGTGCGAATGTGTCGCAGTCCACTAGGGGTGTGTGCACACAGTGGTGTGTAAAGAGTCCAGGGTGGGGTGCCCGGTGCCCTGGGAGCACACACGAGGAAAGGAGAGTTGGAGTCAGCGGTCAGGGTGGCGGTGTCAGAGGGGGACACACAGGAGTACAAGGTGGCACAGGCGGGGTGTGGGAAGGGCGGGAGCTACAGAGGGCAGTGCCAGCCTGCTCCTGCCCCAGTGGTGGGCTTAGGGCAGCAAACGTTGCAGCAGCGAGGTGACAAGCTTGAGGGGAGGCGTCCCCTTGGTGGGACCTCCCGGTAGGTGCCTCTGACGCGCTCTCAGCGGACTGGGTGCTAATGGGAAGGGTCCCGGGCTCCCCCAGCTTTGGGGTCGGCTGAGCCAGAGGAGTGGGAGGGGCAGGGCAGGGGTGGGGCCGTGACCCAAGGAGGGTGGGAGGTCACAGGGGCCGGGGGTGGGTGGGTGGCCCCCAGGGGACATCGGGGGCGCCGCCTCTGCGGAGGCTGGAGTCTCAGCGTTCACAGCTCCTCAGCTGCCCTCTGGGCCCGGCCCCTGTGGTGCGGGGAGGGGAGGGCCCACGCTGGGTGCCATCTGCCCCTGTCTCCCCACAGTGAAGAAGAAGCGGGCCTGGCACAAACACGGCCCAGGGCAGACGCCCGACGTGAAGCCCGTCCAGAACGGCAGCCAGCTCTTCATCAAGGAGCTGCGGAGTCGGACCTTCCCCAGGTGGGCGGTGGCGGCCTCGTCCTGGGGGGCTCAGGGGCACAGCCTCCCTCCAGGGGAGCGGCACAGCCCCCCTAAGCCCTAGGCGCTCCCAGCTCTGGGGCTGACCTCTTCCTTCTCAGCACCTGCAGGTCAGGTGTTGGGGACCCTCTTCCTCTGGGCTCATGCATCCCCCCACCACCTGGTGTGGCCCTTCCCACGGAACCTTCCTGAGGGGGAGGCTGCTGAACTCAGGTTCTGGAGGGCGAGGAGTGGGGGCTGGGGTCCTGCCCAAGACCACCCTCCAGACGTGGCCCTCTGCCCCTGGGCCTGACAGGCTGTCCCCAGGTCCCCTTCTCCGAGACCGCCTGCCCGCACCCATGCGCCGCGTGCAGGTCGAGGGCAGAGGGCAGGGGCAGGGCTGCGGGGACCCTGACTCGTGGACATGTGCTCTTCAAGCTGCTGTGCGCCCCCTCGGCCCCTCACAGCCGGAAGACTTTTGTTTGTCTGACAAGGTTTCTTCTCTACTTTTAAAGAGTAACTCACCGGACCCAGGATCCTACGTGGTGGGTCCTTTTCCTTTTAGCACTTCAAATGTTTTGCCCCACTGTCTTCTTGCATGCATAGTGTCTCATGAGGGACCCAGTATGACTCTTACCCGTGAGCCTCCACAGACAAGGTACCTCCCTCCTCTGGCTTCTTTCCTTTCTGCGACTTTTACTGAGATACAACTCACAGACCTTACAGTTGGCCCATTTCAAGGGTACAGTTGGCCCATTTCAAGGGTACAACTCCGTGGTCTTCGGTGCGTTCACAGACGTGTGCGCCACCAGCAGCCGGTTTAGAATGTTTGCATCCCCCCCCCCCCCCCGCCCCGGTGTCTGTTTAACATTCTGTTGTGTGGACAGACCACACGTTGTTTATCCATGCGTCAGCTGACACGCTGGGGTTCTGATGTTTGGCTACTGCAGATAGTTCTACTATAAACGTTCTTATACAGGATTCTGGGGGACATGTGTTTCCATGTTTTTAGGAGCAGTGGCTCCATGTTCAGTTGTCTGAGAAACTGCTGGACTGGTCTCCACAGTGGTTACGCCACTGTCGTTCCCACCAGCAGAGCGTGAGGGTCCCAGTTTCCGATCACCCTTGCCGGCCCTTGCGATTATCTGGCATTTTGATTCGAACCATCCTTACAGGTGTGAGGCTTTCTCTCTCTCTGGTCTGACCTGCATTTCCCTCATGAAAAGTCATGTTGAGCATCTTTTCATGTGCGTGGTAGTCATGTGTATGTCTTCCTTGGAGGAATGTCAGTTCGGACCCTTTGCCTATTTTTAATTTTTGTGTCTTTTAATTATTAAGAGAGTTTTTTTATATATTTTAGATACAAGTCTCTTAACAGACAAATGATTGGTGAATACTTTATCCTGTTTTGTAGACATTTCACTTTCTTGATCATGTCCTTTGAAGCACCAACATTTGTAATTTTGACGGAGTCCAGTTTATCCGTTTTTTATTTTGTTACTTGTGCTTTTGTTGTCATAGCTGAGGATCATTTGCCAGATCCAAACCCCAGGTCATGAAAATTACCTTCTACAAAACTTCTAAGAGTTTTGCAGGTTTTAGGTCTTACGGTTTTGTTTTTGATACATTTTGAGTTAATTTCTTCATATAGGGTGAGATAACGATCTAACTTTTTTTTTTTTTTTTTTTTTTTTTTTTGGCACGCATCTCTCCATTTGTCCCTGCACTATTTGTAAAAAGACCACTCTTTTTCTATTAAATGGTCTTGGCTCTTAGCTGTAAGTATATGCATTTATTTCTGGACACTCAGTTCTGTTCCACCAATCTGTTTATCCTTAGGCTGGTCTCACATTGCCTGGACTACTGTGCTTTGCAGTACGTTTTGAAATGAAGAAGTATGTGTCCTCCAGCTTTGCTTTTCTTTTCTTTCTTTCTTTCTTTCTTTCTTTCTTTCTTTCGAATATTTTTTAATGTTTATTATTTTTGAGAGAGTAGAGAGAGCACGAGCCGGGGGAGGAGCAGAGAGAGAGGGAGCCACAGAATCCCAGGCAGGCGCCAGGCTCTGAGCTCTTAGCACAGAGCCTGACATGGGGCTCGAACTCACGAACCGTGGGATCATGACCTCATTTGAAGGAGGACGCTTAACTGACTGAGCCACCCAGGTGCCCCTCCCGCTTTGTTTTTCTTTTTAAAAATCCTTCTGGCCGTTCTTGGTCTGCTGGAATTCCATCTGAATTTTAGAATCAGCTTGTCAGGCCTACAGAGAAGTCAGCTGATACGGATTGTGTTGAATCTGTACATGAGTAGAATCGAAGTATTGCCATCTGAAAAATGCAGTCTTCTGACCTATGAACATGGGTTTTCTTCCATTTATTAAGATCTTTTATGTTTCCTTCAATAGTGTTCTGTAGTTTTCAGAGTTTTGTACTTCCTTTGTTAAGTTTATTCCTAAGTAATTTATTCTTTTTGATGCTCTTTTAAATGAAATTGTTTTCTTAATTTTATTTCCAGAGGGTTCATTGCTACGGTACTGAAATAGAGTTCAAGTGTATTCATCTTGTATCCTGCAACCTTGCTGAGCTGGTTTATTAGTTCTAATAGCTTTTTAGTAGATTCCTTACAACTTTCTACATGTGAGATCATGTCATCTGTGAATAGTTTCCTTTCTTCACTTCCAATCTGTGTTACCCTTTTTTTCTTGCTTGATTGCTCTGGCTAGGACTTCTAGTAGAATGTTAAGTAGAAGAGACCAGACAAAGATGATCAGGGCCCCATCCTTTTCAGGGTGCTACGCTTGGGGTACAGCCTCAGTTCCGCAAGTGTGGGCCAAGGGGAAGAAGGGAGCCCCCCCCCCACCCCATGTCTTGTCTGCCCTTGCGTGAGACTGAGAATCAGGAACAGACAGCTGGTGCAGGATGAGAAAGGCTGCCGTCCTGTTCCTCCTGGACGAAGCCCTCTGCTTGGAAGCTGGGGAGAGCTCCCACTCAGCTTTCCTGTGTCCTTGGCCACGGCCTTCCTGAGGGAGGTCTCCTCGCCGATCCAGTGGGGTAGAGGGAAGAATGGTCTCGGCCCATGTATCACAGGCACACGCCTTTCCTGCCAGGTTTTCATAGATTTTCTAGGCTAGATGTTTCTCCATTTGCTATTTGCTCTTAGAACCATTTCCAGAGGTTTCGAATAGTTGTTTTTCACAGTAATTTTCACCCGTTTCATTGGGTTTTGGGTCCTCAGGGCTCTTCACGCTGTCATGCCAGAGGTAGACCTTTCTCATGTGGCCTCTGTCAGGATATCGCCTCTCCTGTTTTGCAGTTTGATTGGGACGTGTCTAGGTATGGTTTTCAAGTATTTAATCCTACTTGGTGTGGTCTCAGTTTTCTGGATCTGTGGTTTCACATCTGCCATTAATTGTAGAAAATTCTCAGCCGTTATGACTTCCAACATTTCTCCTGCTTCAAACACTGCTCCTTCCTCTCTCTTTTATTTTTGGTGTTCTCGTCATGCCCACTTTGCTCTTCCTGCCGTTGTTCTGTATATTCTTGGATATTCTGTTCCCTGCTTGTTCCATTCTTTTTTCTCTTTATGCTTCAGGCTGAGCAGATGTTACTAACTTCAAGCTTACTGAGTCTTTTCTTAGCCACACGCAGTCTACCAATGAGCCCATCGAAGGCATTCCGCATTTCTGTTACCATTTTTAATTATTTCTATCATTTCCTTTTGGTTCTTAGAGTGTTCACTTCTCTGCTTACATTGTCTTCTGTCCTTGCGTGTTTTCCACTTTTTCCATTAGCACTCCTAACATATTAATCATAATTTTAAAAAATTTCCTGTCTTATACTTCCAAATTCTGTGCTATAGCTGAGCTGTGTCCTGATACTTTTAAAACGTTTTATTTTTTAATTGAGGTATAATTAACATACATTGTTATATTAGTTTCAGGTGTACAATATAATGACTCAATACTTCTGTACATGAGCAGAAGTATCCTCTTCTGCACACGAGTATCACTCAGTGCTCATCATGATAAACGTACCCTCAACCCCCTTCACCTGTTTCACCCATTCGCCCACAGACAGACTTCCCTCTGGTAACCATCAGTTTGTCCTCTGTATTTAAGAGTCTGCCTTTTTTGTTTGTCTCTTTCTTCTTCTTGTTTTTTTTTTTTTAATTATTTTAATGTTTTATTTATTTTGAGAGAGAGAGAACAAGTCGGGGAGGGGCAGAGAGAGAGGAAGACAGAGAATCCATGAAGCAGGCTCCAGGCTCTGACCTCTCAGCACAGAGCCTGACATGGGGCTCGAACACGTGAACTGTGAGATCGTGACCTGAGCCGAAGTCAGACGCTTAACTGACTGAGCCACCCGGACTCCCCATTCTTTGTTCATTTCTTTTGTTTCTTAAATTCCACATATGAGTGAAATCATATGGTATTTGTCTTTCTCTGCCTTATTTTTATTATACTTAACATTATACTCTCTAGCTCCATCCATGTTGTTGCAAATGGCAAGATTTCATTTGTTTTATGTCTGAGTAATATTCCATCGTGTGTGTATGTGTGTGTGTATATGTGTGTGTGTATACACACCACATCTTCTTTGTCCATTTATCAGTCGATGGACATTTGGGCTTTCTGTATCTTGGCTGCTTCTGATAGTGCTGCTATAAACTTCAGGACGTGTCTTTTTGAATTAGTGTTTTCATTTTCTTTAGGTAAATACCCAGTAGTGGAATTACCGGGCCACCACGTAATTCTATTTTTAATTTCTTAAGGACCCTCCACGCTGTTCTCCAGAGAGGTTGCACAGTTTGCATTCCCACCAGCAGTGCAAGAAGGTTCCTTTTTCTCCACATCCTCGGCGACACCTGTTGTTTCTTGTCTTTTTGATTTCAGCTGTTCTGACAGGGGTGAGGTGATTTGCTTTGTGTCTTAAGACTATGGTTTTTTGCCGTTTAGCGCATCTTGTGATTTTTTGGTGAAAGCTGGACATGATGTATTGAGTCAAAGGAACTGAGGTGATTATGCATTTAGAGTGAGGTTTTGTGTTGACCAGACCAGGGACTGGGTTGTGTTGCTGTAGCCGTAGGGCCAGACACATGACTTTCTCCTAGTTTCCTTGTGTTTTCCTCCTCTCCTGTTCTTGCTGGGTGTCCCTAACAACTCCTTCTTAAATAGAATCTGTCCTGCAGCTGTCTTGGCTATACTCAGCTACCGTTATACTGTTGTATGGTAGTAGGATTGGGGTAGGGGAAGTGTCCTGTAATTGAATAACACACCTCAGTGTTTCAGTGGGCCCGAGGCTCTGGGCTGTTACCTTTGGAAGCATTTCTTGGCCTTCGCTTTTGCTCTTCTTCCCTAAGACAGGAAGCTAGTGGCGTCAGGGGGGTGGGTGGGCACTTGCCCTTCCCCCATCAGAGGAGGGTCTGGTTAAGTAAGTGCTCCTGGAAGGTCGACTTTTGTTATGGAGAACACTCGGAGTATATTTACACATAATTGCTCTCCCCCAACCGTGTCTGAAATAGGACAGATCTTCACCAGGAGAACCTGTGGGTAGAACCCATCAAGGTGGGTCTCCTCTGAGGCTGGGCCCCATGAGTTCTTAACTCTGAAGCTACTTCACACTCAGCCTCTGCACTTTGTCAGAAATCACTTTAATTATCCTCTCAGTTACCGCCTCCAGCCGCTTCTGCCTCAGGTAAGGTCCTCTCGGTGGTGATTCTCTGTGTTTGCCTGTCTCCCCAGATTCTGGGGGCGACTGTTTGCCCTGTAACCCTAATGTTCAGTGAATCTAAGAAAATTCCTTGGTAATCAGTCCGTTCAGCTTTTTTCTTGTTGTGAGGACAGGAATGACCATTTCCAAGCTCTTTACATGTTGGAGTTGAAGCCATTAGTCCAGTTCCACTTACTTTAACCCCTTCTCATTAGTTGGGTTGTCTTTTTATTGCCTACGTATTCTAGGTACTTGCCACCAATCAGATACTTTCTCCTGTCCCGTGATTGCCTTTCCACTTTCTTCATGGTGTCCTTTGAAACGCAAATGTTTATAATTTTGATGGAATCGAATTCATTCTTCTCGTTCTTGCTGCTCGTGGTTTTGGCTTCTAGGAAACCGTTGCCAGGTTAAAGGTTGTGAAGATTTATGTCTGTGTGTGTGTTTTCTTCTGGAAGTTTTACAGTTCCAGCCTTTATGTGTAGGTCTTCAACTCAGTTTGAGTTAGTTTTTGTCTATGATGTGAGATAGGGTCCCGCTTAATTCTTTTGCATGTGGACGTCCAGTTCTCTCATGCACCATTTATTGAAATGACTGGTTTTTTTTTTCTCCATTGAGTTGTCCTTGCGTTCCTGATGAAAAAGCAGTTGGCCACAGATGTTTGGGTTTATTTCTGGACACTCGGTTCTGCCGCACCGATCCATATGTCTCTTCTCTCTTCTCATGCCGGCACCACACGGTCTTGATTACTGTAGCTTTAGAGTGAATTTTGAAGTTGGTCAGTGTCCTCAACTTTGTTCTTTGTAAAGACTGTTTTGGTCATCTGGGGCTTTGCACTTCCCGTCAGCTTTCCAAGTTCAGCTTGTCCATTTCTGCAAAGACGTCAACAGGTGTTCTGACAGGGATTGTGTGAAATCCGTAGCTCAATTTTCTCTCATTTCTTGAGTCTCATTTCTTTCTTCTAGATTTGATTTCTCTCTTATTGAATTATATCCTTTAGTGGTTTAGTAAAGGCCTATAGAAATATTCTGTTTTTGAAAATGTTTTCATTTCATCTGTGTTCTTAAATGATTCTAATTTTCTAAAATGGGCCTAAAATTTTAGAGTAAATTTATTTTCCTTGAATTCTTTGAAGACGCTGTTATCCTGTTGTCATTTGGCATCTCTTGTTGTTCACGAGATGTCTGTTGTCAGTCTAGTGGCTGGTGTTTGTTCATCTGTTTACTGTTTGGTTTTGGCAAATAATCTGTTTTTTTATCTGAAGACTTTTCAGATTGCCTCGTTGTCTCTGATGTTCCGCAGGTAGGCTACAGTGCATCTGGATGTGCTTTGTTTTTATCGGTTCTACTCAGGAATCAGTAAGATCTTTTAATTTGAGGAATTGTATCTTATCTCAGTTCTGAAAAATGGCCTGTTTTCTTTTTAAGTAGCATTTCACCCCCTTTCTCTGTATTATTTTTCAAGTATTCCATCAAATTGACCATTTGGTGGGGCGGGTGCAGCTACTATTGAGTGCATCTGTTGAGTTTTTAAATTTTCTCAAAAGTGACGTTTTTCACGTCTAGAATTTCCGCTAGGTCATGGTCAATGTTGCTTGCTCTGTTGTCCTCCCTCCCTGCCCTCTGCTGCGTCCTCCCATTATCCCTGTGAATGTGGTTAGTATGTTTCCCAGCCGTCCGTTGTGCTCAGTCCCCGGACCCGTGCTCTGGCGGATGTGTCTTCCGTCATTCTGTGAGGCGGCCTGTCTGCCCTGGGCCCAGAGGTGTCCCCGCAGAACCATAGTGTCTTTGCCTTTGCTGGGTCCTCATGGGTTTTGCAGTCCCAGACCTGGTACGTGGGGCTGTGTGACATGAGGGCACGGGATCCCGGTTTGTCCGGATACCGTCTCCCTCTGGCTACCCGGGGCTTCCACAGATGACCCTGCACTGTCCCAGTGCTGCCGCTCACACAGCCGCCACCCACTCCTGGCCTGAACCTAATGCTCTGTCAGCACTGGTCCCACCCGAAGGTCCCTCCTCCGTCCTCGCCCTCACTGCCCCACGTGCTCCCTCTTGGTGGGACAGGGCCTTGCAGCTCCCTCCTCTCAAGCACTACTTCCTTGGAGCCACACCCCGTGCTCCCCTGGCTGTCCTCCACCTGCCTGGCCTCCTCTCCTGCTGAGCACTCTCCCTGGGAGTTGTGGGGACTCTGCTCTCGCCCCCGGCCCTCGGAGTTTACACCTCCCCCTGACCCCCCGCCCCGCCCAGGCTGTCTCTTGGCCGGCGGCCTCAGCCTCCCTCTGCAGCCTCTGAGCTCCTGACCCGTCCTCAGTCCAAGTCTGTCCCAAGTCAGCTGCGGATCTGTCCCCTGCACACGCCTGCTCTCCTCCAGCCCTCAGTCCCTCAGCTGTCTGCCGTCACCTCCCCTGTTCCTCCACCCTTTCGCCCACCACTGCCTCCTGGTCCGTAAGCTGAGCCTCCTCCCTGGTCGCGGTGTCCAGCCTGCTCCCGCGGCAGCTCCCCGTCCGTCCACACAGCCATTGGATTGACCTCCAGCTGTTGTTGCCCTACTCAAGCTGTCCAGTGGCTCCCCAGTGCTCTCGGCACGAGGCAGAGGCCCACTGCTGGGCAGATAGGCCACCTCAGCTGCTGCGCACTCAGCCCGCTCACCCCCTACCCCCGGCTGCTGGGTTCCTTCCCCTCCCCACCCCTGGCCACATTCTCCCCACTCCAGGGCTTGGCTGGCACCCCCCTTCTGCCCGGGACATGTGCCTCTCAATCCTGCCCCTCCAGGCCTGGACGGGCTGCTCTGACGCTGACCCCTGCTGTCTTCCCCCTGAGCTCTGCTCTCAGCGGTGGGCTTACGGCCTTGCATGCTTGTCTGATGGAAGCCCATCTCCAGCGTCACCACGGGGGCTCTCCAGCTGGGCCTCAAAGGTCCCTGGTGCCCCGGGCAGTGCCCAGCACGCAGCTGGGCAAGCTGGGCAGGGGAGCCACTGACCGCAGCACCCCAGGTTGCCCTTGGACCCTGTGCTTGGCTTGTGCAGGGAGTGGATTCTCCCTGGGAGGGGTTTGTCTCTATCTGCTGTGTCCTCAGGCCCGGCCCCAGCGCCGTGCAGGATCTAATCTCTGCGCACATGGGAGGAATGTTATGGAGGGTGGGCAGGTAGGGCAAGGGGCAGGGGAGGGATCCTGCCCATGCTCTGCCTTTCTCTGCCGTGGTAGGAGGGTTGGTCTCTGTGTTTCCCCTTCCTGGGCCTCCTGGACCTTGAGGTCCAACGTCTGTGATGGATGTGGGTCCAAGCCACGTCGCTCCCCCATGACCCCTGGGCATGGTGCCGGGGACGAGCCCTCCTCCCAGGGCGTGGGAGCCCGGGTTGCACGTCTCTGGCTCTGAGGCCCTATCCAGGCCTGTCCCGGTGCTGCGGGGCCGGGATCCTGGCCGGCGTGACCTCCGACCCCCACTTTTCCCGCAGCGCGGAAGACGTGGTGGTCCGTGTGCCCGGCAGCCAGCTCACGCTGGGCTACATGGAGGAGCACGGCTTCACTGAGCCCATCCTCGTACCCAAGAAAGACGGGCTGGGCCTGGCAGTCCCAGCCCCCACCTTCTATGTCAGTGACGTCGAGAACTACGTGGGTGAGTGGCCACCCTGGAGCCTGCTCGCCTTAGGCCCTGGCTGGTCCCCGTGCTGTGTGAGCGCTGTGATCCGGGGTCTCCGTGTACGTTCAGGGCACTCTTAGAATCAGACCCCATGTCCCACTGAAATGACACGTGACCCTGGCCGTCCCCCCAGCCAGTATTCTGACTGCGAAGGGGCCTGTCTTGGGACCCTTTCATTCTGCCAGCTGCAAAACCCATGCTGTTGGGTGCTAATGGTGGTAATGGAGGGCCCCTGCCTTCGAGGTTTGTGCTGTGCCCCCCTCAGCCTCTCCTGGGCCAGCCTGGGGCACCCTTGGTCTGCCCCAGGACCCTTCCTCTCTGGATCCCTCCGGCTCCCGTTGGTGCTGCCCTGTGCAGCCTGTCTCCTGTCCCCTTGGCAGCAACCAGCACTGTGGGCACCCTCAGTCGGGACACCTCCGGGTGGAGGGAAGAAACTGTATGCTTGGGCGTCGTCTGTGAGGCGGGGCCACACGGCCCAGACTCTGAGGCCCCAAGGTGGCTGGGGCTCGGGGGTGTGGCCCGTGCAAGAGGAGGACAGAGCCCGAGAAGGCTGGTGCCCAGGTCCCCTGTGGCAGGCGGAGAGAAGGGAGCCCCATCGGGGCCATCTGTGCCCGGCCGCAGCCCCTAGAATAACAGCTGAGATCTAGTTCACGCCTGCCAGGTGCTGGGCGTCACCGGTAGCTAGTGTCATCTTGCCACAGCTGGCACCCAGGCCCTGGCTCAGCTGGCCACAGAGAGCACAGAGGGCCGGCCCCAGGCACTGCCCGCTCGACCATAGCGCTGTCTGCGGGAGCTGGAAGCAGCTTAGCCGACGGGGAGGCATGTCTTAGAGGCTTGTGTTGTAAAATCTCTCCCTTCTCCTTACTTGTTTTATTATGGACGTTTTCACACACACACACACACACACACACACACACACACACACACACGCACACACCCCAAGGGAAGTAAACTCCCCTGTGCCCAGTACTGGCCACAAAACCACAAGATCTTGGCCGGCTTTCTGTGTCTGCACCCCCAAATTTAAAGCAAAGCTGTGGCACGTACATCACTTCTCCCACGGAAACCCCGGCACGGGCTCTGACAGAGGATTTGACGTCATTGCAGCCGCGGGCTGCTCAGTAGCATCAGAGCCCCGCCTCAGTCACCCCAGGCGCCCCAGACGCCCCTTCCAGTTCGCTGTTTGAATCAGAGCCCAGACCAGACCTACACACTGCGTGTGGTTTTTATGCCTCTCAGCATCTCCCCATTCCCGAGGCTGTGGGAGGGTTGGGGTTGCTGGTCCTAGAGAACGTCCCACGTGGGGGATCTGGCCAACAGTGTACCCGTGGTGTCATGTAACTCACTCCTCTGTCCCCAGTGGTTCCTGCACCACCTGGACAGACACTCAGATTCACATTCAGGGGGACGGCAGCCGCTTCGGGGCTGGGGCGCTCTCGCCCGTCAGCCTGTGGTGCCTGGCCACCTGCACGGAAGGGCCTGTCAGCCCGCAGCCTGGGTCTGAGCGGCCCCTGGGGACTGTTGGGAGGGACGAGGCCGTTAGTCCTGTGCGCCTTTCTCCCACTACTAATTAGGAGTCAGTGTGAGGAGCTCACCCTCGCCAGTTCCTTAAGGAACGGTCATCGGTGATTTTCACCCTGAAGTTTTCCTCATCAACTACAGAAAACGTGGGGAAAATGTTTTTCCTTTAACTTACCAGTTTTCAGGATAATAAGTTGGCACCCTAGAAGTGTAGGAGTTTTTGATTTTTTGATTTTTAAAATGTGTGTCCCATGTTGTTTATGTGGGGTCCCCATCTGCCGGGCCCCCTCCCGCGGAGGCTTGCGTCTCAGCCGCCTCCCTGCACCCCCGCCTCTCAGCAGGGAGCCCACAGGGCAGCCCGGTGCGTCGGGGGGCGGGCTGCACGCCCTGGCCCCTCACGGCCCCACCCCCTGCCCTGCCCGCAGGCCCAGAGCGGAGCGTGGACGTGACGGATGTCGCCAAGCAGAAGGACTGCAAGATGAAGCTGAAAGAGTTTGTGGACTATTACTACAGCACCAACCGCAAGCGGGTCCTCAACCTCACCAGCCTGGAGTTCTCCGACACCAGGTGAGGGCCCCCGGGGCCAGGACTGCGGCTGCTGGGGGAGCCCGCACACACGAGCGAAAGCGGCATGCGGTGCTGCTCTGTTTCTCTTCTCAAG
This sequence comes from Herpailurus yagouaroundi, assembly GCF_014898765.1. Classification (NCBI taxonomy): domain Eukaryota; kingdom Metazoa; phylum Chordata; class Mammalia; order Carnivora; family Felidae; genus Herpailurus; species Herpailurus yagouaroundi. Next base: position 21,759,108 of record NW_024412430.1, on the reverse strand, counting down.
ACCGGGAGTGATGCACTGTGACAAATTCAAACGGATCATAAGCAGCAAGACGCGGACTCCTCTGGCCTGCCCCCACCCCGTTCCCCAGAAGGAGCCGCAGGCCACACCGCAGCATAGATTCTTCCAGAACGCACGTGCTCATGCTCGTGCATGACGTTCCTTGCGACACCGACGCTTGTGCGCACACCACACCCCCACACGCTCCCACACGTGCCTGCACACGTTCACAGGTGCACTCTCCAGTGCACACCGTGGGCACAGCAGGGTCGCGCTCTGCACCTGCTCTCCCTGCGGCCCCAGCCTGAGCTCCTTGAGCCAGGCCTGCCCTGCTTGCCGCTGTTCTCAGGGTGGAGGGTCCTGCACCATGGCCGTCTGGACCTGCCTAGCCCCAGCTTCTGTGTGGTCAGGGGCTGGTCGGCCACCAGCACTGCCCCTTGTGCCATGGCCCTGCTCTCCCAGGACCACTGCTCTGCTGTGGCGTGGCCAACGCCTGCCCTGGCCCTGCCTTTCCTGCCCCTCTGTCAGATCCTCGCTGTTCTCCAGCTGGCCCTTTGCTCGGCACAAGACCTGAGTTGTGGCTGGTTTAGTTTAAGCATGATTTTACTTTCAGCCCCTTTCCACCCTTGCCAACTTCTGAAAAGCACATGTGATGATAGCCAGATAGCTTGTGTGCAGAAGGGCAGGTAGGAAAAAAGAGTTACTGAAAACCACACTGAGAAGGAGAATATAGAGCTGTGCCAGGAGCCCAGACAGGATATCGTAACTGGATGCTGGGGTCTGTTTGAGCCTCCCGACAGCATAGGCGTAAAGGGAAATAGGATAGATTAGCGTATCGAGAGAAAGCTATCTCCTGCGGCTTCACAAGCAGGATTGTCCCCCAGGCTGGGTTCTGATGAGAGCATACTCAGGAGCTTGGTCTGCTGGCCAACCTGGGGGCTTCAGAGAGAGCTGCCCGCGTGGCAGAGCTGGGGAGCTGGTGCTTTGGTGTGTGGTTTCCCCTTGGGCCTCTCGGGGCCAGCCCTCTGCTGGCAGAAAATGTGTGGTGCCGCCGGTGTCCTCAGGCCCGGTCCAAGGATCACAGGGGTCGTGAACACGTCACACCAGGCCATTTGTGGGCTTGGTGCCAGGGCTGTCGAGGGGGAGAGGGTGGCTTCCACGTCATCAGTGCTGTCTGTCCCTGAAGCCGCCAGCTGGGGCTGCAGGGGCCAGGCCTGATCACAGTCTGTCTGTGGCCATGTTAGGGTCTGTGGGGATCCTGCCGTGACTCACGTGTCCCCTGATCCCAGAGGCGCCTGCTGTGACAGTGACGTGTCAATTATGTGGACGTACGTCGTCACCTCTGCACTGTCACCCACGGTGGCCTCAGGTGCTTGGGGGCCATGGGACCCAGCCTGTCCACTCTGGGAGGCTGCAGGGAGCAGTGAGCCTCGGTGGCAGGAGGGCAGGCTGGCTGTGTGCTCGAGGAGCCGTCCAGCGAAGAAGTGAGGGCGTTGGTGGCCGTGGGGGGAAGTGCTCATGTGTGGTGTGCAGAGGTCTTTTCTCCTGTGGCAGCAGGTGGCCTGGGAGCCACCGTGGGCATGGACGGTGGGGAGAGGGGCTCGGGGGACGGAGAGGAACACCAGCTTGGGACAAGCCGGAGATGCCAAGAAGGTCTGCTGCTGAGGTCTGGAGGGCGGAGTGGTGGGGCCTAGCTTGTGGTTTGTGACACGCTTGTCTGGGCCGGCACGGCCTTCCGTGTGGAGCTGTGCGGTTCTGTCCTGCCTGAGGCGGCCAGCATGTGGATGTGTCACCGCGCAGGGCTGCTGACCTGGACGACTTTGATGCCATACTGGCATTTTTTATTAATTTTTTTAACGTTTATCTATTTTTGAGAGAGACGGAGACAGATGGGAATTGTTTAGGGGCAGAGAGAGAGGGAGATGGAATCCAAAGCAGGTCCAGGCTCCGAGCTGTCAGCACAGAGCCCAACGCGGGGCTCGAACTCAGGAGCTGCGAGATCATGACCTGAGCTGAAGTCAGACGCTCAACCGACTGAGCCACCCAGACGCCCCCATACTGGCATTTTAATCAGGCCAGTGACATTTAATTGAAAAGACCACCTTTGCCTGTCTGTGTCTTCCTTGAAGACGAGTTAGCTGGTCTGACAATGACCGATGTGGCTCCAGGCTCCAGGTCCCCTGTGGTCTGCTCTGGAGACCAGTGGCTTCTCACCAAGCGATATCCAGCAGCACCCTCATGGGCCCACCTGGGCCATCCCCTTCTGGGTCCCCAGGGAGGGGCGTTCTCTGGCCTTCCCCCTCCCCCAACTTTGGATGGAGAGACCCCATGTTAGGCACCTGCTGTGGCTGCACCCGGCGGCCAGCTGCGATCTGCCCCTGCAAACCTTAGTTTGCTCATCTGTAAAATGGCCGTGTCACATAGCCCCGGGTGGAGAACTGCTGAGGGACGTGCACCACCTTTCCCGCCTGGGGGCCCGGCAGGTGCGGGGGAGCTTCCTGCCGCCGATGCCCCTCCTCCTGTCTCCCCCAGGATGTCCAGCTTCGTGGAGCCGCCTGACATCGTCAAGAAGCTGTCCTGGGTGGAGACCTGCTGGCCGGACGACGCGCTGCTGGCCAAGCCCAAGGTGACCAAGTACTGCCTGATCTGCGTGAAGGACAGCTACACCGACTTCCACATCGACTCGGGGGGCGCCTCCGCCTGGTACCACGTGCTCAAGGTGGGCACACCCGCCTCCACGAGCAAGGCCGCCTGTGGTCCCCACGGCCCCCATGGGGCCAGCACCTGGCAGGGCCTGGGCATGTGTTTCTCCGGTCCTCGGGAGGTGGGGGTGGGGGAGCCTCGGGGCCAGATGTGTTGCCTTTTTCTGGGGAAGGGTGAGGCTCATGAAGCCCACTGGAGGGGGCCTGGCGCTCTGCATTCCGGACCCCTAAGGAGGGGAGTGCGGTGCTGGGAGGGCTTCCTGGAAGAGGGGGTGAGGGAACGTGTGTGGGGGCCCACACAAGAGCGGGGAGGGCTGGGGGCCCCTGCCAGGGGACAAGGGAGATGTGAAGACAAACAGAGAAGGAGACCCCAAGTCTTGGGCTCAGGCACCGGCCCTGGGTCTCCCTGCACCTGCCTGAGCCTGACTCGTGGGGCGGCGGGGCTCATGGTCCTGGCCCTGTGGAGCGCTGAGTGTGGGGCGGGCCGGAGCCTGGCCATGGGGGCCATCCTTCCATCTGCAGCCCAGACGCAGGAGGCTCTCAGGAGTGGAGCAAGTCATGACACAGCGGGGCTGCCCCTGCCACACGTGACATTCCCAGTGTTGCGCAAGCGTGGCGTGTGGGGTGCCCGGGCTCTGGTGCCCATAACCTTTCCACAAACAGACTCCTGAACTGCAAGGCCCGTGTGGCCCCAACATCTCAGGGAAGGGACGGTGTCCCTGGGTGTCCACGGTCCCTGGGCAGTGGCCGGCTCTGCCCCCCAGCAGTGTCCCCTGCCTGTGGTGCCCCCGCCCCCCAGCGTCCTGGGCGGTGGCGGGCTCTGCCAGTGGCCTCTTGTTGGCAGGGGGAGAAGATCTTCTATCTCATCAAGCCGGCTTCGGCCAACATCTCCCTATACGAGCGCTGGCAGTCGGCCGCGAACCACAGCGAGATGTTCTTTGCAGACCAGGTGGACAGGTGTTATAAATGCACCCTCAAGCAGGGCCAGACGCTCTTCATCCCCTCAGGTGAGCATCCGCGGGGCTGTCCGCCTTGTCCTGGGGCCCTGAGAGCCGGCCCTGAGCCCCACGTTTTTGCTCATCTGGACAGTTCAGCCCTGAGGAGGAGGAAGGGCCTTACAGGCCTCATGCTGCTTCACCCTGAGACTTTCCCCCTTCTCCAGAAGGCCTCTTGCACGTAGCATGATGTCAATACCTAAGCAGCCGCTGCTCACATTTCCTAATTGCAGATATTTTTCCCCCATTTTCAATCAGGATTGAATAAGGCCTCGTACTCCTATTCGTTTAGGTGTTCGGAGTCCTTCCTGAGAGACCCCTTCCTCCCCTGGGTTCCCCCCTTCCTCCCGGCCACGGTGACATCCCCATGTGGCCCAGGTTCCCCTCTGAGGAGGATCCGGGGACCAGCCCAGCTCTCCCAGGGCTATGGCAGCTTGGCTTGGGCCCCCCACACCCACCCCCACGCCCATGTGTGGAGGTCGGGGTGCTGGGCAGCCCGGGGCTGGGTGGGAAGCGCCTGGGCCTGGGCCTGGGCCTGGGCCAGGCAGGAAGGGCACTGAGCAGCCCAGCCAGCTTGGACGGGGGCACCAGGACAGGCTGGAAGGAGCCTCGAGTACCACGAAGGGCTGGCCACCTCCCTGTCTCCCCAGGCTGGATTTACGCCACACTCACGCCTGTGGACTGCCTGGCCTTCGCGGGACATTTCCTCCACAGCCTGAGCGTGGAGATGCAGATGAGGTAGGGCCACGCCGGCCTGGGTTCCACCAGGCAGGTCCCCTGCTGCCAGGCCGGTGTGGTGGCGTCTCCCCTGAGTTCTGGGCGTGCCGTTAGCCTCTTCCTTGGGAGGTGGGCTGTGATCTCGCAGGGGCCCCTGAGCGGCCCGGTCCCTGCGTAGCCCCAGTGGCCCTGGCCCATGGAGCTCGTTCCCATGTGGTCCCCTACTCCTCCCTGCTGCGCTGGGCCCGTTGTGGAGGCTGGGGCAGCATAGCCGCGCTGTGTGGCCTTGTCACAGCTGTGACTCGTGACTCTGGCGTGGGCTCACGCTCAGTGTTGCCCCCTCAGAGCTCAGTGCTCTGGACAGTTCTTTGCTATGGTTTCCAGAGCATACGAAGTGGAAAGGAGATTGAAGCTTGGCAGCCTGACTCAGTTTCCCAACTTTGAAACTGCCTGCTGGTACATGGGAAAGCATTTGCTGGAGGCGTTTAAAGGTACGGACGTCCAGGTTGGCGTCTCTGCCTGTGGGTGGAGCACGGCCTTCGAGGGGCCTGAGCCCTGCTCTGCAGTGTGGGGCTGGGGGGGTGCTGGGCAGGGTGGCTCATGTTTTGGAAAGAACGCTGGTGTGTGTCCCCGGGCCTGGTGTGCACAGCCTTCTTGGCTCCTGGTGGGGCTCAGTTGGGATGTCAAGAGGCTTGAGGGTCTGCCTGGCTCCCAGCTGCCAGCTGAGGACCACTGCAACGTCCCTGCCGTCCTAGGGGTGGGTGTGCCTGTTGGGGTCCCTGCGGAGGCTTGTGGAAAGGGGTGGGCCCCTCGGGTCCCTGCTATCCGTGGACACCCAGCTGCCTTGCACCCCAGGCCTTCAGGGTCAGTGCCTGGCTCCTACAGCCAGCTGAGACCCCTTGCTCAGGACAGGGGCTCTGGCTCCTGTTAGAGATGGGAAAGCTAAAAACTGACCTTAGTCCTGGCTGGCCAGGTTTCAGTGAAATTCATCCATTGGGCCCCAAATGCAGAGCACTTCACCCTGGCAGGGGCGTGTCTAGGAGGGAGTCCAGTCCTGCCCCCGGGGGCTCATGGTAGTGAGGTGAGACGGGGGCAGTGTAGGCAGAGCCCCGCCCCGCCCGGCCGCCCCCCCGCTGGAGACGGCCTGATGGGGTGACCACTGACCGTGGACCCGCTCGTCTGTCATGTGGTGGCTGGGAGATCAGGCCGCTCGGCCTCTGCAGCGAGCTACCCGGCCGGAGAGGGGGCACTCTGTCCCCTTCCTGGGGGCTCGCACAGCCCCCCAGGGCGTCTCTGAGACCGTGCTTGCCCTGGCCCACCACCGCAGGGACACCCCGTACCGCAGCTATGCAGGGGCAGCGTGAGGTGTGGGTGCGCCTGTGGCCCCTCACTGAGGTGGGCGGGGAGCCACGTGGAGGGGGAACACCTGGACCCTGCGGGTGGACGGTGGGGGTGGGGGGAGCGCCAGTCCTGCCCTCGCGGGGCACCTGGATTGGGTCCCCGAGGTTCCGAGAGCAACCGTTGGCAGTTGGGCAGGTGGCAGTGGGCAGAGGTCTGGCCGGACTCCGCCCCTGCCCCGCCCACCGCGTGAAGTGGCCCGCAGGTGGTGGGCGGGGAGGGGCGGGGCGGGCACACGCCCACCAGATCAAATCCCTCTGCCTCCCCGCCCAGGTTCTCACAAATCTGGGAAGCAGCTGCCCCCTCATCTAGTCCAAGGAGCTAAAATTCTCAATGGTGCTTTTAGATCATGGACGAAAAAGCAGGTAGGGAGATGTGCCCCATATGAGCGGGCAGAGGGGTGGGTCCGGGCGGGGAGCCTTTCCTCTAGTGGGAGCCAGCCTGTGAAGAGCTCACCTGTAGCGGGGTAGGGGGAGCAGTGCCCGGCCCAAGGCGCAGCGGGGGGGCCCAGGGGCCTGGAGAGTCTGCAGGGGGTAAGGTGGGTGGTGGAGATACCACGGAGTGCCCCTGAGGGGGCAGGGCGGGGTGGTGAGCTGGGATCAGCCTCTTGGCCCTGGGCCCATCTAGGCATCAGCTCATCAGCTCAGAAGTGGCCTTTGCTCTGTGATGTGGGCATCCCTTTAACTGTGTCCCCACGTTGTGCCCTCCACAGCAACAGACCTTTTACCCTACAAGGTGCCCCCAGCAGCACTGCCATGTCCCGCACCCCCTGCCCCCGCCGTGTCCCCCAGCAGCACTGTCTGGTGATCCCCCAGGGCTGTCCTGTATCCACATCTCTGGCTTCAAGGCCTGGAACAGTATCTGGTGTCCATCCCCCCTCCTCAGCCACATGGCCAGGTGTAGCAGCCTTGTGCCCAGGAAGAAGGGACCGCCCACGTCCACGCTCCAGCCAGTGGTGGCCTCGGGCAGGTCGTCCTTTCTGGGACTTTGTTTCTCCACCTGTGGAGTGGGGTCATGACAGAGCCTTGCCCTGCCTGTCTGATGGGGCCTGGGTCGGAGGGCCCCTGTGGGTGGGAAGGGGTGGGGTGGCGTGGCCTAGACGGTCGACAGCAGCACCCAGCCCGGGCCTGTGTGTGCTGTCCTTCAGGCTTTGGCGGAGCATGAGGACGAACTCCCAGAGCACTTCAAACCTTCCCAGCTCATCAAAGACCTCGCCAAAGAGATCCGGCTCAGCGAGGTAGGGCGGACCCCCGGAGGCCGCCGACCCTGGCAGGGGGACCCTCTGCCTGCCTTCCCTGGCCCTCCCCAGAGCTGCCCGCCAGGGACAGTGGTGTCTGAGATGGCTCCTCCCCCAGCCCTCTGGGGCAGGGTCACCGGCACAGTGCAAACTCCTAGGCACCTGTGGCTGCCTGTGACCTCCTGGCAGGAGCCCTGGGAAAACGGGATGGGGCTCCTCTGCAGCTTTCCCAAGGGGCGGGGAGGAGACTGGAGGAAGGACAGTTCCAGCCTCTGGAGACCCTGCTTGCGTGAGCCCGGACTGCCCCCAGCTTCTCTGTGCTGCAGGGTGGGACACGGTTCCCACCAAGGAGGCGGAGGGGTCAGGTAGCTGACGGTGTAGACGAACGGCATCCTGTCATGGGGGTACTGTAGATGGATGTGTCACATGATGGTGTAGACAGATGTGACGGTGTCCTGTGGATACTGTAGGACAGACACGAACATGTCTGGTCGATGGTGTAGCCAGGTGTATCCTACGGACCCTGTACGACAGACGTGAGTGTGACCCGTAGGTGGTATAGACGGGTGTATCCTATGGACACTGTAGGCCAGACGTGAGGGTGTCCCGTAGGTGGTGTAGGTGGGTGTATCGTATGGATGCTGTAGGACAGACGTGAGTGTGAGGTGGTGTAGATGGGTGTATCCTACGGATGCCATAGGACAGATGCAAGCATGTAGACGGATGCTCTTTTCTGCTGGGTTGTCTCCCACGGCCTGGGCTGAGGCCCTCCTGGCAGGAGGTGGTTGACCACCTCTTCTTGTCCTTGCCCCAGAATGCCTCCAAGGCCACCCGACCTGAAGTGACCCCGGCCATCTCCTCAGATGAGGTCTGTTTTGGGGACCGGGAGAAGGAGGAGCCCCCATCCCCTATTGAGGCCAGCCCTCCTCGGTCCTTCCTGGAGAAAGTGTCCAAGAAAAAGACTCCCAAAACCGTGAAGATGCCCAAACCGTCCAAAGTCCCCAAACCCCCCAAGCCTCCGAAGCCCCCAAAGCCCCCCAAGCCCCTAAAGCTCAAGGATGGGGGCAAGAAGAAAGGGAGGAAGTGCAGGGGGGCAGCCTCTCCCACCATCCCCAACCTGGACCTGCTGGAGGCCCACACCAAGGAGGCGCTTACCAAGATCGAGCCACCCAAGAAAGGCAAGGTGGGTGGTCTCACCCTCCTGTCGGAGGGTCCACAGACACCTCAGAGGCTGGCCCGCAGCCCAGAACCAGGGCTGCCGTGTCCTTGTACTAGGGGCGGGGGGCAGGTGGGCTGTGCCCAACGAGCTTGGCGCAGTGGGGACAGAGCCTCCCAGCGAAGGCAGTGGTGTCTGTGCTGGGACGGGGGTCCCACACGGGGTCACGCGGGGGGACAAGCTGGCTGAGTCTTCTCTGGGACCTGAAGGTGGGCCAGGCACCCACGAGAGCAGTGGGGGTGGGGGGTAGAAGGGGGACTGGCGATGTGAGCAGTTACTTGAGGGGCCTGAGCCCCCATAATCAGTGAGAGAGACAGGCCTGGCCCTGACCAGTGTAACCAGAGGGCCTTAGGCGTGGGCTTCAGGGACCATGAGACACTGAGACCCGGCCCCATTGAGTGATCTCCTGCTAGTGGGAGGCTGATACCCCTTCTCGGGGAATCACTGACAACCAGGGCCAGTGTCACAGGGCTCCAGTGGGGCACATTGGTTTTCCTTTCCTTGAGGCAGAGAGGGTGGATGAATGAACAAATGAACAGGTGGATGGATGGCAGGAAGAGGGAGGGAGGGCATGAGGGGGGGAGGGTACATGAATGGGTGGATAGGTGGGTGGATAGATGGGGTGGTGGGTGGGTGGGCGGATGGATGGATGGATGGATGGATGGTTACGATGGTGGGTGGGTGGGTGGATGGGTGGGTGTTTGGGGTGGATGGATGGATGGAGGGGATGGGATGGTGGGTGAATGGGGTGGATGAACGGATGATGAGTGGATAGATGGGGTGAGTGGATGGGTAGCTGAGCTGCTGCACGTGAGCCAGCAGGAGGCAGGGGCTCTGTGCTGTGTGGCTCTCACTTTGCCCTGTAGCCTCAGAGATCCTTGACCCTCTCCTGTGTCCACTGCTGGGTCATGACTGCTATTTTCTAGGCCACAAAGAGTGTCCTGAGTGTGCCCAACAAGGAGGTGATCAGTTCACAGAATGATGTGGAGAGGCTGGAAATCCGAGAACAAACCAAGAGCAAGTCAGAAGCCAAGTGGAAGTACAAGGTGAGGAGTGTGTGTGTGTGTGTGCGCACGTTTGCACACACGTGAGCCTAGGCGCTACAGAGAATGGGGTTCCTGGATGATGTGGTCCGAGGGAGGAGGCCGGCCAGTCCCAACACCTCCGCCCACTGGCTGCCTGCATGCAGCCCAGTGACAGCCCTGGGTTTTCTTTTCAGAACAGCAAACCCGATTCCCTGCTGAAGATGGAGGAGGAGCAGAAGCTGGAGAAGTCTCCTCTCTCAGGAAACAAGGACACCAAGTTCTCGTTTTCTTTCAACAAGAGACTGCTGGGGTACGTGCACACTCAGCCTGCAGGGGCAGGCGCACACGCTTGCACACAGCACACACGCACAGAAACGCACCCCACATCACACGGGCTCGTACACGCTACACACACACCCCACATGCACACACACGACCTCCTGGAGGGGTCCCCAGGTGAGCCCCCCCCCCCCCTTCCAGAGCTGGCTGACATCACCAGACAGAACCTTTCCCCACCTCCCAACCTGATAGCTCTGGTGGGTGGAGAGGGGCCAGCTGGTGTGTGCTTGCAGAGGGGAGAGCGTGACTGGGTGGCCTCCGGCCCAGTTGCTGCCCTGGGCTGGCACAGAACACGTAGGGTGGGTCAGGGTCCTGGCCTCGGGGCTCAGAGGCCTGTGTGAACCCATCGTTCCCAAATGTGCCCCAAATTATGGCTGTGATGGAGGCTGTGGAGGATAGAAGTGCAGGGCTTGTGGGGCCCGAGAAATCGGGAGGGCTTCCTGGCGGAGGTGGCCCTGAGCTGAGAGGCAGGAAGGGTGTGTGTGGGAGTGGGCATGTCGGTGTTCCAGACGGCAGAAGGGGTCTGTGTCTGCTGAGCAGCTTGGCAGCCGAGAAGCCCCTTCCCTTGTCAGCCAGGGTCCCACGCGCAGTTGCTCGCTGAGTCTGAGGTTGGGGTGGGCGCCCCCGGCTGGGAAGCAGTACATCCCAGTGGGAATGGGGCCAGTTTTCTGCCGTGGGCTTCAGTTTCCTTGTTGCAGGTGGTGGGGAAGCAGGGCGGGGCGACGTCCAGCGCCGTGCAGAGCCTGGCCCGACATCCCATTAGTCCCAAGACCTCTAGACAGTGTGCCGAGACTGCTCAGTGAGCAGGGGCCTGGGTCTGGTCTGGGTGGTCTTGGGGCCCAGAGGCCTGTGGGGAAGGGCCTGTCGCCTGGACCTCGTGGCCCCGAGCACATGCTTGATTGTCTGAAGCTCGGTTGCTGGGCACTGAAGCTTTGGAAATGGAGAAGGCAGCGGTGGATGGGACTCTGTGCGTGCACACGTGTGCGTGGACACCATATCACAGCTGTGTGTGCATGCCGGTGTGCACATCCGGCAGGGCTCCCTGCCACCTGGTGTGTATGCTTCAGATGCCGGCAGTTGGAGCTGCCCTGTGGGGAGCAGCGGAAGGCCCAGCCCTGGCTTGCTGTCCCCGTTGCTGGACGCGTCGGAGCCCCACCTCACCCGAGTTGAATGATAGCTTTTAGAACTTTGTGTCTGCACCACAGTCGGAATTAATATTTCCAACACAGCTCCACGGGGACCCCAGGCGGTGGATGCTGGCTGCCTCTGAAATCGAGCTGGGATCAGAGCCTCGGGGGGGCGGGGGGAGCACACCCTCCAACAGCTGGAGGACGGGCCGGCCGCTGTCCCATGGTACTGACCGGCCCGCGTGTGCGCCGCAGCTCCAAGGCCCTGAAGCCGCAGCCTGGCCCCGGCGTGTTTGGGGCCGTGCAGAGCTTCAAGGAGGACAAGCCCCAGCCCGTGCGGGACGAGTACGAGTATGTGTCCGATGATGGGGAGCTCAAGATTGACGAGTTCCCCATCAGGAGGAAGCGGAGCGCCCCCAAGAGAGACTTGTCCTGTGAGTGAGGGCGCAGGGGGTGGGGGGCGGCCGTGCTCCCGTGGCCTCTGCCAGACGCATCTCTGCTGTGCTTTCAGTCTTACTGGACGGGAAGGAGCCGCTGCCCACGCCCGTTACGAAGCCAAAGCTGGACTCGGCACTCTACAAGGTGTGTCTGCCCCGGGTCCCCGGGAGGCCAGGCCACACGCCCATCCCTGTCTCTGGCCGTCCTGCTTCGCAGGGGACGTGGCTCATCTTCATGCTCCCCGGGCGTTTCCATGAGGGTTGGCCTGGGTTCTGGAGTGGGGCCACGTGCCATAGGACCCACAGGGAGGGATGAACGCAGGGGTGGGACTCAAGGAAGGTCTTCGGGTCTCTGTGGGTGGCTGTGCCACCATGAAGATGATGAATGGTGGGGGGAGCGGGGCCAGGCCTGCCGGGGGTCCTACACCATGGTTGGGGGTGGATAAGTTAGGCTGCATCCAGCCCGGGACACGGTGGCTGTTCGCAAGGAGGCCAGGGGTCCCCAGAGCTACCTGCCAGTGGCTGTTAACTGGGGCTCTGCCTGTGGGCCTGTGCTCCCACCGGCTCCCTGCCCACCCACACGGGCTCTCCTCCCATCTGTTGTCAGTACCGGCGCTCCTGTGGAAGGCTCCGTGAACCAGGGTTTCCTGGGGAAATAGGGCAGCCTTCTGGGACAGGCCCCTGGGGCCCGACAGAAAGCTCTGGGGTCTAGCCGTTTTGTGTGTGTCTGGCCAGCAGGCCCCGCAGTGCTTGTTCTAAGGGCCGGCTCTTGAAAGACTGTGAGAAACCTGTTTGTGGCCAGAGGGAGACAATAGCTGTCCCTCAAGCCCTGTCTGATCCGTGGCTCTATCCCCGCGGCAGAGTGACGAGTCCTCTGATGAGGGCTCGCTGCACATCGACACGGACACCAAGCCTGCCCGCAACGCCAAAGTGAAGAAAGACAGCGGGGGCTCAGCCGCGGGCATCCTGGACCTGCTGCAGGCCAGTGAGGAGGTTGGAGCGCTCGAGTACAACCCCAACAGGTAGGCCTGCAGGGCACACGTGGGCTCTCTGGGCCTACGTCCCAGAGGTAGGCTGGCCGGGGAGGTGAGTGGGCGCTGGCCTGCTGTTCTCGAAGGTCTGTGGAGCCCCTGAGTAAGGGCACGGAGCTCCCCCCGACCCTGCCACAGTCTTGGACACCTGCACTCAGAGGAGGCTGAGCGGCTGGCCTCCTTGGGGGAATGCGGAGAACCAGGGCTGGGCTGGGCTCCTGGCTGGGAGGTCTAGCAGTGTCTATCTAGATGCTTCCCAAATGCTGTGAAAGTAATGTAGGAAATTTCCCACGGCCTGTGCCCAGCCTCCGGGTCAAGGGCACCTGGTGTCTCTGGGACCCAGGGCTTCAGAGACCTCACCCTGCAGGGAGAGAGAAGGTCGTTTCAGAGCCTGGGGACAGGAGAGACATGCCCTGGGAGGGGCCACACCTGCCAGGCCCCCAGATGACCGCACCCATCCGGGGGCACGTGCAGACCCACGCAAATTGCCGTTGACCACTGTGTGCAAACAGACATGCACTTGCCTGGCAGGGTTGGGAGCCCACTTGCGGCTGTGGGGGCCCCTGGATGCCGAGATTCCTCCTGCCCAGGCCTGCTAGGCCCCAGACCTGCGATCTGAGAGACACGGATTAACCCCTCTGGGCTCGTTTCTCTGGTGATGGTCCCAGCTGAATTCTCTGCCCATCCAACTAATTTTGTTTTTAAGCATTGTGGTCATTTTTTGCTCACGTGGAATTGCCACAAGTACCACAGACAGATAACCGAGGTGTCAGGGCCTCCCACCTGGGAGTTTGTCCCCTGCCCATCCCCACGACAGCAGCACGTTCCGGCGGCCCAGGAGACACTGAGGCAGCACAAGTGGTGGAGGCCAGAGCAGAATCCCTGTCCTGCTCGATGACAGAGCTTGGTGGGGGCCCGGGACGGTGGGCTGTGCTGGGCGGTGACATCCAGGCAGGAAGGGCTGGGCCTGAGGAAGGCAGGGCGCACGTGGCCTGCCCAGAACTCGGTCCCCTAGCTCTGCCCCCGAGACCGTGTTCCCAAAATCGCAGTCCCAACGCTGCATGAGTTGTGGGGAGGCCGCAGGGCCCCCAGGAAGCGCATTAGGCTGCGATCGGAGAGGATTCTGGCTAAGTCACTTGGCTGTGTTTTCTTTCACGAATCACGGTGTTTTGTGCAATACTGTGTTCACAGGCAGCTGTAGGTGCTTTCTCTCGGCGTGTGGCTGGCAGTGTCTGCTGCCCTTTGGGGTATGCGTTTCCTGCTTGGCATTAAGTGGTTTCTGTACACGCACAGATATGAGTCCCTCACGACAGAAATGCCCTGTGGCCTTTGCTATGGCGGGACCCTGGCCTGAGGCTTTGCCAGGAGAAATCGGGCTGTGACCCCCTTTCCAGGAGGGCACTGGCCCCACGTGGCCTTGGGGTGCCCTTCTTCCGGAAAGAACCCTGGCTGGCTGATGCTCGGACTCTGGAGGGAGGGCTGCCGGTCCGAGGTGCACCGCTAACTGCCCTGCACACACACACACGTGTGCCCCCACACACGTGTGCCCTCACACCCACCCGCACATGCACACGTGCCTGCCAGGCCCACCCGGACCGCCTGCTGCAGGCAGTCCCTCTCCCCAGTCTCCCATTTGGAGAGCGGGTCAGTTTTTGATGGTCCATTTGCTCTGTTTTAAGTATTTGCTGCTGGGAAAAAAACAGCTGAAAAAAAATGGAGGGAAATATGTTAATTTCTTGTGGATGGTTTGCTTAGCGTTTACCGCTGGGGATTGGGGGGAGGATTCTGGTATGATAATTGGAGGATTAAGAGATGAGTTTCCATGTGCACTGGCTAGACTTTGCTCCTTGGTGCGCCCGCCCTGCGTGGACTGACCGCTGGCCCGGGCAGCATGCAGCCCTGGGCTCCACAGGCCTCCCTCCTGGGTGCAGCAGAGCTGGGCTGGGACCACGCCAGTTCCCCAGGGGAAGCTCCCGGTGGGTGTCCTGCCCCCCTGCCCTCCTGTCCCTGTGGGAAGCCTGGTGTCTGCCCAGCCTTGAGGCTGCGTGGGGGGGCCCAGAGCTTTGGGACGGGGCCGGACAGGGCCACATCCATGCCCCAGAGAGCCTGGTGCAGAGGGTGACGGGCCAGCCATTGGCTCCTGCTGTCTCCCCTGCAGGTCGGGGGTCTGTGCTGCTCAGAGACCACCGGTGACCGTGGCACAGCCGTGGTATACTGTGTGCTCCTGGCTAGGTCTGGACAAGCCTTTGCCTGTGCAGTGTAGACGGGGCAGAGGGTCCAGGAGCTCCCGATTCTGACCATCCGACTTGATTTTCCTATCGTTTTGGCTTTGGAACTGCAGTCCTGTTTGGTTGCAGCAGAAGCCAGGACATTGTGGTCCAGGGTATCTGGGGCAGAGCCCGAGAAGCGGTATTTGTGGGGATGCTGCTTGGAGAGCCCTCCCCGGCCCCCTCCTCCCTGCTCCGGATAGAGTCCCTGGCCTAGAGCCCAGCAGTGACCCAGCAGGACTACGTGTGTCCAAGCTTGTCTCACTGGGCCCCTGGGACCTGCAGGGACGCTCTGTGTCTGTTCTCCCTGGGGGCCGGCTGTATCTCCCCCAGCCTGCGGGGCCTTCCGTTTGAGAAGTTCTCACTTCTGAGCCGGGACTTGTGGCTCCTTCTCGTTATAATGGTCTTACTACTAAATGTGTTTCCAACACTTCTGGAAGATGGGGTGGGGGTGGGGGGCAGCATGAGAGAGGACGAGGCAGAGCCCCCAGCAGGGCCTGTGTGGACTGACACCCTGGGTGCTGCTTTGGGGTCACAGTAGCCTCGAGTGGGTCCATCCCCCAGGGCACATGGGGCAGGCAGGAGAAGCATGGATGTCAGACACCAGGGCTGGACCCTGCAGCCGCTGCCCAGGCCTTCTGGGTCTGTGATGGGGAGGAGGGCTAAGCGCCTGTGGCTTCCCCACCCCATTCGGGACTCCTGGTCCTGTCTCCCAGGGAGGGTCAGCTCAGGAGTGCCTGACACAGTGGTTTGGCTGG
>NW_024412430.1:21700576-21738862 GCF_014898765.1 Herpailurus yagouaroundi | reverse complement strand
GCTGCCCCCTGCCCAGGCCTCTGCTCCCCCCACAGCCCCCTGCCCAGGCCTCTGCTCCCCCACCCCTGCCCCCTTCCCAGGCCTCTGCTCCTCCCCCCAGCCCCCTGCCCAGACTGCCCAGTCTGGGAGCTGTCTCAGGCTCGGGGACATTTGAGTCTTGCTGATCCCTGTTCACAAGTTTCTGGGAGTGAAGGGGGTTGGGGAGGGGGGTACTGATGGCGCATTCCCCCCCTCGGCCAGGAGTCAAGCTATGGGTGGAGGAATGGGGCAGGGGGCACGTCCACTGCAGCCGAGTGGTGGTGCCACCTTCCACGTGTCCCCACGTCCAGGGCAGCTCACCCGCACGGGGGGCAACGGTGGTCCCTGCACGGGTCCCAGTGCTGCTCGGGTTCACGGCGGGGGGGGGGGGGGGGCGGCGGGGGGCGAGGTGTGCCCCCCCCCAGGCCCCCGGGGGGCCCGCCCCCCCCCCGCCGGGGGGGTGGCCTCACACAGGAGGGACCAGCCCCTGTGTCTGAGGCCCGGCCGCATGCTTTGTCCAAAGGAGGAGCAAAAGAGCAGGAAGAAGAAGAGCACCAAGAGGAAGCTGGCCCCCAACACCCCCTCGCCCTCCGCCTCCGCCTCCGCCTCCGCCTCCGCCTCCGCCAGCACCACCCCGGCCTCCGCCACCCCGGCCTCCGCCACCCCGGCCTCCGCCAGCACGGCCAGCAGCCAGGCCTCGCAGGAGGCCAGCTCGCCCGAGCCCCCGCCTGAATCACACAGCAGCAGCCTGGCGGACCACGAGTACACTGCGGCCGGAGCCTTTGCAGGGGCCCAGGCCAGCCGCGCCTCCCAGCCCATGGCCCCCGGGGTCTTCCTCGCGCAGAGGCGGCCCTCCGCGTCATCCCCCAACAATACTGCCGCCAAAGGTACCGCGCCCGCGTGCCCTCAGACTGCACGCTAGAGGACCACGGGTCCCCTCTGTCCCCAGGTGGCCGCATCTACAGCCACGTGCTCGGCCAGGGCCCCTCACGGTGCGAAAGCTGCTCCTGCTCGCCTTGGCTTTGGGGCCCAGCTTAGAGCTGGGTGTCGTCGGCAGTGTGCCGAGGGGCCCAGGGTGATCCAGGCTCCGTGGGTGGTTCGGGGGCAGGACGGCTGGCTGGCTGCGTCCCCAGGTCCCCACTCTCACCCCCAGACCCCCGATCTGCCTGCGCCCCGGCCCCCCGGCCCAGCTGGCTGTGGACAGGAGTGTGGCTCCCGCGGCCAGGAGGAGGGCTAGGCCTCACTCCCTTGTGGTGCCGTCCCCCCACCCGCATCCCACAGCCTCGCAGCAGGGCACTCTGGTGACCACTGGTGGGTCCGCGGAGTCTGGAGCCCTGGGGCTCAGGCCCGCAGGCCTGTCTTACAGAGAAGATGGGGGCTCCAGGAGGGGAGGTCCCTCTCGAGCTCTCACACCCGCCACTTTTGTGTCTCTGGCTGCAGGAAAACGTACAAAAAAGGGCATGGCCACCGCCAAGCAGAGGCTTGGGAAAATTTTGAAAATTCATCGGAATGGAAAACTACTCCTTTAAAGTTTGGAAAGCCAGGATCCTTCCGCTCCGCTCAGGACCCCCGGAGCCCCGCTAGAACATCCGCCCCCAGGAGGGTGGCCGCGCTGCCTCACCCCAGGGAGGGCCTGGCCCCCTCCCGGCCACCACTCCCCCCCCCACACGAGCATCTGTTGCTTCAGCAGGCGGAGCTCACCAACGTGGACAGATGTCCTTTCTCAAGTTGCTTAGAGTGACCAGTTCCCGGAAACTCGGCCCTGCCCACGTGAGGACCATTCCAGTTTCAGGACAGCCTCCAGGCACCCCTGAGTGTGGGTGTGATTGCAGGGCCTCCGCAGCTCTGCTGGGAGCATGAGTCCTTCGAGGAAGGAGGAGTGAGCCAACGCTCACCAGGCCCAGAGTCTGAGCTGGCCACAGGCTGGTAGCCTCCAGAGGCTTAAAAAAGGCAAAGAACACTAGAGAGGAAGAGGAGGAGAAAATGGGATCTTGTGTGCCCCCCTACTCTTCCTGAGTGATTCTCAGTCCAGAGAGCGTTCGGCCCGGCCAGGAGAGGGGCCTCTATGCTCCGTGGCCGGCAGGTGGCGGGCCGGATGGTGGATGTCGTGCCCTGACCTGCCGGGGCGTTTGTCGGGATGCCGGGGCCGGCGGCAGGGTCTGTGTTAGTGGGTGGGGGCGCTATCGTGGGGTCCCCCTGGAAGGGTCGGGCCCAGCCACGACCTAGGGCCTGGGAGCCCAGGCTAAGCCATGTGGGCGGGCCCCGCCCAGCCCCACCGGCTACACTCGGAGAAGCACTTGTCAGCCGAGGCACCTGCCTGGCGGGGCTGACGGCGGCTGGGCGGCCCAGGGACGCAGGGCCCGCACTTCTGTCTTGTCACCTGTCGGTGTTTGGTGTCGAGGCCACGGGCGGACCCCGGACCGCACGTCCTCCGCCCAGTGACACGGAGGGGCTGGATTTGTTTCTCAGGCAATCCTGTATTTTAATTTTAGATGTATCTCCTGAAGCATATTTTTCATAGAATGTAGCGTGTAAATAGCTTTTTAAATAACTTCTTTTTTATAAGAGTAAAAGTATCTTTAGGAATTTCTTTCTAGAGAGTCCTTCATTAACATTTATACGAGTTTTTTGCCGAGTCTGATGAGCAGTTGGGTTTCCAATGCTTCTCCTCTCCTTCTTTCTTTCTACTGTTATCGTCGGTATTCTTTCTTTCTCTTAGGAACTAAGGTATTGCCTGAAAAACAAGTGATGTCTGTGCAGCCTTATATCTGTCTTTACAGAAGCAAACCGCACGCACGAGACCTGTTCCAGACGCGATCAGAGAGGGGTCTTCAACTCGAATACCAGCTCTTTCTTTCCTTCTTGTTGGCGAAGGGGGTGGGGACGCCGCTATTTTACTAGCACCTTGTGAAGTGTTTCTGTGTTTTGTGATGCTGTAATTTATTAATGTTTGTAGCTTTTTATATTTGTACATTTCTTATGAGCTTTGTTTATACGCCCGTCCCAGGGCGCTGTGTCCATGCGCAGAAGTGGCCCGCGCTGCGGAGGGGGGGGGCGGTGCGGCCCCGCCCCCAGGCTGGCGGGCAAGGTCGCCGCCGGGCCCCGGCGGAGCCGCCCTGGCGTCTGCGAGGTTTCCTTTCCCGTCCTTGTTGAACATTTATATAATCTAACCCGGCCATCAAGCTGTTTGTTCTCTTTCTCTCTCTCTCTTTTATTTTTTAAAGTTTATTATTATTATTTGGCAACATGTACATTTCTAACAAAGTTTACCGTGGCTATTAAAGTGTTTTATTTCCCGATTCATATTACTCTTGTATCGAGTCCATGAGGTCTAAGGCAGCTTAGATCAAAGTTTTAAAAGAGTAAAAATATTTCAGGTTTTGTACAGAACCATGTCTGTGTCATTCCTGCTCATCCGCGGGAGGGGTGGCGGGAGGGGAGCGCGGGGGAGCGCGGGGCTGGGGCGAGGGTGGGCAGGCAGGCCAGGCGGGGCGGCCAGCCTTCTCCTCGGAAAGCCTTTGGATTGCCCACGGAAAGCCAGAGTGCCCCAAGCCAGCCTGCAGGAGCGGCCGCCACGGCCCCGAGCACCCCCCCCCCTCCCCCGGAGCCCCTAGAACCACGTACGGTTCACAGGTGAACGGTTTAGCTGAGTCAGTGAGCCCAGGGCCCGCACCCTGGGGTGTCAGCATGTGGGATCTGAGAGTTATTCACAACGGGTCCTGCCCGGACCCCCTCCACATGCGCAGCGCAGGGCAGCTGAGGAGGGAGGGCATGGGCAGCTGCAGAAAAACCAGCCGCTGCTCTGGGAGAGGTGCCTGCTCCCACCCCCACCCCCGCACCTGCTGAGTATCCCTGGGCCCGTCATGAGGCACGGTGGAGGGGACGGTGGGTGGTCCTTGTGCACCCACTTCCCAGATGGCCATGGCCCAGGGCATCGGCTTCCCAGGTAGCTGAGCAGCTGCCTGTGGATGTGCCCACCAGGCCACTGTGACCACACAGCTGAACACGCATCGGTGGGCGGCAGTGTGTTCAGGTGACGTGTTGGTACCATTTGCCACGGGGCATAGAAATGCAATGCACAGCATCCTCGTCCCCCTCTCTGAGCTTTGGTTTCCTCCACCCTGTTGGGTGCCCAGCGTGCACATCCTCTGTCGCGCTCAGCGGCTGAGTGCCTCTGGGGCCTCAGCTGAGCTAAGGGAGGCTGGGGGTGGGGGCTCTGGGTCCCCACCCTGCCTGGAAGGTACTGCCACCAAATGATGCCCCGGGTCAGGCCAGGGCTGCCCCTCCGCCGGGCCCGTGCACGTGACGTTCTCCCAGAGCTGCCCCAAAGCCCAGTCCCCTCCATCAGATCCCACGAGAGATAGTGGCCTTGGCACACCCCCCGGCCAGGCCGACCCCCTGCTTGCGCTGTCCCGTCCCTGCCCAGATCCAGCCCAATTCTTCCCGGTGGCTCCCCCGGGGGTACCCACAGCCACCAGGTACCTGTGCCCAACCCTGTCCTTCAGGCCTCACTCTGGAGCCCCACCAAACGCAGATTGGTGGGTCCTGAGCTCACATCCTGGAGGCTGGGCCGTCTGGGCACTCCTCAGGTCCCCCCACCTTTGTGGGGCTCTCGGGACTGGGCCTTCAGAGGTCGTCTGGGGGCTGGGGCCCAGGCGTGCCCTGTGCCCTCACTGTGGCCCTGACAGCCTGTGTGAGGCATCCCCACGAGGTCCCTGCCCGGCCACGTCTGTGCGCGGGCTCGGGACGTGCGTCTCTGGGTAGGCCAGGCGGGCCCGTGCCGGGGCCTCCCCAGGTCGTCTCCCCTTCTCTGTGGGAGGCCAACAGCCCCACGCTGGTAAGCTGGGAGGGCGGGGGCCCAGTGAGCCCCCAGTACAGCCTGCAGATAGCCCGTGGGCCCCTTGGGGGCCAGCGGCTGGGCTCCTTGGGGGCCAGCGGCTGGGCTCCTGGGTTCCCCCCACCCCAGGAGGGCCTCCCTGGAGATAGCCGCTTGACTGCAGAACACTTTGCTAGAGCAACGGGCGAGCTGCACGTCAGGCCTCTGCGACGCTGAGCCGTTTGTTACTGCTGTCTGACAGGCACAGGCGGCGCACCGAACACTAAGTTACACGCGCTGCTCCCTAACTAGTTTTCCCAAAGTTCAGCTGGATCCCATGGTCACAAACTGAACACCTGCTGTGTGCTGGTTGCTGTGCTGAGAACCTTCCCGAGCCGTCATGAAGGCCGACCAGAAGCCCATTTTACTGAGGAGGTCACCGCGTTTGGAGGAGGGACCCGCTCTCCTGCCTCGGGGAGAGCCCCAGCCTTGCCAGCTCCGGGATCACAGCGTGACCAGCTCCCTCACACGGGTTGGCCATGCAGAGACAAACCCCAGTGTCCGTGCACACCGCAGGCAGAAGGGGTGTCTGAGAGGTTCCCTGGAGCACCTGCAGGAGATGAAAACGTCTCTAGCAACATGAGCAAAGGCCCCGGGGCAGGAGGCATCCCTCTGGAATATCGTCCTCCTGCCCCTCAAGGCTTCCCTCCCCTGAGGGTCCCCCTGCGCCCTGGCCCTGTGCCCAGCAGGCACATGTTTCTGTCGTCTCCACGCGGGCGGGAGTCCAGTGCCTCGGGCGGCTGGTCTGTTTTGCGTGGCCGCCTCTCCGGGTGCCTGGAACCTGGGGACCAAGCCAGTCCCAAAATGGTCAGGAAATACCTTGGGGAAATACCAAGAGTGACCACCAGGGGGCAGGGGAGGGCCGAGAACCGGCCGGCGGCCGCGGGCAACGGAGGCGGGAGCTCCTTCCCAGCCCTGGCATGGCGGCCTAGGGGACGCAAGGCCTAGGGGACGCAGCAACCACCGCCAGAGAGGTGAGTGATCAGCGCCTGAAGGGCCAGGAAGGGGAGAACAATAATCCCATCAGCGTCGTCGGCACCAGCCACCTATGGGTAGGTTCACACTCACCACCGTCCTCTGTTGAAGGTCTGGGGACTGTCTTTATCTTATCAACGGGGAAACTGAGGCACGCAGTCTCACAGCTTGTGGAGCTGCGGTTCAAGTCCTGGCAGGACAATTCCTGGGTCCCAAAGGGAGGAACTGCGCCATGGCAGAGAGCAGGGGCTGTTGTGCAAAGGCCCTGGTGTGGGGTCAGGGTGAGGTGCATCTGAGGACAGCTGGGAGCAGGGGCTCGAAGGCAGGGGAGGCAGCAGGGAGGCACCTAGAACTGTGTGAAGGGCCTGGCTCTCCCCTTCACCACGAGGGTCTCTTCAGTTCCGCAGGCTGCATGAGACCTTCGACACTGCCTCCCCCTGAGCCCTGCCTACCCTGCCTCTCTCTGCACAGCCCCAAGCAAAGAGCCCCCTTTGCACATAGGGACACTGAGGCAGGTCTTCTGCAGGAAACATGGCTGCAGGAGGTCTCTGCCCCCCCTTGTTCGCAGTACTGAGTCTCTGGATGGGGTGTAGGAAGGAGAGTCAAGAGGCCTCTCCAATCAGGGTTTGAAAAACGATGTTACCGACATAAGAATCCAGGCTGGTTCCCAGCCCCGTGGAAGCAGGGCTCCTTAACAGTAACTCCCAGTGATAACCGTGGCGTAAGATTTGTATCAAAGACTATGCTGCCAGTGTGGCTGCATTTCCTGAGTTCCTCCTGTGTGCCAGGCAGGGTGCTTCGAGCTTTCCCACAGCCAATTGCCTACCGCTGCGCCTTGGCCTCAGCCTGTGGAGGAGAGGAGGCTTGGACCCTGGGGCCGAGAGGCCTCTTTGAGGAGATGGCCTGAAGGAAGTGTTGGGGTTGAGGGTACAGCCTGTGCAGAGGCCCTGGGGTAGGGGTGGCTTCCTGAGGAACGGTGGGGCGTAGTGTGGGTGGGGAACAAGGGGTGGGGAGCTCACCGGGGCCAGGGTTCCAGCAAGGTCTCGTGTCCTCCGGGCCTTGGCCTAGGACGCCTGTCTTGGTGAGGGGCTATAGCACAGGCCTGAGCAGCCCTTGGCAGGCTCCCCTTGTCTGCCTGCCTGGCTGTGGGACCTCAGGGAGGGCCTCAGCCCCATCTTCGCACAGAGCGGCTGCCGGCCTGCCTATCCCAGGGCCTGTTGGCTGTGTGATCTTGGGCAGTCGTGTCCTCTCTCTGGGCCTCTTCTTCCGCCTGCCGACAGCAAGCAGCTGTTGCTGAGTGGGAGTGTGCCCCCTGCTCTTCCCTGCACCCTCTCTGCGGAAGAGTGCCCACGTGGGGGTCCGGCCACGGCAGGACACAGACGGCCTCAGGCGGCCGAGAGGCCTGCTGCTGGGCGCGCCCGCTTGGCCTGTGTCCACTGGTGTGGATGCTCAGTTAGACTCACTTCCAGTTTGCAGTCTCCTATTTTGGAGTGGGTCGCTACTTTTCACATCCCCAGAGCTTGGTGGACAGAGGGACCTGGGTGGGGCGGCCGGGCTGTCGGGCAGCCTGACAAATGATCTCCCTCCTCAGCCGCTGGCCTGCCTTTCCCAGACCGCGTCCCGCCGGCCGCCTCATCCAAACATCCCTGGGGATGCCACCTCGGCAGAAAAATGATGCTGTTCCATTAACATCTGACACGGATTTGCAGGCCCCAAACAGACGAGCGAGCATGTAAACACCCGGACTGGCTGGGCCCTCGCCCGGCTCAGAGCGGGATCCTCGTAATTAATTGTCCGCCTGCTCGCCTGCTGGCCCGCCGGCCTCCCCCCAGCTCCAGCCAGTGTGATTTCAAGATTGCATTCCCTCCTGGCCCCCCCACCCCCCCACCCCCGCAAACTGCATTTCCCAAACAGCGGATGTGCTTGCTTTTAGGAAGGAGGAGAGGGAGGGTCCTGGTTCTGCGAGCCTCGACTTCCTCCCTGTCACATGGACGCTCCTCCAGGGTGCCCCACGGCCACGGCCGCTCAGCTGCCCCTGGCCCCTCACTCTTTTGTCCTTTGGATCCTGTGGGTCCTTCTCGCCTGACTTCTCCCCGGACCCCGGGCCTGGGTTGGTTCTGGCTCTATCGGATCACAGCACCAGCTGGATCCCTCAGCTGCCCCCAGGAGCCCCCACAGTGGCCCCTCGTAGCCCTCCCCAGGACCCCCCACATGAGCCCCTTCAACACCCCCTAGCACCCCAACACTGGCTCTCCCTGTCTTTGTCCCTCTGATTTCCTTCTTCCTGATCTCCACATTCAGCCCAGACACTCTCCTGTGTTTGCTGTCCGGCTCAGTCCCTTTCTGTGGCTCCCTACTAACTGCCTGCGGGGTTCCCCACATCCCTCCATCCTCTCAGGGCATCCGATGGGTGGTCAGAGCAGCCCTTGTGCCTCCTGAGGACAGTCTCCAGCCCCACCCTCTGCTCAGTGCTGGGGTCCAGGGCAGCAAGGGCGCCAGTGGCCATAGGGCAGTGGGACAGACAGGTGGACTGACAGACCCAGGTCCAGGGAGGAGGGAGGGGCAGGAAGGTTGGGAGGTGGGTTGTGCAGAAGGGGGGCTCCAGGCGGAAGGATGTGTGGTGTGAGGGGTGGGGAGGGCTGCACAGACAGGCTAGGGGCAGGAGTGGAGGGGGCTGGGTTGAGCCCTGCCCTGCAGGGTGGATTAGGACAGAGCATCAGGGGGTGGCCCTTCTGGAGCCTGGGGTTATCACTGCTTCCTCCTGTGAGGCCACTGTGATTCATGTCTTGACGGGTGAAGGGCAGGCTGTCAGGGGCATGGCTAGGTCGGCAGGGAGAGGTGGCAGCCAGTCCTTCTGTAACTGGCCGGGCTGACCTGTCCAGGTAGACCCGGGGCCCCTGGAAGCGCAGATGGACAAGCGTAAGAGCCCAGGTTCTGCTACGTAGTCCCCGAGCCCGTTCCAGACAAGTGTCCTCCATCTCTCCCCCCGTGACGGGGAGCTCATGCCCAGATCTTGGTCTCACATCCCAAATGCGGCTGGTCTCAGAAAGCAGGAACCTGTTTTCCTAGGTGGCCCTGAGGCTTAGGACATGGACCAGCCCAAGAGAAATGAGCATGCCACCCCGTGGCTAGTAGCACTGTCCCTCCTCTCTGTCCCCCTGCAGACCAGGGGGAGACTAAGAAGTGACACCAATGGCTCAGCAGCCCATCCACACCAGGGTGCAGGCTTGTGGGGGACACAGGTCACACCCCACTGGGGAATCCTGTGGGACCGCAGGCAACGGGGCCATTGCCATTTTAGCAGGCTGGTGCAGGGGCAGGAGGCTGTGTTGGGGAGTTTGAGCAGGCTGGTGCAGGGGCAGGTGTCTCAGTTGGAAGCTCCTTCTGGAAGCAGAGATGGGGAAGACAGTCAGGGCTGGAAGGAGGCAGAGGAACCAGGATGAAGACCTGAGCTGGGGCCAAGGCCACGTTCATCAAGAGAACAGGATGGATCAGAAGACCACTTGACCTGCCCATGAAGCTTTGAGAAATGCCTTGCTAAGAGAGATGGAGCCAACTGAGGACTAGACCTCCCACCCCCAGCACAGGGCCATCCGGTGGAATTATTTCCAAAGATATGGATGTTCATATAATGCAGTTGAGCACTTGAAATGTAGCTAGTGTGACTGAGTTCTGAATTCTTAACTTTACTCAAGTTTAACTGCTTTAAGCTTAAGTTTAAATATTCACATAAAAAAGCAATGAAATAGATAAGCAATAGAGAAAATTAATGAAACCAAAAATCGGTTCTTTGAAAAGATCAGTAACATTGATACACATCTAGCTAGACAGACTCAGAAAAAAATGGGGAAGATACCAACTCCTAAAATCACAGATGGAAAAGTGGTCATTACTACAGACCCTGCAGACATTGAAAGAATAAAAGAATATTATGATCAACTTTATGAAATAAGTTCTACAGATAACATGGACAAGGGACCTAAGTAACCACAGCTACAAGAAGAGATAGGAAATCTGATTAGCCCTCTGTGTGTAAAAAATCTGAATTGGGGCACCTGAGTGGCTCAGTTGGTTAAGCGTCAGACTTCAGCTCAGGTCATGATCTCGCAGTTTGTGAGTTTGAGCCCCGCGTTGGGCTCTGTGCTGACAGCTCGGAGCCTGGAGCCTGCTTCGGATTCCGTGTCTCCCTCTCTCTCTGCCTCTCCCCCGCTCACACTCTGTCTCTCTCTCAAAAATAAACATTAATTTAAAAAAATTTTTTTAAATCTGAATTAAAAAGAAAATCTGAATTCACAATTAAAAAACCTTTCCCCACCAAAAAAAAATCCCAGGCCCTGGTGGCTTTAATGGTGGAACCTAGAGACATTTTAGAAAGACTTATAAACTCTTGCAAGAAATATAGGATAAGGCAATGCTCCTTCTTATCTCATTTTATGGGGTCAGCATTACCCTGGTATCAAAACTAGAGATATTACAAAGAAAACTATAAACACTATGTCTTTTCTGAATAAAAACATGAGATTCTCCATAAAGTATCAGCAATCAAATCCAGCAATATATATTTAAAAATCATCTTGTTTAGGTGGGGTTTATCTCAGGAAGATGAAGTTGGTTTAATATCCTCAAATCAATCAATGTAATTCATCATATTAAAAGAATAAAGACAACTATATGATCATTTCAACAGACTAAAAGAAAAAGGAAAAACAAACAAACCCTTTGATAAAATGGAGTACCCGTTGAGAACAAAAAATTTTCAGGAAACTGGAAATAGAAGGTAATGTCTTCAACAGATGTCTTGATTAAGGACATTATTATTTACAGTGAGAAGACTGGATATTTTCTCCCAAAACAGAATGGCACACTCTCACCACTTCTATTCATTAGTGTACTTAGCCAGTGTGATAAGGCAAGAGAGAAAAATAGAAAGCCTATGGATTAGAGAACATTCATAGATGGCATTATCATGTACATAATAATCCCTAAGGAATCTAAAAAAAAAGCTACTGGAACTGATCTGAGCAAAGACCGGTGCATAAATCAGTTTTATGTGTAATGACCAACGAAGGAGAGAAAGATAAAAAAGTGGCGAGCGGACAGGTTGGCAAAGGCCAGTTTGTCAGGGTCCCAAGATACAAGATCAGTATTTAGAAATCAATCATATTTCTATGTGCTAGCAATTAACTACCGGAAAGTGAAATTATAAAGCAATACTTTCCACAGTGGTGTAAAAACATGAAATACTTGGGAATAAATTTAACAAAAATATTTGCAAGACCTATGTATGGAGAACTTCAAAAACTGCTGAGAGAAATCAAAGATTTGAATGAATGAACAAAATTAGACTTATACTGGATGATTGTAAAACGTGGCATAAAGTTATAAAGCCTTAATTTCAAGCTAAGTACACAAAACAATGTAGTAGATACAGAAAAATGGAACTTGGTGAAAGGTCTAGAAATGAATCCACGTGTCAAGTGATTTTCCATAGAGGTACCGTGGCAATTCAACATGGAAAGGAAAGTCTTTCCAAGAGATGTTATTGGAAAAACTAGATGTCTGAGCCTTGGGTCTTATCTCATTCATACACAAAAGTTAAGGCCAAAGGGAACAGAAACTTAACTTAAAAGCTAAAAGTATACATTTTATGGAAGTAAACATAGGAGAAGTTCATCACATACTTGTGTAGGCAAAGATTTCTTAGACTGGACACAAAAGGAATAAAACATAACATTAAAACACTGAAAAAATTCGTCAAAATAAAAATATTTTGCTTTTTGTAAGTTTTGATAAGAAAAGGCAAACACTGGGGCGCCTGGGTGGCGCAGTCGGTTAAGCGTCCGACTTCAGCCAGGTCACGATCTCGCGGTCCGTGAGTTCGAGCCCCGCGTCGGGCTCTGGGCTGACGGCTCGGAGCCTGGAGCCTGTTTCCGATTCTGTGTCTCCCTCTCTCTCTGCCCCTCCCCCGTTCATGCTCTGTCTCTCTCTGTCCCAAAAATAAATAAAAAACGTTGAAAAAAAAATATTTAAAAAAAAAAGAAAAGGCAAACACTGGCTACGTGAAAGACATAAACCTGAAGCTTCAAGAGGCCGAGCAAATGCCGGGCAAGATAAACCCAAAGCAATCCACGCCAACCAGAACACACAGCAGTTAAACTTGTGGCAAGTAAAGACAGAGAAAAGGCCTTTTTCAGGAGCCAGAGAGAAATGGCGTGTTGCCCGCAGAGGAGCGCCACCCCGGGTGACAGCGGAGTCCCTGGAGTCCTGGCTGAAACGGGCTCAGGAGGGGGCAGCCTGATTTTCAAGAGCGGGAGGAAAGGGTTGGCGCCCCTACAGGAAGCGCTCCAAGGAAGGAGGAAGGACAGAGCAGGTGAAAATACAAGGCAAGAAGCAATCATTTCACCTCAAGAGTTTCATTCATCACACACCCCTGAATGCCGTGCCCCAAGCCTGTAGAGGTAATAAGTAGGAAGACTGCATTCTAAAATTTGGGAGAGGAGAGGAAATCTGAATGGCAATAAGGTTTGTGCGCGTCCCTCAAACTGGAAAAATCTCTCCACCACTAGGTAGTGAGGGCAATGTCAGTGTGTGCTCGGACCACAAGCAGCCATTAACAAAGCTACGTAGACTCACAATCGTCATAAGACATAAAACGGAGCCTACAAAAATGCCCAAGTAACCCACAGCAAGGCAAGGAAAAAGGAGAAATGGGAACAGACACGAAAGGAACAAACAGAAAATAATAATACAGTGGCGAATGTAAGCCCTAGCTTGTCAATAATTGCTTTACATGAAAGTGATCTTAATACAATACATCAGTTAAAAAACACAGATTGACAGAATGGATAGAAACGATTCCAGTTATAGGCTGCCATCCAGAAACTCGCTTCAAACATAATGACACAGACAGGTTGAAAGTTAAAGGATGGAAAAAGATATGTATCCCCAGCATTCATTTATAAAAAGATAACCGGTTACATTAATGTCACATAAAGTAGAAGGCAGAGCAACAAAAATCACCAGCGGCAAAGAGAGACTTTACATAACGACAGAAGCTCCAATGCACTAGAAAGACAAGGCAATCCTAAAGGTTGATGCGCTAAGCCACATGTCTCCCAAGTACACGGAGCGAAGCCTGGAGGGGCTGAAGGAGAAACAGACAAAGCCACAGTCGTGGCCAGGACGCCACCACGTCCCTCGCAGCAGCTGAGAGGACATAGAGCTGCCTACCAAACCACAGCGGGACATACATCCTTTTCACATAGCCGAGGGCATTTCCCAAGCCAGACCATAACACAGACCTCAACACGTTTGAAAGAATGGAAATGGTATAAAGCCTGTTCTCTGACCATAACTGATTTACCTTGGAAATCAATACGGTGAAGACGGAAGAAACACTTGAGAAGTGATCAGCGCTTTTCTAAGTAATCCATGTGACACACAGGAAGTGCTAAGGAAAATACACAAGTAGGTTGAACCCGGTAAAAGGCAAAAATATGGCATGTCAAAATCTGCAGGATCCAGCAACGGCCGTGCTGACAGGGAAATTTGTAACACAAAATGCTTACGGTAGAAATGAGAGAAGTTCTCAGGGAAATAATCTATGTTTGTGCCTCCAGAAATGAAGAAAAAGAAGAGCAAAATATATCCAAGGCAATCTGAAGAAAGGAAATAATAGGATGGGGATAAGAGCAGAAATCTATGAGCTTGAAAAGAGGAAAGCAACGCAGAAAATCAACGAAAAGGATCATTAAAGCTGATGGGGCCTTCTAGCAAGACTGACTATGTGGAACAGAGAGAAGACCCAAATCACTGGCCAAAGAATGAAAGAAACATCACCAGAGGTTCTATTATTTAAAACCTAATAGGAAATACTGTACAAAACTTATGATCATGAATCTGACCACTTAGAAGAAATGGACCAATTCCTCCAACTTCACAAATGACCAAAGTTCAACCAACGTGAATGAGACAGCTGACTAGTCCTCTAACCATTGAATACATTGAATGGGTGATTTAAAAGCTCCTGAAAAAGAAATCTTCAGGCCAAAATGATTTCACTGGAAAATTCTAGCAAACACTTGAAAAAGAATTAGCACCATTTCGGCACAATCTCTTTTAGAAAAGACAAGAGGAGAGAACACTTCCCAGTTCATTTTATGAGGCTGGGAGCACCCTGGTACCAACGGAGATAGTGTGATAGAACACAACTAAAAACTAGTATTGCTTATGACTTTAGAAGCAAAAACCCTCAACAAAACATGACCAAATCAAATTTGGTGGTGCAAAACAAAAATCACACACCCACAGTGGGATTATTCCAGAAACGCAAGGCTGGTTCTGTATTGTAAAATCAGTCAACACAGTCCACATCAACTGGTTAAAGACGAAAAATCATATGATGATATCAATTGAGGCAGAAAAATCATTTGGCAAAATTTAACACACATTCATGATTTAAAAAGCTTCAGCAAACTAGAAAGAGAGGGGGAAACTTCCTCAACTCTCTGAAGAACACTTACAAAACCCCTACAGCTAACATCATACTTGATGGTGAACGACTGGATGCTCTCCTTCTGAGTGTGGGAACAAGGAAGAGATGCCTGCTGTTCCTGCTGTCCCCCGTCATCTCACCCAGCCACTGTGATAAGGCAAGGGGGAGACAGGCACACAGATAGGAGGGTGGAAGACATTCAACTGACTCTATTTGCGGATGACGCGATGGTCTATGTAGACAATCGAGAGGAGTCTACAGAAAGCAAACAAACTTTTAGAAGTAATAAGTGGGTTCAGCAAGGTCGGAGGATAAAAAGATCAAAATACAAAAGTCAATTGTGTATCTGTATAGTAACGATGAACGTTTGAAAATTGAAATTAAAAACAGCACCATTTACACTCACTCTGAAGAGAATAACATACTCAGGTGTAAGTGTGATGAACGTGTATCAGATCAAAATGCTGACAAGTATAAAATGTGGGTGGAAGAAACCAAGACCCACATGACTGGAGAGAGCCACACCAGGTTTGTGGACCAGAAGGCTCAGCCTGGTGCAGAAGTCAGTCCTCCCAAATCGATCTGCAGACTTCTTGCAGCCCCTGGCAAAGCCTCAAGAAAGTTTTTGGTAGACACAGACAAGCTGTTCTAAAATTCACACGGAGAAGCACAGACCTTAAAGTAGTGTCGGGGGTTGAATTGTGCCCCCTCAGAGTCATGTGTTGACGTCCTTACCCCTCGTACCTCAGAATGTGGCCTTATTCAGAATAAGAGGTGACCGAATTACATAGAGGTGATTAGGGTGGCCGGAACCCAGTACAACTGGTGTCCTTATATAAAGGGGAAAGTTGGAGGGGCGCCTGGGCGGCGCAGTCGGTTAAGCATCCGACTTCAGCCAGGTCACGATCTCGCGGTCCGTGAGTTCGAGCCCCGCGTCGGGCTCTGGGCGGACGGCTCAGAGCCTGGAGCCTGTTTCCGACTCTGTGTCTCCCTCTCTCTCTCTGCCCCTCCCCCGTTCATGCTCCGTCTCTCTCTGTCCCAAAAATAAATAAAAACGTTGAAAAAAAAATTTAAAAAAATAAATAAATAAAAAGGGGAAAGTTGGAGACAGACGTGGGACAAGGACACCGTCGACAAGCCAAGGGGAGCACAGGCCTCCCTCTCAGCCGCAGAAGGAACCAATTCTGACCTTGGGTTCCCAGCCTCCAGAACTCCAGAGAACAAATTGTCCTTTAAGCCTCTCTCTCATGACATTTTGTTACGGCCGCCCTGCCCCCGGGAACACATATGAGCAGCAGGCGGCCGTGAGCAGGCGGACGACGCTGGAGGAGCCCCTGGCCCCACAGTAAGGTCCCTCTGTAGCCACAGCAAAGGGGACAGGGTGGCGCTGGGGGGACACACACAGGCATCAACGGGGCACAGCGGGAGCCCCACCGCGGGGGCGGGGGGGGGAGGGGGCTGCCAACCGTGTGAAGGGAGGAAAAAGAGCCTGTCCACAAATGGCCCTGGAGGACGGGACCTCCACAGGCAAACAAGAAACCCGACCTAAACCACACGCCTGATACACCAGCACAAAGTGGGTCATAGATCAAACGTAAAATGTAAACTGTCAAACATCAAAAAAAAAATATATATAGGGGAACATCTTTGGCACGTAGGCTAGTCACAGTGTTCTTGGGCTTCCTATCAAAAGAATGATCCCTAAAAGGAAAATTGATCAAAAATAGAAACTTGTGCTCCTCTGTGAAAGATACTCCATCAGCAGGGTGACCAGGTATCCAGAAACGGAGAGAACGTGCTTGCAGGCCACACAGGTGGCTAAGCCCAGTGTCTGCAATATGTACAGACGCCTCAATATCCCAGAGTGAGAACAAACCGTCCCGTCAGGACTTGGGCACAACGCTTGGGCAGAAGTTGAAAAGAGATGATACGCAGAAGGCAAATACACTTTGTGAAAAGACCCTTGACCCCAGGGGCCGTCCGGGGACATGCTGTGACTCCACGCCTGTCAGGACAGCTGAGACAAAATCTGGTGAGGACACCAAGCACGGTGAGGGCGCAGGGACCCCGGGCCCCTCTCACGCTCCTGGCGGGAGCACCGGGCAGTGTGCGGCTGCCTGCAAACTGCTCGGGCGGTTCCTGTTAAACCTATTAACGGAATTACTAGAAGACCCGGCAATTACCCTTTTGGGCATTTATCCCAGAAAATGGACATTTATTTTCACACAGAAGTTTGGACAGGAATGTTCATATCAACTTTATTCATAATAGCTAACGTCTGGAAACAGCCCAGTGACCTTCACCACGTGGAGTGGGAATGCTGGTGCATCCTTGGAGAAAAGGGGATAAATACTGATGCACACAGAAATGTGGGCCAGTTTCTCAGGGACTACGCTGAGGGAAAGAGCCTGTGTCAAAAGGGCACACGTGGCATGGGTCCTTTCATGTCGCATGTATTGAACAATGTAATTTTTTAAAAAATTGTTTAATGTTTATTTATTTTTGAGAGAGAGAGAGAGACAGACAGAGTGTGAGCAGGGGAGGGGCAGACAGAGAGGGAGACACAGAGTCCGAAGCAGGCTCCAGGCTCTGAGCCGTCAGCACAGAGCCCGACGTGGGGCTCGAACCCACGAATCACGAGATCATGACCTGAGCGGAAGTCAGACGCTCAACCGACTGAGCCGCCCAGGCGTTCCTATTGAACAATGTAATTATGGAGTTGGAGCAGAGATGAGTGGTTGCGGGGATTAGGGGTGCAGTGGCTGTAAAGGGTGGCATGAGGGAGTCTTCTGGGGCTGGCACAGAGCGTCTCCACTCCGTGCTGGCTGCATTAGGCACAGAGTGATTCGAGTGCAGCCGCAGAGATGAGTGGCTCGGGGCACGGGCGCCTCCTTGTTCCAGTGTGGCTCTACCATAGGGCTGTGTGCTAGCGTTGAAGGGTCTGGGAGAGGGGCGTGTTGCACCTCCTCTTACATTTGTTTTTGCAACTTGCTTTGAATCTACAATTATTTCAAAGTAAATAGTTAAAAAGGAGGGGGCGTCTGGGTGGGTCAATCGGTTGAGCGTCCAACTCTTGATTTCAGCTCAGGTCATGATCTCACGGTTCATGGGATGGAGCCCCATGTCGGGCTCTGCGCTGACAGCACGGAGCCTGCTTGGGATTCTCTCCCTCTCCCTCTCTCTCCCTGCCCCTCCCTCACTTGTGTCCGTTCTCTCTTTCCCTCTCAAAATAAATAAATAAACATTTAAAAAAAAGTTAAAAGCCAAGTTGAAGTTCAGAGGGAAAAAAAATCTAAATAGGACTTATATACCCAAAACATAGACATCTTAAGTATTTTTTTAATTTTTAAAATTTTTATTATTATTTTGTAAAGTTTATTTATTTTTTTGAGAGAGACAGAGCCCACACAGGGGAGGGGCAGAGAGAGAGGGAGACACAGAATCCAAAGCAGGCTCCAGGCTCTGAGCCGCCAGCACAGAGCCCGACGTGGGTCTCGAACCCATGAACCGTGAGGTCATGACCTGAGCTGAAGTCAGACGCTTAACCGACTGAGCCACCCGGGTGCCCCTTGAAACATAGAAGTCTTAAATTCCATAAGACAAACACAGAAAAAGGGGTAAAGGATTCGAAAAATCTTTCTCGAGAGAGGGTATTCAAGTGGCCACTAAGCGCATGGACTAGTGCTCGTGGAGAAGCACAGACCACACCTGTGACAAGATGCTCGAGGGTGCAGTTACGAAGCCGGGTCATACCGGACGGAGTTGATGGGAATGTGGAGCGGCTGGGACTCCAGCCCCCGTGGGCGGTGTAAGGTGGGCCTCACGGGGTGACAACACTTTGGCAGTTTCTCGTGACGTTGAGCACTCAGTTACCGTAAGACTGGCCAAGCTTCCTTGTCTTAGACACCTACCGAGAAGCCAGCGGCCAGGGCGGCGGCCTCGGTGAGGACTTGCTTGAACAGGAAGCAGCCCGAATGTCAGCAGTGGGCTCCCAGACCCCGGGGCCCCGCTCGGCAGCACGGGGAGTGAGGTCCAGGCACACGCAGACGCGGGGGACACGGGGTGTGCCCGCCTCCCATGCGGCCGGGACGAGGACACGTGTCAGGATGGCGGAAATGCCAGATCCTTGCTGCCCCGGGGGCCACGTGTGCCCAGCCGTGTATGTCAAGTGGGGGAGCTCCATGCACTGGGGGGGAGGGGGTGACTGAAAAACACCTGCCCTGTACCCCTCATCGGAGGCTGACACCCTGCCCCGCGAACGCCAGCAGCCCTGCCTGGCGCCCCAGAATGGAATCTTCCACGTGAGGACTTTCCCTCCTCTCTGCCTGGGGCTGCTGTGCACGACCCGCAGACCCTCCGCAGGCCCGTGTCCAGTCCTCTCTCAGGGCTGCCCTCACCGCTGCTCTGTCCACCCCACCTTTTCCTCCCAGTCTCTGGCTCAGGCACTTCCTTCCCCGATTCCTCAGGCTGTGTGGGCCTCCCGCGGGTCCCTTGCTGTCGCCCACCTCACTGCCCCCCGCCAGCTTTCCTCCTGGGGATCCTCCACCCCAGCTGGCACAGGCCTGTCCCGAAGGGCGCTGGGGACTTCCGCTCCCCCGAGGGCGGAAACCTGCATCCGATCTCCCGAGCGGCCGTACCTATGTTTGGAAACGCAAGTCTGACAGGTGGGGTGGGCCCGGCGTGCGGGTTCAGGGCTGATTCGTTAAAAGGTTTTATGAAAGCATGCTAAATAGACCGTGCAATTGCAAGAGCGGGTCCTTCTCTGGTGGAGATTACTCAGCCATTTGGTTTTTATTTTTGCAAACGCGGTTCGGCCCTTTTGAACACTCACTTGATATGCCTTCGCTGCCAGATATGCTTTGAGTTCTCTGGGAGGCCCCCGTGTAAACACCAGGCTTACGGGTAATTGCAACACACAGCCGGCTCTGGGGGCCTTCCTGCGGCCTTTCCTCCGTCTCCTGCCCCAACCCCCGCCCCACAGCTCACAGGGTCGGTGCGCCAGCCAGGCCCCCACCCCAGACGGAGGGGCAAGGCTCCTGGAAGGCTTTTCTCTGTGGGGAAAGGGAGCTTCCGTGGACCCCTGGCCTTCAGACATGACGTCCCTCCCACTTAGCTCTTACTTGTCCCTCGTCCTGCGTCCGCCGGGGTCGTTGCCGACTGGGCTCCGCCTCAGCAGCTTCTGTCCAGCCTGTGAGCCGCTGCCCTGGCCCCACGGCCCGCTGGTGCACACACTGCTGGGCCTGGGCTCTGTGACGCCCAGCCTGGGACTCGCTGCCATCTGCACTCCTGCCGCACCTCAAAGCAGCCTTTCCAGAGCTCCAGGGGGACGACGTCTTTCTCCACAACTTTCCGGAAACTTCCAAGGCTGGTGCTGCTATACGTGCCTTTGCCCGCGCCCGGGCTAGGATGGAGCCCATGCCGTCTGGAGAACCTGGGCCTGTGTGCAGGGCATTCTAATGGATGTTTTCACCAAAGCCCCAGACCGGCCATTCCGGCTCCAGAGGCGGGTCCGGAACTCACACGACTCGGCCCTGTGCAGTCAAGCAAAAGGAGTCAGGGCTCCCGTGGGGCTTGAGGGGCTCATCTCTGCCCCTGGGAGGCCCCTAGCCTAAAGGAACAGAGGGGGTCACCGGGGCCACCGGACGGGATCTCCTGGCCAGGCCACGTGCGGCGACTGGCGTGGGGATCCCACTTGGCTTCCCAGCGCCCCCACCCGGCTCTGGACACAGTGTCAGGTTCCCAAGTAGAAACCAGAGGGACTGTGGGATGGCTTCGTCCTCTTGGGGACCTGGGGAAATGTGGACGGGCCAGCGTCCAGCCTCTACCGAATACCAGAAGCTTTCGTCCTGTGTAGGCACTGCCTCCCCTGCTTGAATGCCAGTGATGCCCCTCTGCACCCCGGGCATCTCCCTCCATTCCGCTGAGCTGTCCCAGGAGGACCCCGCTCACAAGAGCCACCAGGGCCTGAGCTGGGCAGGAAAGGATCTCCCGGCACTGGGGCTGTGGACTCGGCC
This sequence comes from Herpailurus yagouaroundi, assembly GCF_014898765.1. Classification (NCBI taxonomy): domain Eukaryota; kingdom Metazoa; phylum Chordata; class Mammalia; order Carnivora; family Felidae; genus Herpailurus; species Herpailurus yagouaroundi. The sequence goes on along the minus strand of NW_024412430.1, from coordinate 21,718,485 downwards.
AGGTGCTGGCCAGAACTGTCCTCGTGCTGTTTGTGCCTCAGTTTCCTTGTTTGTGTAAAGATGCGGGCTGTTCTATCTGAACCGGCAGGACCGTGGTGGGTGTTAGGAAGAATAACGTGTGGGGACCTCCTGACAATTCTGGGTACAGGATGGTTGTGAGTTACTGCCATGGTGCTTGGTTCCGGAAATGCCCTCCACACTCTCCAGCCACGGTCCTGCCTCTTGGGTCAGCCTGAGGGGTGCAGGCCTTCTGCCCCACCGCCCGAAAGGCCACGGGCACGGCTGACCGTGAGCCCTCTTCTGGGTGGCGCTGTGCCCGAGCAGACCTGAACTGTGCGGTGGCCCTGGGAGAGGCCCCCGGCCCAGGGTCCCGGGGTCACTGGGGTCCAGGTGGACCAGCCTTGGAGGGCAGCCTTGACCCCATCACGGTGAACCCCAGTCACCCGTTCTTACGTGTGCTGTCAGGAGCCGAACGCAGGCCAGCCAGACTGCACCGAGGGAGAGTGGCCGGCCTTCGGCCCCTGGAGGGCCCATGGCTGACAGAGGCCCTGTCACCTGTCACGTGGGGCTTACGGATGGGTCTCAAGAGGCAAGAACCCAGCCAGGACAGGGTCCCATGGCAGGGGGAGTACGGGGAGGCCAGTCCTGCAGAGTGGCCTTGCATCTGGCCAGCCACGGACAGAAGGCCCGAGGCCCACACCTGGGCCGGGACCGTCCAGGCCCTGCAGAGCAGTTCTGGACTGGGAGTGTCTGGGGCTCGAGGAGTGACCCGGGAGAGGTCACCTGGACGGTAGGTCTTGGGGACCTGACAGTCGCAGGGAATGTAAGCTCGAGTCCCACAGACCCCTCCCTCCCCACCCCAGGCCACACGGGAGGTCTGCAGGGCCAGGCCCTGCCGTCCCCAGGGGGACCTGGGAGGCAAAGCCATGGCCACTCCCAGCCTCTGCTCCTGGATCCCCATGGGAGCGAGGGCAGGCAGGCGCGGTGAGGAGCCGATCAAAGGCCCCCCGCCCGGCCTCGCCCATCAGGGAAACAGCAGTCTGCTCTGGAATGAGGTGGTTTCGAGCAGCCAACGTGAGGAAATGGGTATTTATGTAACGGTGGGCATGGTTTTTATTTTCCCTAATTTTCAGATTACTTTCGATTAGGCCTCTTCGGCGTAGACAAGGCTTGAGGTGAAATAGATCCTGCCTAAATCATTACTGCCTCCGCCCCAGGGCCGCCTCTGCAGACAATTACCCCGACCCAGGGGTTAGGGGCAGACTCCAGGCCGGGCACTTCCTCAGCACGCACACGGCCCGGAGGACCCGGGGCCTGGCCATACCGGCCTTTTGTGCTCCCGAGGACACACAGTGGCCATTGATTCCAACGTCCCTCTGGCCGGAGGGGCTGGGGGAGGGAGAGAAGAGAGCGATTCCCACCAACATCTGGACTCTATCTCTTCTCCCCGCCCCAAACTCAGGACAAGGCGGGGGAGGAGGGGAGAGGGAAAAAGGGGAAAAAAAAAAAAATGCCCAGGCCAAATTCAAATGCTTTCATAAATTTTGCGCCAGAAATGTTTTGACATGAATATTTTTGTCAGTCTCCAGCGTTTGCCAAAAGAAACTCAACTCTCCACACGACAGCTCGAGTATATTCTCTAGATGACTCTGGAGCCGCTGGACCCCAGCACCTGCGAGGCACGCGGGGTGGGCGGAGGGGCTGGGCTGGGACACACGAGCTCTTCATCCAGTCTCTGTCTAGGGAAGGCCTGGTGTGGCCCCCGAGGCAGGGGGCACTCTCCTGACGCCGCCCTCCGGGCAGCTCCACGTAGGAGCCCGGCTGAGCCAGGACAGACAGCTGCCCACAAGGAAGGCAGACAGGAGCGGAACTGGACGGACAGAGGGAGTGGAGGCGTGTTCACACCTCCAGAGGGAACCACACACATGCGAATAGCTGTTTCCTTCTGCAAAGCCGAAAAAACAGTCATTTTTGGGTTTCTCTTTTTCTTGACTATATTTCTCCTACTTTTCTATAATCGATATGAATTACCAAAAATGCCACTCAGTAACACGTGTCTCTCTTCCTCAAAAACTTGAACACGGGATTGTTGTATGAGACAATAACCATACTTCTGGGCGTACCCCCCAAGAACCGAGGGCAGATGTTTGCACACCCCCGTTCGTGGCACCGCTGCTCACAAGAGCTGAAACGTGGACGCAGCCCAGTGTCCCTCCGTGGCCGAACGGGCAGGCCAGCTGTGGTGTGTGCGGATGATGGACGGTTACTCGGCCTGACACGAGGGGGACACCCTGTCCCCGGCTCCAGCATGGATGGAACTCGCGGACACTGGCGGGCGAAGTAGCCAGTCACAGAAGGACAAATGCTGCAGGAATCCACTCGTACAACGGTGAGCAGTAATCTAATCATGCAGAGAGCAGGGCAGGTGCCAGGGCTGGGGCGTGAGTGCTTGGTAGGGACAGATCTTGTTCTGCAGGATGAGAAAGCTGTGGAGACGGGGTGGGGGTGGGGGGCGCGACACGACTCTGAGGATGCATTTCATGCCACTCACCTGTACACTTAAAAATGGTTAAAACGGTACATTTTGTGTGTATTTTACCACACACGCGATCCAGCGGATAGGGGTCCCGTCTCCCCAGATCAGTTGTCCCCGTGGTGCAGTGACCCTGCCCAGAGTCGTCCACTAGGGACAGTGGTCTGGCTGGAGGGCGGCTCCCTTGCGTGCTGGCCCCATGGCCTTGGACTGCTCACCTGTGAAGTGGGTCCCTGCCTCTCCTCAGCACGAGGCTCCGAGGAGGGTAGAGGTGTCCCCCAGCCGGTGTCCAGGGGCTGATCTGGCTTCCAGGAGCGAGTTCCCCTGCAGACGCCCAGGGCACTGGGAGATGGAACCAGGCAGCATTCTGAGCCTGGAGGTGAGAGGAGCACGCCCCCCATCCCCCCACCGTGGCGGGCACAGCCAGCCGCGGCAGGTGCAGCCAAGCCCCACCTTGTCCCGTGGTGGCTGAGGGCAAGCTCCTAACTCTTCTGTGACTCAGTTTCCCCATCCATAGACGGCGATGATGATGCCCAAGTGCTGACCTTGGGGCTGCCACGGGGACGAGTGAGGGTGATTCCCGTCACATGGCACTGTGCCTGGCACAGGGGGATTAGCCAGCACCTCGTCACAGAACCTGGCATGTGCACGTGGGAAGCAATGTTGTCTGAAGTCGTTTTTATCTGAAAAATGGAGACCCCACGCATTCACGCGTTGTTTCTTCCAAAATATTCTGAGTACCTGCCCTGTGGACCTGATGCCCCTGGACAGAAAGGATAGGGCAGGAGGTGAAGTGAGGCGTCTGAGAGCAGGGGCAGAGCCCGCGAGGCCAGCGGCTTTGAGAGAGGCAGCATCTGAGGGAGGGCAGAGGAGCAGTGCAGGCGGGCTCGGGCGGAGGTGCCCTCGCGGGCTCAGCTCTGCTTCCAGCTGGCTATCAGCATCTGGCCTCCAGTGCCTCTCACCACTGGCTCGCGGTCCCGGTGCACAGCCTACCCGCAGGCGGGCTCTGTGCGGCCCACGCACTGAGCAAAATGGTTTGGCGTCAGCTGCCAGTGTTACACATCAGGAGGCAGGCGGCCGACTGTGTTGTGTGCTTGGCAGGGACTTCCTGCCATGTTTGTCCAAGTGCCATGGTTGTCTCCAAAGTCAGCTGCGTCGGGTGAGCAGAGGACTGGGACTGGGCATTTGGCAGCGGAGGTGGGGTGGGGTGGGGAGTGGCCTCCAGAGCTCTGTGCTTGCCGCGGGGACACCTGAGACGGGGAATCTCCTCCAGCTGGTGTCCATGAGTCCAGCCCCCACAAATCCCCCTGGTGAGTCACATAGGACATGATGATGGTGACCAGGGGCCCTTGAAGACTATGCGGGACAGAGTGTAGCTGAGCAACAAAAAAATCTTTTCCTTTCATCTGCTGAGGTCCGGGTTTGCTTGTTACTGCAGCAGAACCCAGACGGTCCTGACTGCTACATACATTTCACTCAAGTATGGGCATATTTGGAGTTTCTAGAAAACAATAGGAGCTCTGGCCACGTGGGCCCAAGCTCCTGCATGGCAACCACTGGCTGGACTGAGTGGCGGCTTCATTTGGGGGCAGGGTCACTCTGCTTTGCCTCAGTTTCCCCTTGGTGCATTCTCTCATGCTGCCACTCTGCATTAGCATTCGTTTCCCCAAAGGGCCTCTGTCTCTGAGTCTCCCCGCCACCGTGAGCTCCTTCTCCATGGAGCCCCCCTGGTGTATGGGAGGCTGTTACCTTCTATGGACGCTTGCATTCAATGCTTGGCAGCCTGGCGGGGACTGGTGTTCATGATGCATCTGCTGACTAACAAGCCCTATTCTCAAGGAATGACATCAGGGGGTTGGAGCCCCCCAGCATGGAAGCCTGACCACACACTCTGTTGGCCACAGTGGGAAGATTTTGTTCTAATGGCTCCTAGGCACCTGGAGTAAGAGGCTCGGGGATGGGGTGAACGGATCAAAGGCACACGGCTAGCGAAGACCAAGCCAGCGCTTACCTTTATTCACAGAGTTTCCTTGTGCGGCTCCCCAGGGGAACTCCAAGCTCTCCCGGCTTCTCCACCTGCTTTCCTCAAGGGTCATCAGGCTTCCTACGGTTTTCTTTATTTTTTTTTCAGGGTTTAACATATGTTTGGGGCTTTTTGTTTTTGTTTTTTAATTTAAATTTTAGTTAGTTAACATGTAGTGCAATAGTGGTTTCAGCAGTAGAACTCCGTGATTCATCACTTACAACACCCAGTGCTCATCCCAACAAGTGCCCTCCTTCGCACCCATCCCCCATCATGTTCTCAGCTTGTTCTCTATTGTTAAGAGTCTCTCGTGGTTTGTTTCCCTCTCTTCTCTATTTCCCCCCCTCCCATATATTCATCTGTTTTGTTTCTTAAACTCCACATATGAGTGAAATCATATGGTATTTGTCTTTCTCTGATGGGCTTATTTCACTTTGCCTAATACATTGTAGCTCTATCCACATCATTGTAAATGGCAACCTTTCATTCTTTTTCATGGCTGAGTAATATTCCATTATATATATACATATACCATACCTTCTTTATCCATTCATCAGTCAGTGGACTGTACTCTCTCCACAGTTTGGCTATTGTTGATAATGCTGCTATAAACATTGGGGTGCATGTACCCCTTGGATGAAAGACCTAAATGTGAGACAAGATTTTCAAAGAATATTTGGTCTTACACCTTTCCAGAAGAGAAATCATCCCGTATGCTTCCACCAACTGGCTGTTTGTCCAGCTACGAGTGGATATTCACTCCCTTTGGAAAGCCTATTTCATTACACTTCCATCTTAACATTTTAGGAAGGAAAATATATCAAACCAAGAGAATGTGCCTCTCCCAGGGTGCCCACCTCAAGCAGAGGGCAGGAATCAGAGCAGGCACCATAAATCTCCCCTGAATGAGTCCTATAGGCTATCACCATAGTGACTCAAGCCCACGCCCCTGAAAGGCAGATGTTCAGATCCTCCTTTTGCTGACAAAGAAAATAAAGCACAAGGAGGTGGAAAGACTGGACCAAACACCTACGGTGTGTGGGGGCCAAAGCCTGGGAGGAGAACCTTCCGCTTCCGAATCCAACATTTCTCTGCCTCTGCCCTGATGAAACCTCGCTTCCATTCCTAGGAATCAGGAGAAAAGATTCAGGGTCCATTCTCGACTCTCCTATGTATCATAACTATGAGGCCTGGGGCCAATTCATGGATTCTGTGTCCGTGGTCGGGGCAAGCACCCGCTCCCGATGGGGGAGAGCAGTGACCACCAGGAGAGGCTCATGCGTGGATAGTCATAACTGCTCGCTCACAGCCCTGGCTTCCTCCTAGAGCTACTTCACGTGAGAAGTAGGCTCTTCCTGGGGAGGGGCCGGAGGAGAAACCTGCCCCTCCCTCAGCTTCCTTCTCTGGGGTTCAGGCATCCTTCTGATTACTCTGGAAACGAGCATGCCCACAGGAGAGCCCGGTTCAAATGCAGGCTGATCAGGACTGGGAAGGGGAAGCCCAGTTGTCTGGAGCCATCAGGCTGGGGAACAGCCAGGATGGCCGGGATGCTGAGCCTCCTCCCTCCCTCCCTTCTTTGCTTTCTTTTCCGATTATCTTTTATTGTAGACAAATACATACAAAATTTACCATTTTAACTATTTTAAGAGACAATTCAGTGATGGCGTTAAGTACATTTGCAGGGTTATATGACCATCGCTGTGACGCACCCACGGAACTTCTTCATCGTCCCTAAGAGAAACCTGCCGTCCCTGTCTGCCAGCCCTTGGTGACCACCATTGTACTCTCTGCCTGAATGTCCCTATTCTAGGGGCTTCGTCTATGTAGAATCAGAATACGTGCCCTTTTGCGACTCGCTTACTTCACTTAGCGGTGACACCTTGAGGTTCATCCACGTGGTAGCAGGTATCAGAATTTCCTTCCTTTTAGTGATATCCCTTTGTACGCGTGTATCGTGTTTTGCTATCCAATCACCTGGTAGTGGACACCTGGCTTGCTTCTACCTTTTGGCTTGTGAATAAAGCTTCAATGAACACGGCTATCCAAGCATGTGCGTGAGTCTTTCAGTTTGAGTATGTACTGAGGAGTGGGATGGTGGGATCATATAGTAATTCTATGTTTAACTTTTTGAGGGACCACCATCCTGTTTTCATTTGACTTCCAATCAGTAATGTGTGAGGGTTCTAGCTTCTCCACACCACCACCAGCCACACTTGTTATTTTCTGTGTGTGCGTGTTTTACTATAGCCGTCCCAGTAGATAGAAGGCGATATCTAATTGTGGTTTTGACTTGCGTTTATCTGATGACTAATTGATGTTGAACGTTTTTGCGTGTGTTGTTTGGCCATGTGTATGTCTTTGAAAAATAGATCTATTCATTGCCCATTTTTGAATTCAGTTGTTTGTTTTTTGTTGTTGAGTACTAGGAGTTCTTTGTGTTTTTTTTGATATTAATTCCTAATCAGATAGATGATTTGGAAATATTTTCTTCCATTCTGTGGGTTGTCTTTTCACTTTCCTAATTTTGCCTTTTGATGCACACAGACAAAAAGTCCTACTTAGTTTTTCTTTTGTTGCCTGTGCTTTGGGAGACATATCCAAAGTATCATTGCTGTATCTGATATCATGAAGATTATTCCCTATGTTTCTTACTAACAGCCTTATACTTTCAGCTCTTATGTTTTGGTCTTGATCTGCTTTGAGTTAACTTTTGTATATAGGGTAAAGGAAGGGTCTTTTGTATGTGTATAAGCAGTTTTCCTACCACCATTTGTTGAAAAAAACTGTCTTTTCCCCATTGAATGGTCATGACTCCCTTTTTGGAAATCATTTGGCCATATATGTGAGGGTCTGTTTCTGGATCTCCATTCTATTCCATCACTCGATATGTCTATCTTTATGCCAGATCATACTGTTTTTATCACTGTAGTTTTTTTAGTAAGATTTGAAATAAGGAAGTGTGAGTCCTCCAACTTTACTCTTCTTTTTTAAGATTCTTTGGCTATTTAGGCTTACTTGAGACTCCATATGAATTTTAGGGTAGGTTTTTTTTTTTTTTCTGAAAAACAAGTGCTGTAGAGATATTGATAGAGATTGTATCGAATCTGTAGATCCTTTTGGTAGTATTGTCACCTTGACAATTTAAGTTTCCTGATCCACGAACATGGGATATCGTAACATTGATGTCTGCTTTAATTTCTTTCAGCCATGTTTTATAGTTTTCTGTGTACAAATTGTTTGTATACTTTGTTAAATTTATTCCTAAGCATTTTATTCTTTTTGATGCTGTTGTAGATAGAATTATTTTTGTAATTCCTTTTTTATCATTAGTGTACAGAAATGCAACTAATTTTGGCCTGTTGATTTGGTATCCTGCAACTTTTCTGGATTCATTAATTAGCTCTGACAGCTTTGTTTGTGTATAGATTCTTTAGTGTTTGTACATATAACATGTACATAAATATGTCATATTTGGACAGAAATAATTTGATTTCTTCCTTTCCAATTTTGACTGTTTTCCTTTTTTATTCTTTTATTTCTTTTTCTTGCCTTTTTTATGTTGAACAGGGTGGTGAGAGTGGGTAATTTTGTCCTATTCCTGATCTTAGAGGAAACCCTTATACTCTTTTACAATTATTAGGTAAGTTGTGGTTTTTCATACACAATCTTTCATGTTGAGGAAATTCCATTCCATTCTTCATTTATTAAGTATTTTTAATCATCAAGGAGTATTGGATTTTTCTACATTGATTGAGATGATCGTGTAGTTTTTCCTGTCATTCTATTAATGTAGGGTATTGCATTGATTGATTTTCATATGTTGAACTTCCCTTGCCTTCCTGAGATAAATCTCATTTTGTCATAGTAATAACTATTTTTATATGCTGCTGGATTTGGTATGCTAGTATTTTGATGAAGATTTTTGCACTTATATTCATAAGGGATATTGGTCTGTAGTTGTCCTCTTTTGTAGTGTATTTGTTTGGCTTTGGTATCAGGGTAATGCTGGCTTCATCAGATGAGTTAGGAAGTATTTCTTCTCTTAAATTTCTGAAAGAGGTTGGGGAAGATTGGCATAATTCCTCTTTAAATGTTTGTTAGAATTCACAAGGAAGCCATCTGGCCCTGGATATTTCTTTATTGGGAGATTTTAAACCACTGATTCAATTTCCTTACTAGCTATAGTCCTATTCAGATTTTCTATTTCTTCACAAGTCAGTTTTGGTACATTGTGTGTTTCTAGGAATTAATCCATTCTTCTAGGTTTCATCCAATGTGTTGGTATGTAATTGTTCACAGCATTCTTTTAAATTCTAATTCTTATAATTCTATTCATTTCTGTAAAATCAGTGGTATCCTCACTTTCATTTCTGAATTTGAAAGCCATACCTTCACTCTTCTCTGTCAGTTTAGCTAAAGGTCTGTCAATTTGGCTGATCTTTTCAAAGAACAACTTTTGGTTTCATTGATTTTTCTCTATTGTGTTTCTATTCTGTAGTGTATTTATCTCTGCCTTAATCTTTATTATTTCATTCCTTCTTCTCACATTGGGTTTAATTTGCGTTTCTTTTTCTAGTTTTTTAAGGTCTGGGGTTAGGTTATTGATTTGAGATCTTTTTTCAATGTACGTATTCACTGCTATAAATTTTCCTGTCCGTCCTGCTTTCTCCATGACCCATAAATTTTGGTATGTTGTATTTTTTTTATTTTATTCATCTCAAGGTATTTTCCTATTTTCCTTTTTTTTTTTTTTTATCATTGGTTGTTTAGGAGTAAGTTGTTTAATTTTAACATATTTGTGGATATTCCAGTTTTCCTTCTGTTATTGACTTCTAGTTTCATTCCTTGTGATCGGTAAAGATATTTGTATCATTTCAATTTTTTTAAATGTGTTGGGACTTGTTTTGTGGCCCAACTTATTTTGTGGCTCTCTCTCTCTGTGGCTTAACCTTCCTCTTAGCATGTTCTATCATGGAGAATGTTCCATGTCTACTTGAGAAGGACGTGCATTCTGCTGTTGTTGGGTGGAGGGTTCTGTACATGTCTTATAGGGCTAATTGGCTTATAGTGTTGTTCAAGTCCTCTATTTCCTATTTATGTTCTGCCTGGTTGTTCCGTCCACTATTGAAAGTTGGGTATGACATCTCTGACTATTATTGTTGAGTTGTCTGTTTCCCTTTGATTCTGTCACTGCTTCATATATTTGGAGGCTCTGTAGTTTGGTGCATATATGTTTACAATTATTTTATATTCTTTGTGAATTGACTCTTTCATCAATATATAATGTAATGTCCTTGCCTCTTATAATAGTTTTTGACCTAAAGTCCATTTGTGATATCAGTATAGCTACCCCAGCTCTACTTTGTCTACTATTTGTATGAAATATCTCTTCATTCTGACTTTTGATCTATTTGTATCTTTAGATCTAGAGTGAGTCTCTTGTGACAGTATATAGTTAGATCACTTTTCTATTCATTCTGTTAATTTTCCCAGTGTTCAATGATCTCGTATTCGAATGACCATTTGCATAGAAAACCACCCCAAACTTTGTGGTTTAATACAAGAACAATTTTATTATTCCCACAGATTCTGTGGATCAGAAATTCAAACGGCACAGTGGGGACAGCTTGTCTCTGTTCCACAGTGTCTAGTGCTTCAGCTGGGAAGATTCAAAGAGTTTTATGTGACTGAAACAGCTACGGGCTGGACGAGAGGGGTGAAGATGGCATACTGCTGTCAACAGTGCTGGGATGGCTGGGGTACAGGCCCTGTGGGGACTGTCAACTGCTGTGGCTTTCTGTGTGGCTGAAGCTTCCTCTTAGCATGGTGGCCTCAAGGGATGAGACTTTTTTCGTGGCAGACCAGGGATCCAAGGTGGGTGTTCCAGCGAGCAAGGTGGAAGTCACGTGGCATCCTGTGACTCGGACTCAGATTCTAAGACTTTCCCCAAGTTATTTTCTAGAAGCTTTACAGTGTACATTTTACATTTAAATCTATGATCCCTTTCTGAGCTGGTGTTTGTATCAGGCATGCAGTTTAGGTCGGGTTTCTTGTTTGCCTGTGTAGGTCCCATCCTCAGAGGCCATTTGTGGGAAGGCTCTTTTTCCTCCTGTTGCATAGTTGGCAGCCCTTCCCCCCACCACCCCGCCTCGTGGTGGGGCTCCTTCTGGGCTCCCTGCTGTGCCCTGTTGAAGTCTGTGTCTGTACCCCCCCCCCCCATCATCATCCAGTCCTTTTTGCTGTGGCTACAGAGAGACCTTACTGTGGGACCAGGGGCTCCTCCGGTGTCATCCTGCCTGCTCACAGCCACTAGCTGCCCGGGGGCCCATGCCCTCCATGTACATTCTGGAATGAGCTTATTTACATGGACCAAAAATCTATTTGGAGTTTTAATAGGAATTGCATCAATACTATATGTCAGTTGAGACTGACTTCTTTACCATGCTGAGTCTTTAAATTCTTTACCATGCAGAGAGCATGGTATGGCTCTTTGTTTAGTTAGGTCTTTTGGGGGTTTTAAAATCAACATATTGTAATTGTCAGATCCTGTACATATTTGTTACACTTTATAACTTTTGGGGGGGCATGTAAATGATATATCTTTAATCTCTATGTTCACATATTTATTGGGAGTATATAGCAGTGTGGTTGATTTTTTTATGTGTTGGTCTTGTGTCCTCTGGCCCCACTGAGCTCACTTAGTGCTAAGAAATTTTTTTTGTATATTCCTTTGAGTTTTCCACATAGACAGTCATGTCATCTGCAAACAGGGAAGGTTTAAATTCTTCCTTTCCAATCTGTGTGCCTTTTCCCCCTTGCCTTAAGGCAGCGGCTAGAACCTCCAGGACTATGTGAAGTGATAGTGGTGATTGTCCCCAAATTTAGGGGCAGAGAACCCAGCCCTTCACCATGAAGTGTGATGTCAGCTGTAGAGTTTTTGTAGGCATTCTTGGGCAAGCTGAGGGGGTTCTCCCTCTATTCCTAGTTCCTTAAGTTTTTATCATGAGTGGGTTTTGGATTGTATCAAATGTTTTTTCTGTTTCAATTGATGTGATCATTTGACTTTTCTCCCTTAATCTTTGGATGCAGTGTATTATATTGATTTTAGAATACTGAACCAGCTTTGTATTCCCAGAATAAATCTCACTTGGTTATGGTGTGTAATGTTTTGTGTCATAATGCTAGATTCAGTTGGCTCATATTTTGTTGAGAATCTTTGCATCTGAGTTTGTGAGAGATCTTGGTCTATTGTTTTCCTTTCTTCCTTTTTTTGAAGCAGTCCTTGTCTGATTCTGGTGTCAGGAAAGTGATGGGTCTTCTAACAGAAGTTGGGAAGTACTCCCTTCTCTATTTTCTGAGCCACATTGAGTAGACATGCTTTCCATTCTTTAAATGTTTGTTAGAATTCTCTAGCAAAACATCTGGGTCTGGAGACATTTTTCTCAGGAGCTTACAAATTGCCAAGTCAATTTGTTAAAGATTATAGGATTATATAGTTGGTCTCATTTATCTGGTTGAGTTTTCATTGTTTGTGGTATTTGAGAAAATACTGTCTTGTTCTTTCTCTCCATTTCTTCTCAGTTGTTGAATTTAGGAGGTTCAAGCTGTTTGTAAAACTCCCCATCATCGTGTGAGTGGTTTCAGGACTTTTATACTGATGGTGCCCTTTTCGTTCCTGGTGTTGGTTACTGGTATCTGTTCTCTTGCTCCCTTGGCACCTTTAGTCTTGCTAGATAGAGGATTATCTTTTTTTTTTAAGTGGTATCAATCTTTTTTTTTTTTTTTTTTTTTTTTGAGAGAACAACCGAGTGCGAGTGAGAGAGGGGCAGAGAGACAGGGAGACACAGAATCCGAAGCAAGCTTCAGGCTCTGAGCTGTCAGCACCGAGCCCAAACGCGGGGCTCGTACTCACGAACTCTGAGATCATGACCTGAGCCGAAGTCAGACGCTTAACCAACTGAGCCACCCAGGCGCCCCTGATTTGTACCTTTAAAATTTTATTTTTATTTTATTTATTTATTTATTTATTTATTTATTTATTTATTTATTTATTTATTTTTGAGAGAAGGGAAGATATGGGGAGGGGCAAAGGAAGAGAGAGAGAATCCCAAACAGGCTCCACACCTAGTGTGGAGTCCAACATGGGGCTCAATCTCGGGATTTTGAGGTCACAACCTGAGCCGAAATCAAGAGTCAGATGGTTAACTGCCTGAGTCACCCAGGTGTCCCAAGGATTATCTGTTTTATTGGTTTTCTCAAAGAATCAGCTTTTTTCCCATTAAATTTCTATATTGTTTTCCTGTTTAATTTTTTATCAACTTCTAAGCTTTATTTTTAAGTTAAAAAATGTTTAATTGAAGTGTAGCTTATGTGTGATATTAAATTAGTGTCAGGTGTACAACATAGTACAACAATGATTCAACAATTATCCATGTTATGAAATGCTCACCATGTAAGTGCATTACAATATTATTGGCTGTATTCTCTATGCTGTACTTTTTACCTCACGACTTATTTATTTTATAACTGGAAGTCTATACATCTTTTTTATAAATTTATTCATTTATTTTGAGAGAGAGAGAATGAGCTCTCTCAAAGGGGCAGAAAGGGCATGGGACAGAGGATCTGAAGCAGCTCTGTGTTGACAGTGGAGATCCCAATGTGGGGCTCAAACTCATGAATTGCGAGATCCTGACCTGAGCTCAAGTCAGATGCTTAACCGACTGAGCCACCCAGGCACCCCTGGAAGTCTGTACATCTTAATCCCCTTCACCTAGCTCGCCCACCTTTCTTTGGCAACTGCCAGTTTGTTCTCTATGAGTCTATTTCTTTCTCTCTTTTTAGTTGTTACTTATTTGTTCATGTGTTTTGTTTTGTTTTGTTTTTAGATTCCACATATAAATGAAATTATATGGTATTTGTCTTTCTCTGTCTTATTTCAATCAGCACAATGCCTTCTGGGTCCATACTGTCACAAATGACAAGATTATATCTGATAAGGGGTTAATATCCAAAATATATAAAGAATTCATACAACTCAACACCAAAAACAAAACCAAACCAAACCAGATAATCCTATTAAAAATGGGCAGAAGACATGAACAGACGTTTCTCCAAAGAAGACATCCAGATGGCTAACAGACACATGAAAAGAAGCTCAGCATCACTCACCATCGGGGAAATATAAATCAAAACCACAGTGAGATACTACCTCACACCTGTCAGAATGGCTAACATTAACAACACAAGAAACAACAGGTGTTGCCAGGATGCGAAGAAAGGGGAACCCTCTGGAACTGTTGGTGGGGAGGCAAACTGGTGCAGCCAATTTGTGTATGTTCAATATATTTTGAATATATTGTGAAGTGTAGAAAACTTAATTCCTCTTAGGTTCATTACCTGTCCCATTTAGAAAAACAGATGTTAAGTATTTCTTCTTCGTATGTCGAGCGCCACACCGGATTACAATTTTTGCTTCACTCGTCAAATATGACTTAAAAACTAATGAGAAGGTAGTTTATTACATTTGCTTCTATTTTTAGCCATTTCAATGTTGTTCTTTCCTTTTCGACATTATGAACTTTTGTTGTTCTCAGCTGCTAGGTTGGGGTAATTTGTTTCACAGCCACAGCTGACTGCCACAGATGAGGGGAGGGAGGAGTGCTCTGGGCATGGGGAAGAGTCTTAGCAAAGACCTTGTGACGGGGCCAGGTCTGGGACACCCTTGCGAACATGTCATGGGATGAGGCCAGAGCAGCTGGTGCACCTTCCTGACCAGCCCGGCCCCCAGAAACCCTCCCTAAACAGAGCGGTTGGGGAGACATTTCTCAGAGGAAGCTCTGATGGTGCCTCTCCCCTGGCTTTCACATGTGTCAGGGAAGCATCTACCCTGCGTGCAGGACGGGGGCGTCCGGTTGGCCCTCCTCAAGCTGCCTCTTGTTTATGTTGTGTTTTGTTTTTTCTGGGTTCCTCATTTACAGCCACCAGATGTTGGCTGCTTTCAGACGCGCTGGCTGGCGCTCCTGGGGTTCTGCAGAGAGACGCTGCCCAGTGATGCAGAGAGTTATAAATGAGTCCATTAAGGGAGGTGGATTTGCTAAAAGGTTGTCTCCGTTCCACCTGGTCCTAAGCAGTCCTCACGTGATGGATGGTTTCAGAGCCTCGGACACGTCTTAAAGCTCAGCGCAGTCTTAATGCCTCAAAAGTTTCCAATTAAAGTCAAATGGCTCTTGGCAAAGTCCAAGGCATTTTCACTAACTAAAATAAATACCTGGGCAAGCTCCATGGTTTATGCCTTCTTCACGCGGTTGAGGATAAACAGCTAGAGGCTGGGGTTAGAAGCGTGTCAGGGACAGGAGGCCCAGCCAGCCTACAGAAGTCACCGAGAGCCCCAAGGCCCTGTGGGCCCAGCAGGGAGTCGCGTCCCCACAGGCTCTGGGCTCAGGAGTCCTGTCATCCCGTCCCTGTGAGGAAACCAAGGTCAGAGGCAGGCATGAGCAGGGGCCATGTGGAGCGGGGCGGTGGGCAGGAGGAAGGCGCCCACAGTCGGCCCTGGCTCGGCTCCCTCCTGGCCCCTGTGTAGTCCTCTGAGCCTGCCTGCACTGCCCCCTACCCCCCTCCCCGGGCCAGGGGCCGGACAGGTGTGTGAAATCTCCCTCGTGGGGAGCCCACGGGCACGCCAGTCAGTACCACCTGCTTGGCCACCTCCCAGGGTGGGCGGGCCCTCCGCCTGCCGTCCAGAATGCCTCGGCCTCTCGCCTCCTTCTTGCCCCTCTGGCTGGGGGCCTCTCGGCCACCCCATCACCCCAGGGCACACGCAGGGTCACTTCTGCAGCAGCTGGACTCTTGGGGTGCTGTGAGGCCGGGTGCGGCTCAGGAGAGCTGGCGTCCCATCCTGGAATCACGGTGACCCTGCCTTGGAGGGGTGAGCAGGCACACCCTGGACACATCCACAGGAGGGCCGCCCCCACCCCCTCTCCTGGTCCCAGGCATTCCTCTCTTCTTCCTCCATGAGGCTCCACTGCCCACTGCATACATGGGCCTCTGAGGGCGCTGGGGGTTCCCCACGGACACCCCCGGACAGTGGCAGCTGCCGCTCCTCAGTGCCAAGGAGCACGGAGAGTCCCGACTGAGCCCCTGTTCTGTGATGGCCACCGTCTCAGGTGCTCCCGAGGTCTTGAAGCAACATGGTCACCGCCTCTTCCAGGGGACAAGGACTGAACCCTGGCTCCAGCCTGCCGGCCTGACCCCAAAACCTGCCCTCATCGCCCGGCCCCTCATGCTGCAGCCTGGAGCCCCCGAGACCTCAGTGTCCTTGCGGGATGGCCTCTGGGGGCCTGCCCCACGCATCCCCAGAGCAGGAAGACGACAGGAGCCCAGGCCGGGACCCCGAGGGCATCACAGAGAACACAGTGGTGGTTCCAGAGGAAGGCGGCGGCCGTGGGCGTTACGGCAGGAACGAGCACGAAAAACACGGTCTTGTCTCCTCACCACGGAGCCCTTGGTCAGATCTGCCAATGGGGTTACTCTGTGATGTCGGTGAGCAGTGTTCAGGCAGTTATGAAAAGCACGGGACACGGACCCCAGAGTCTGAGGGCCGGGGAGCCGAGGGCGTGGAGCAGCACAGACCCCCACCTCTCACCAGGCGGGTGGACCTGCCCAAGGCACCTGGGTCGCCGGTTCGGCATCAGTGGGCAAGACCGAGCGAGGCCCGCCCTGCTCCTGGGCGAGCGTCTGCGCACCAGCACCGCGACCCTGGCGAAGGAGCGTCCCCGAGACCAGCCACGTGTCCCGTGACCAGAGAATGGACACACTGCTTGTACTCACACAATGAAAACAGTAGGGCCTCGAGGACGAGTTCACCGCGGCTCTGGGCTCGGCCATCCGAGGGGGCGAGTCACAGAAGGATGCGTTCAGTGAGTCTAGGAGCGAGAAGTCTGCATGCGGGTGGGATGGTGGACGGCGGTCGGGGGCGCACGCTGGGTGCTGAGATGCGGGTGCAGGAAAGGAGGGGGCTGACACAGTGCTCCGGGCGGGTCATGGGGGGCGGGGCGGTACCTGGAGGCCCTGAGGGGCCGGCAGTCCTCATTCTCTCTACGCCTCACACACTTCACAAGTAGTCACCTCTGCGAACAGTGTTGCCACAAGTAGTCTCTGAAGCTGTCTGGAGACAGCCCCCTGCGCCTGCCCACCTGCGGCTGTCTGTCTGCGCCCCCGGCGGGGTTCCACGCCCCCCACTGCCCCGTTGTGCTGGCCCCAGATGCTGGTGTCTGTACTCCAGGTCGTCCTCAGCTCCTCCCAGGCACGTGCTCCTCCCTGCCCAGCTCCTGCCCTCCCCAGTCACCCCGCCACAGGTGTCCTGGTGGCTTGCGGTCACCAGTGTGGACAGAGGCATTGGCGGTCAGATCCCTGCCTGGTGCCCTCTGCCCTCTTGCCCTGGATGCAGCCTCCACTTGGCCTGGCCAGCTTCTCCTCTGTGGAGCCGGCCCCTCTTCTCTGTGGAGGGCTCTGCGGTTGGGACGCCGTCTGGGCGCTCCCCCAGCACGGGGTGGCTGTGACTCTAGGGACACAGGAGGGTCAGTCTCCAAGGCGCGGACGGTCCTGACCCCTGGAACCTCAGGATGTCAATTAAGACGAGGTCACACCGGAGCAGGAGGGGCCTAATCCCACACGACTGGTGTCCCTCTGAAAAGGAGACGTGGCCACTGACGCAGAGGACAGGCGCCAAGTGATGACTGAGGAGATCAGAGTGAGGCCGCCAGCCACGCCTGGGTGGCCTGGGGCCACCGGAGTGGGAGGGGCAGGAAGGAGCCTCCCTGTAGAGAGCAGAGAGAGTGGACACCTGGCCTTGGAGCCGCCTGTCCGCTCCCGGCAGCCGTGGGGGCCGCACACACAGGGTATCGTCCCAGAGTGAAGACAAAACACCTGCAAAACCATCACCCAGAGGAGATGCAGCGATGCTTCTGACGGCCACCCCTCTAGCACTTTCTGTGCACAGAGTCGGCGCTGACGGACGGCGCTCAGACACCTGCTCTGACACGGACCTGCACGTGCGGGTCTGCACGACCTTTTGTGGAACAGACTTCCACAAAGCCCTTTAGCAGGGTACTCGGGTCATTCCCTTGTCCCCCTTCCTCCTGCCTCTCCTCCCTCTCCCCTCCCCCCTCTTCCCTCCTCCTCTTCCTCCTCCCTCCTCCTCTCCCTCCTCCTCTCCCTCCTCCTCTCCCTCCTCCTCTCCCTCCTCCTCTCCCTCCTCTCCCTCCTCTCCCTCCTCTCCCTCCTCTCCCTCCTCTCCCTCCTCCCTCCTCCTCCTCCCTCCTCTCCTTCCTCTCCCTCCTCCCTCATCTCCCTCCT
>NW_024412430.1:21681099-21700176 GCF_014898765.1 Herpailurus yagouaroundi | reverse complement strand
GTCAGGAATGCGTGTGGACCCCTCTGCCTGCAGATCTCTCAGCGGCAGTAGGGCCGGGGGCCTGTGTCCACCGTCGAGGTCTTGGCAGAGTCACCGCGCCCTGACCAGGGTGAAATGAGGCAGTGGGGGCTTCCAGGCAAACAGCCAAGCCGACAGGAGGTGTCAGAGGTGCCCTCTCTCCCTCCCAAATTCGGAAGCCCCTGGCTCGTGGAGGGCTGACGGGTGACTGTTGTCTGGTCCACCACCTGGCACCTGCCCCCATCCATTTGGACCTCAACAGCCTACCGCCAGCTGCCAGCACCTGTGTCTCGGCCTGGGGCCACCTGCCCCCAGGGCCCTGCCCTGCCTGGGGGAGGCCGGCCAGCAGAGCCTGCCGGTGAATGCCCGGGTTTCCTCTGTGCCGTCCCCTGGGGTTGGCTGCCTCGCGTGTCCCCCCAGGGCTCCCCGGATTCTTGGGCAGGGGAGACGCCCGCTGCCGTGGTGCTAACCCTTACATCACGCCTGCGTCTGCCTTGCCTTCCTCCCCTGCCTCCCGTCCCTTTCCCGTTCTGTGCTGCCTGGATCATCTCTCAAGCTGCTCGCCCTGTAATTTCTGTCCATGACTCTGCCGAGGCAGCCTGAGGGACACAGCTCCTTCACTGGACCGACCAGACTGCGATTCCTCACAGCCTGTACCAGCTGCCTTCTCCGCAACCTGCACCCCACCTTTCCAGCGGTTCAAGCTCAGACTCCTGGCAACATCTTTGATCCCTTCCTTCCTGGCCCCCCCCACATAGGTGATGGATCAGCATCCCCAACGACCCGCTGGCTCTAACTTCAAAACATGTCCACTGGCTTCATGTTCCATAATCGTATTTCTTTAAAATTATTATAAAGGAAAGACCATAAGAGAAAAGAAACATCGTCTAAGAAAACAGTGGACTTCTTGTCAGAACCTGTGCAAGCCAGAGAGTAATGGAGACACATCTTTAAAGTACTGAAAGAAAAAAAATTGTCAATCTAGAGTCCTACACCCAGCAGAAATATATTTGAAAGTGAAGGCAAAGACGACACCAAATGCTCATTCGCTGCTGGTGGGAATGCAAAATGGTGCAGCCGCTCTGGAAGCCAGTTTGGCGGTTTCTCACAAATTGAGCGCGTTCTTACATACTATCCAGCAATCACTCCCCTAGGCACTTAACGACCTGAGAACTGATTTTCACACCAAACCCTGCACATCAATGTTTGTACCAAATTTATTTCTAACTGCCAAAAACTGGAAACAACCAAGACGTCCTTCAGTAGGCGGATGGATCAGCAGCGGTCCATCCACACAGGGAATATCGCCCAGCACTGACAAGGAATGGGCCGTCAAGCCACGCAAAGACATGGAGGAGCCTTGAATGCATCGTGCAAGGTGATAAAAGCCAATCTGAAAAGATAACGTGCTGTATGATTCCAACTATGTGACATCGTGGAAAGGCAGAGCTATGGAGGCAGTAATCAGAGGTCACGGGGCAAACAGCTCCCCTGAAGACCGGAGTATTGGGCAGTCACACGGAATCGCAGCTTGCCATGAGCTGAAGCCACACTACAGCCCGCACCTGGGGGAGCACCGGGGGCAAGGGACCAGCCGCCAGGGCCCGAGCATGGGCTCGCGGAGAGACGCAACGTTCGCTTTTAGGCGTTCCTTCTCCCGGAGCCGCACCAGGCCCTCAGGACGAAGAGCAGAGGAGGGAAGGGGAAGGACAACCCAGAGCTCTCTGTTTCCCCCGGCAGTGAAAAAATTATTAAACTTCCAGAAGATGACATAGGAGAAAAATCTCGATGACTTTGAGTTTGGTGAAGAGTCTTTAGATACAGTACCACAGGCATGGTCCATGAAAGAAAAGCATAGTAAGTTGGATTTCATTGACGTTAAAAACTTCTGATCGGCGGAAGACACTGTTCAGAGGAAAGACAAGCACACACTCAGAGAAGACATTTGGAAAAAAAAAAAAAAAAAGCCCACAGGGCGCCTGGGTTCCTCGGTCGGGTGAGCATCGGGACTCTTGACCTCAGCTCGGGTCTTGATCTCAGGGTCCTGGGTTCAGGCCCTGCGCTGGGCTCTGTGCTGGGCATGAAGCCTACTTAAAGAAACCCAGCAAACTGTTTTATAAAGGACTTGCGTCTGAAATACACAAGGAGCTCTTACAAGTCAACAGTGAGAAAGCACACACCCCAGCTAAGAGAAAGGAGCAGAATATCAACACACGACTCACCAGAGAAGGCGACAGATGGCAAAGAGGCGTGAGAACATGGTTAGAATCACACGTGACCCAGAGCTGCACCTTCAAAGAAGGAGACTCCACTGCTCACCCACCAGAACGGCCAAACTCCAGAGCTCCGCCAGCACCACGGAGCGGCAAGAGCGCCCGGTCACGGCTGGTGGGGACGCAGACCCGAGCAGCTGCTTCGGAGGACAGTTTGGCGCTTTCTTAGAAGCCCAAACATTTCCTTTTCCTACAACCCAGCCATTGTGCTCCTCGATACTTTTCCCCAGCTTTATGGACATATTACTGACATATAACATATGTAAGTTTAAAACATACAAGGTGATGTTTTATTACATGTATGCATTGCAAAATGATTCTTACGATCAGGTTAGGTAAGACCTCCAGGCCCTCACATAAATGCCATTTATCTTTTGGTGGTGATAACATTTAAGATCTACTCTTTTAACACCTTTGAAGTATATAGTGCAGTGTTGTTAACTGCAGTCATCATGCTGTACATTAGAGCCCCAAAACTTAGCATCTTATAACTGAAAGTTTGTACCCTTTGAGCAACATCTCCCTCACTCTCCAGCCTCTGGCAACCGCCATTCTGTCTGACTTATTTCACTTGGTGTAACTCCCTCACACTCCATCCACGTTGTTTCAAATGGCAAGATTTGCTTCATTTTTATGGCTGGATAATATTCCATTCTATACATATGCACTCAGCTTCTTTATCCGTTCATCCATCAGTGGACACAGGTGTTTCCATATCGTGGCTATTGTGAGTAATGCTGCGATAAACATGGGGGCACAGATATGTCTCCAAGGTAGACACTTTATTTCCTCAAGATATATATCCAGAAGCAGGGTTGCTGGATCACATGGTAGTTCTATTTCCATTTTTTTTTGAAGAACCTCCACACTGTTTCCCAGAGTGGCTGCACCCGTTTTCACTCCCACCAACAGTGCAACAAGGTTCCCCTTTCTCCATGTCCTCACCGACACCTGCTGTTTCTTGGGTTGTTGATTTTAGCCACGCTGAAAGCTGTGAGATGGTATCTCGTTGTGGTTTTGATTTGTATTTCCCTGATGAGGAGTGACGTTGAGCATCTTTTCAGTGTCTGTTGCCCATCGGGGTGTCTTCTTTGGAAAATGTCTCTTCAAGCCCTTTGCCCGTTTTTTAACCTGATTTTGTTGTTGTTATTGAGTTGAAGGAGTCCCTAATGTACTCTGGATATTAATCCCTTATCGGACAGATGGTTTGCAAACATTTGCTCCCATTCTGTAAGTTGTGTGTTCGTTCTGCTGGTCGTCTCTTCTGGACTGCAGAAGATTTGTGCTTTGATGTGGTTCCACGTGTTTATTTTTGCTCTCACTCCTTCTGATTTGGTGTCATATTCAAAAAAATCTTTGCAAAGATTAGTGTCAGGGAGGCTTTCGCCTATATTTTCTTCTAGTTGTTTTACAGTTCTGGGTCTTACATTTAAGTTTTTAGTCCATTTTAAGTTAATTTTTGTGACTTGTGTAAGACAGTGTTCCAACTGCATTCTCCTGCGTGGTTATCTGTTTCTCCCATCGTCATTTTTTGGAAAAACTATTATTTCCCCCATTGAGTCTTCTGGGCTCTCTTGTCAAATATTTGTTGACTGTATGTACGGGTTTTGTGGGTCCCTCAATTATTTTCTATTGGTCTGTGTTTATTTTTATGCCGGTACTATACTGTTTTGATTAGCATATAGCTTCATAATAAAGTTTAAAATCAGGAATTGTGATGCCTTGAACTTTGTTCCTTCTCTGGATTGCTTTGGCTACTCTGTAGTCTTTGGTTGTTTTATATAAATTTTAGGATGTTTTTTCTATTTCTGTGGAAAATATTGGAACTTTGATAGGGATTACATTGAATCTATAGATAGCTTTAGGAAGTATGGACATTTTAACAATATTAATTTTTCTGACCCACAAACATAGCTTGTATTTATTTGTGTCTCTTAACATTTCTTTCATCAATATCTTGTAGTTTTTAGTGTAAAGATAATTCACCTCCTTGGTTAAATTGATTTCTAAGTATTTTTTTGGATGTTACTATAAATGAGATTGTTTCCTTTATTTCTTTTTCAGAGAGTTTGTTGTTAGTGTATAGAAATGCAATTGACTTTTGTGTGTTGCTTTTGTATCTTGCAACTTTAGTGAATTTGTTGATTAGTTGCAATTGGTTTTTGTGGAGTCTTTAGGGTTTTCCATCTAAAAAATCATAATATCTTCAGACAGAGACAGTTTTACTTTTTCCTTTCCAATTTGGATGTCTTTTATTTCTTTTTCTTACCTAATTGGCCAGGGCTTTTAAACAGGAGTGATGACAGGGAATTTTTGTCTTATTCCTTATCTTCCCAGGAAAACTTTTAATCTCTCACCTTTGAGTATAATGTGTTCTGTGGGTTTGTCATATATGACCTTTATTATGTTAGGGACATTCCTTATATACCCAATTTGTTAAAGGTTTTTTAAAAAATCATGTTCGAAAATAATAATAATAATAAAAATCATGTTCAATTTTGTCAAATGCATTTTCTGCATGTATTGAGATAATAATATGATTTTTATCTTCAATTATATTATTGTGGTATATCCGTTTCTTGACTTGCGTCTGCTGAAATATCGTTGCTCCTGAGGATAAACCCCATTTGATCAAGCTGTATGACCCATTTATTGTACTGTTGGATTTGGTTTGCTAGTATTTTACTGAGTATTTTTTTGCATCTATTATCATCAGGGATATTAGCCTGTAGTCTTCTTGTAACATCCTTATCTGGCTTTGGCATCAGAGTAATTTTGGCCTCATAAAATGAGCTTGGGAGTGTTCTTTCCTTTTCAGTTTTTTTGGAAGAGTTTGAGAAGGATTGAGAAGTATTCATTCTTCTTCAAATGTTTGGTAGAATTCACCAGTGAAATTATCTAGTCCAGGATTGTTCTATGATGGGAGGTTTTTGATCACTGTTTCAATCTCTTTATTCATTGTTGGTCTGTTCAAATTTTCTATCTCTTCATGATTCAGTATTGCTCTAGTATCTCAATAAGGCTGATTTAAAAAACCCTACCCAGAATCCACCCCCTTACTGCCGAGTTACTGCTGCAGCCCAGGCTCTCTCAGAACAACTGAATTTGCCCCCACAGTGCAGGTCTGTTCTCTGCACACACCAGAGGGCCCTTCAACACTGCAGGACGGTGAAACGGGTCTCTGTAAACAGACCTCAAAATTTCATAATCTCTTCATTTAAATCCCCATAGCAGCTTCTTATTAACTTCGGAGCAAACCCACACTGGTCTGTGGCCTCCCCTCCCTCTCCTCTCCCACCTGTTCGCTGCCCGTCACCCACACTAGCTGCAGGTGACTTCAGGGCATTGTGACATGCCATCTTCCTGCTGCCATTTTGGCCCCGGCCTCGGCCCCTCACCTCATGACTCAGGCCAGCTGGTGCCACTTCCAAAACCTTTCAGTTGGCGTTTCCCACACGTGACCCATTTGTGAAATTTCCTCCTGACTTTTGCTATCTTAACGTCTATACTGTCATTTTGTAATATTTTACTGAAACCTATTCCATTTTTATTGAAACAAGTGTACTTCAAAGAGGAAACTAGTGTGTGGGGGGAGGAGGAAACCGGACGTGGCTCGGAAAGGGCCACGTGAGGGGTCCCTGTGGTGGAAATGCTCTGCGGCCGGTGACCGGTGACAGCATCCTGGTTGTTATCAGCCGGAGAACCGGGGAGACGTGTACCCCAGATCTCTACTTCACGCACCTGCAAGAGACTACCATCATCTCGAAATGAAAAGTTTACATGAAAACACGTAGCGTGAATGTGTGCGGCAACACTGGTACAGGAGACGGGGGGGGGGGCGTCAGTGGAGTTCATGTGATGTAAGATCCTGGTGCTGCCTAGCAACTGGTAAAAATACAAATTTAAACGAGATTTTCATAAAATAGTGTTACATGTTGTCATCTCTATGGTTACTATGAAACGAGCAATAACGAATGTAGAAGCTCATAGAGGGGAAAAACGGGGAAATAAAATCCAGAAGAAAGCCGAGAAATAACACAGAACAGGTGAGAAAAATAAGAGTAAATGGTAGATGTAGACCCGAATATATCAGTAAATATATTAAATTACACCAAATATAAGTGGGCTGAATATCCTAAGTAAACGGTAAAAGCGTCAGACTGGATTTTTAAAAAGTCAACATGTTGCTTACAACAAATATGTGTTGGTTATAAGGTTAACCAGTAAAAGGATGTAAAAGATGTATCTTTCAAGCTATTCAAAAATGAGCCAACGCCAGACAAGACACGCGTTAAGTAACAAGATAAAACACGAGGGGCAATATCACAGAATTCAATTGTACTGTTTTACATTTACATGCACCTTATTAATAGAGCCTCCAAATATCGAATGCTCAAGAGTAACAAAACGGAAAGACGAGACGAGCCCACAACCGTAGTGGGAGGTTTTCAGGCATCTGTCCCAGTGGCTGATGGTGAATAAGCACGTGGGGACGTGTAGGAGAGACTGCAACAGCATGAGCACTGTAGTGTTGCTTGCAAGGACAACGAGACGTAGTTCATCCTTATCGGGTGAAGCGTTCGACTGTGTTTTCCCTGGGAAGCGCCAGAGAAGAGAGTGTGCAGGAGTAGGGCGGGTGTACGGCTGGGGGCGCCTCGGGACCGAGACTCTCAGGTCACGTTCCTGGTTCAGCTCCTGTTCCCTGTAAATCCTGTATGAGCAACACCAGTGATGACAGAATCAGATTCGCAGGCTCTTCTGATGGTTGGAAACACTGGCAGCTTGCGTTGAGACCGAGTCGAAAACTTAGCTGTAAAAAAGCAAAGTCTCGTATGTCGCTTCGTCGGTGTGACGACAGTTGCGTGTGTTAAGAAGTGGGGAAAGAGCGTACACATATACAAAAGTGCCCAGCTCGGTGCCTTTTCCTGGTGTGCGCACTCATGGAACCCAGACAGAGACTGCTCCCAGCACCCTGGAAAGCTCCCCCTGCCTCTTCCCAGCCAGCACCCTGCCCTACAGCAGGGACCAGCGCTCTGCCTTCTTACCATTTAGTGTTGCCTGTTCTTCAAATTCGATAAATGGAGTGTCTCCAGCATCTGTGTCCATGTGTGACGTGCATGAATGAACATCTGTATCTCTACCTACCTACTTCTATCGTCTATCTCCCTATCTTGGTAGCTGTTTACCTGTGTGTCTGTCCGTCTGCCCATCAGTCTATCTATCTGAAGGAAACCAGGTCATGCTCATAAGCAAGCAGCGGCACTTTCCAGGACCTGCAGTCACCTGTCACGAGAGCCAGCCGAGAGTCTGGGCTGAGTGAGCGAGGGGTGCTCCTTCTGCTCCAGACGACCAGAGAGGTGCTCAGGAGGACGCTGTCACCGAGCTGAGCATGTCTCCCCGGTGCGACCAGAAACAGGACAACAGACCTGCAAGTGCTTTTGCCGGGTGACGCTAAATTTTAACTCCACATCCAGGACACTCGAAAGTATCTGGTCTGCCTTGAGGGCGCGGGTCCCACTCGCCGGGAGTCGCTGCTTGGCGTTTCTCCAGTGTTCTGGTGAGGGGTGAGGGGCTGAGACCCCTCAGTGGGCACCTCCTCCTCTGGGTCGGCCTCGGTCTCAGCAGGCCTTGGGATCTCAACTGTGCGTCCACACCGCACCCTAACGCTGCCGGACAGGGCTGCACCCTGTCTCCCTGGCCCTGCCCTGTGCTTTCCACTAGGGCAGAGCCGTGACCTGTCCCAGGCCCAGCTCCCTAACTCCAGTCAGCATGTCCAGAGAAGACATGCGATTTTATCCTGGATGGGCACATCTGAAGACCCCCACCCCTTCGAGGTCATATGCCGGGGAACCCTCCCTGGCAGGGCCTGGTGCTCCTCTGGTCCCAGCCGCCCCTTACGCCCCCCACAATGTGGGCCTCTCTGGACGGGGAGCTGGGGGCTCCACGAAGGCCAGAGCCTGGCCAGGGGCCACTGGGGCTCATTTCCTCCTCTGTGTGAGACACTGAGTTCCCTGGGAGCGGCAGCCATGCCCCAGGGAGCCCGGCCAGCCAGGCCTCAACGGGGGCCGCGAGGGGAGCGGATGCCGAGCCACTGCCTTGTCCGGTTGATGTCTCTTCTGAGCCAGGGAGGCTCACCAGCCATCCCAATGTGCCCCTCCTGGTGTGTGAGCTGCAGTAGCAACGCCCCCACCTCCTCTCTGACCTCAGTGCCCCACCTGCAAAATGGGGTCACAATGATCCGAGATAATGCATCGAGCATGCAGCACACATCAGTCCTCACTGCACGTCCTCGTTGTCCACGGGGATCGAGGTGGACAGGAGTCCTGGCACCTGCAGGTGCAGGGGGCGCCCGGCCTGTGCTGGGGGCTTTGCTGGGGCCTCTCCCTGCAGCTACTTGGGAGCCAGCAGCTGGCAGCGCGAGGCTGGCTCCCCCTCTCTCACTGCCCCTGGCAGGCGGCATGTGTTCATGCCCAGAGAAGTGCCCCGCAGCCTTCTTCCCGTAAGGGTGCCGTGGGGCAGCCTGCGGGGAGAGAGGACCAGGGATGGCTCCACTCTCCCCTGGGGCCAGGTCTCGCAGGTGTGGGGCTGGGGGGGGGGGGCAGGTGGGGCCGCGGAGCAGAGCAGACCCCGGCTCACCGTGGTCTCCACCTCGGCTATGAGGCCACTCTGGGCCTTGGTGGTTCTGGAGCTCTGTGTCCGCCCCACAGACCTCACGTGGGCCTACACTGGGCGGCAGGCCTGGCGGGAGCCCGCTTCCCTCCATTTTGCACACGGTAGTAATCATGAGAGCCGTGGTGGCCGCCAGCCAGCCTCACACAGCGCTACCCAGGTTCCAGACCCCGTTCGGGAGCACCGTTAACGTCATGTCACGAGCCCTGGGAAGCAGAAGCAGATAGGTCTGCATTTTCAGATGAGGACGCAGGTGTGGGGGGGACCTCGCCTGAGGTCCCCCCAACCACCCCTTGTGAACCGCCCCACTGGGGGTGGCAAAAGCACTGTCCTCACCTCGGTCACTCGGTCACCCCATCACCGGGTTGGGGACAGGTGTGAAGGTTCAGACAAAGAAAGCGGGGCTGAGAAGGCCAGCGGGCCTCCCACTCTGCAGACTGCAGGGAAGGGCGGTCTCTGTGCTCTGGCTGCGGAGGGAAGAGAGGTCACGTGCAGGCAAGCCCGTGGCAGCAGCAGTGGCTGTAATGGTAACCGCAGGTAGGTCCCACGTCCAGCATGTGCCGCCCTGGCACCTTCCTGAAGCTTCTCTCAAAGCCCACATGACCTTCAGGGACGACATCCTCAGGCCCAGCCTCCTCTTGCTCTGTGATGGGTCCACTCGGGGTCCACGGGGTGAGTGTGCTTGCTGGGGAAGTCTGTGACCCCGGGCCATCAGTAGCGGCGCCCCTGGCTCCCCCAGCCCCAGAGGCACAAGTCCCAAGGAGGACCCGCATTTGGGGTTGGTGTCGCCTCCCTGGGCTGCCCCTCTGTGCCACCCCTGGGCTCTCACCTGGGGACAGTGAGCTCTGGACTCTGAGGTAGGACCCGCTCACATGTCTACGCCTCGGTGTTCTTGTGCAAGCTTGCTGTGCCGCACCAGGAGGGGGGCTACAGGAGCACCTGTTAGCTGTCGTGGAGCGGATTTCAGAGAGGGCTGTGACGGGCCCACGGTCACCCCGCAAGCAGGTGGTGGACCAGGAATCGAGCCCAGGCTTATCTGACTTGATGATGCCAGGGCTCCCTCTGACCCAGGCGGGGCTCACTGTGTTCAAAGTACTTTATATAGATTATATTATTCAATCCTTGCAATGGACGGAATGCTGTGTCCCCCCAAACCACCTCTCAGCGGTATGGTGTCTGGAGGGGATCTTTGGGGGCAACCAGGGTAAGATGAGGTCACGAGTCTGGGGCCCACGGTGGGATCAGTGGCCTCGGGAGAAGGGGCACCAGAGCCTGCCCTCCCCACGCTGGCCTCCACAGCCGTGAGAGATTAATGGAAATGTCTATGGTTCAAGTCCCCCATCTATGGTATCTTGTCACTACACTCCAGCTAAGACAATCCTTGTTAATGACTCCAAGGAAGGCATCGTGCCATTTTATAAATGAAGAGTCTGGGTCCCAGGAGACTCAGCCATTGGCCCTGAGTGCACAGCTTGTAAGGGTGGAGCTGGGGACGCGACACGGGGGCTGTCCCCCCGGCCCTGGGGTCCGTGTAGTGCAGAGAACACAGTCGCTGACCTACACTGCCAGTGGGACTTAATGATGCTATTTAATGCATGCTTGGCAAGTGAGTCAGAAAGAGGCACTAATGTCAAATGAATTGATATTAAACATTAAAAAGGTAATAGTGTCGTGGGGCCTGGATGACTCAGTGGGTTAAGCGTTCAGCTTCAGCTCAGGTCACGATGTCACAGTTACGGGTTCAAGCCCCACGTCAGGCTCCGTGCTACAGAGCCTGCTTGGGATTCTGGCTGTCTCCCTCTCTCTCTGTCCCTCCCCTACTCACGCTTTCTTTCTCTCTCTCAAAATAAATAGATGAATGTTAAAATAAAAAGGCGATAATGTCAGTCACACACGTTTATCACTGGAGTTGACGTCAGGGATGGAAAACGTTTTGGGGTGACAGGCTCCAGTCTGCGCTCTGGGTGAGCCTTGATCGCCTCACCTGTGGGATAAGCATGTGACTCTGCCTCACAGAAGGGAGGTGCTATGGTGCCAGGTCACGGTGCCCCGAAAGTCGTGGCTGGCATTGCCATCCTGGCCCCACGGCTCCTTGGGGCACCTCCTCCTGACCGCAGACCCAGACATCTGAGTGCTCAGGTCCCCCTGCAAGGCCTGCGGGCCTGGATGTTGAGTGTGGGGAGGCCCGTCCCTCTTCCCTCCTACCAGGGCACCTCCCGGACCAGCCCGTCAGACGATCAGCCCGATCAGCCCTGCCGGCTCCCTACAGCTGTGGTTCCTACCTACCCCAGGGAGTCCCAGGGAGCCCCTGTGCCATCCAGGACCCGCCCACCTGCTCCCCCCCCCCGTCCCCCACCGCCACATGCGCCGGCGCTGGGCGGGCCCCCCGCCCCCCCCCCCCCCCCCCGCCAGCCCATCTGGTTCACGCCTGCTGCTTGGGGCACACCTGGGCCCTCACAGCTCCCCGCAGCCTTGTCCTCCCTGAGTCCCGCCCGCACACTGGACATATTGAAAACGCCTTGCTGTGCTGCTTCTCTCTCAGCAGCCTGGCTGGGGCCTGAGAGAGCTAGGTGAGCTCCTTGCTGTGTGACCCAGCCAGCTGGTGAGCCTCTCTGTGCCTCAGTCCTCTGTAAAGCCAGGGCAATGGGAAATGCCTAGCTCAGGGGGCTGTTCCTTGGATTAATAAACAACCACACGTAAACCAGCACAGCAGGGGCTACATAAGTGCTCGTGTTGATCTGGTGGTCACGGCAGGCTGTGGCTGATTAGCTCTGGGAAGGGGGATGGTCTGGGGTCACCTGTGCCATACTCTCCTCAGGGAGCCCCGCTTGTCACTCACCCCCAGGGAGCAGGCGGCCAAGCTCCGCCCACCGGCTGAAGTGCCTCCTGGGCCTGCCCAGCCCTAGTGAGGGAGTCTGGCTGTTGGGCTGTCGCCTCCTGGGCAGTGAGTGTGCTGGGCCAGGCTTCCTGCCCCTCCCCTGCCCCTCATGGGCCCTCCACCCAGCTCAGGGCCACACCTGCCCCTGGATTCGGGGGAGGACACCCCACTTGGCACTTTGGGCTCAGACACACCCGCTCCCACCTCATCCTGCAGTGACCACCAGTCGCCCCTGCCAATGGCACAGCCAGTCCCGGGGGGTTGGGGGGGGGGGGGAGTGACCTGCTGGCTCACACAGTGGGTGGATGCCCTGCCTGGACAACTGCTCCAGATGGGTTGTTCCCACCCTCCCCCATCCACTGCCCCCCATGAGTCCCCTCCGCCTCCCCCATGTCTGCTCCCCTCCCAGTCTCCCCCTCCCCACGTGTCTGCTGCCCCCACCCTCATGGGTCCCCCTCCCCCCACAAGTGTCCTCCGTCCATGTCCACCCCTCACGTCCTCCCCCCATGGGTACCCCTTTCCTCCCCTCCCCCCATGTCCACTCCCCCACAAGTCCCCTCCCCCGTCCACCCCCCTGCCGTGTATCTGCTCCCACCCCTCCCCCTCCCCCGTGTCTGCTCCCCCAACCTTCGTGGATCCCCCTTCCCCCCTCTCTCCTCACGTCCACTGCCCCACGAGTCCCCTCCTCCCTGTCCACCCCCCACCCTCGTGGGTCCTCCTCCTCTCGCCCCATGAGTCCCTCCCCCCCACGTCCACCCCCCCACCCTCGTGGGTCCCCTCAGCCTTGGGGAGTGGCTGACGGTTGTGTCTGAGTAATTTGGGCCCCTGTTTAAGGAGAGGAAGCAATAATAGCGGCTGTAATTGTCCAAATTACTGCTGCCCCTTCCAGCTTGACATCTGCCTGATGGTGGCGGATAGAAACCTGACCTGGGCAGCCGGTGCGGCCCGGGAGCCGAGCGTCTCGGTGCTGGCCCAGGCGGGTGACAGGGGCGCCTGGCCTGGCCCCCTGATCTGCGGACAGGGGAGGCCCCTCACCCCGCGGCGCGGTCAGCCAATGCCTGCTGCGTGCGTGGGCGGGAGGGCGGCCCTGGCGTTTCTGGCGCGAGCTCGGGTGGAGGACACTGGACGACCCATGGCGGGCCGGCGGGGGGGCGCTGCCGGCCTCCCGGGCACAGACTGACCCAGAGTGAGCAGCCTCCGCTGGGAAGGGGACCCAGCAGGAGAGACACCCTTGTGGTTCTCTGATAGGCGAGGGCTCTGTCTGGGATTCGATTCCAGGAAGCAGGGGTGGGGCGGAGAGGGGTAGCCGGGAGGACCTGATGACTAAGGGTGTAAGTGTCCTAACCACGGTGGGCAGCTGCACCCTGGTCCCGTGGGGCCTTGGACACCACAGTCACCGTGTCCCCCCCAGGGGAGGACCGCGTGAGGGGCCGGCGGGGTCTGTCACTGGGTTTGCTTGTCTATCAAAAGTTTTAAATAAACAAGACAGCCCTCTTCACTTCTTGGTCTGACCTCTCCCCAAGGTCAGAGACACCTGGTAACCTGGTGTGCAGGCAGAGACTCCCGTGACCTGGCGTGCAGGTCAGAGATGTCCTGGTGACCCAGGAAGTGGGACCCAGGGTCAGGCTCTGGCTAATCTGAAAAACCTAAGAGCACGCTGTTTCTTCCTCTCCTGAGGGGCTCAAAACCAATCCCTCTCCTTCTGCTTCTGCAGAAAACTCTGAGCTCCATGTGGGACCTTGCCGGGAGAGGCAGACCCGTGCTGTCGATCAAATACCACATCACTTCTGATTTCCCTTTGCAGAGGACTTCTTTATTCATCTACCTACCAGACACTAAAGGGGCAGGTGTGGGGTGCAAAGGAGTGTGTGCCTAGAGCCAGATGCAAGGCGTGATGAGCCACTGGCCTCGTGGGGGCCTCGGGTTCTCCCCGTGAACTGGGGCTGCCAGTGGCACCAGGCCTGGGGCCTCCCCTCTGTGGGTCCGCTCACCCCGCCCCTGCAGCCTGCTACATGTCACCTGCCCCTTGTGTTCGCGGGCTGGAGAGGGCTGCGCTTGCAGAGTCACAGCTCATGGACCCAGGGATCCCAAGACATCCAGACAGTGAGTCTGAGTGGCCCTGGGTGTCAGTGATGAGAGCACACCCTGTCTTTGAGGGTAATCACTGAGTTCCCAGACGTCACACGGCCTGGGCCTCTGTGGGCATGTCCCTGCCCTGGACACCCAGGCGCCCGGGGCCTCTGTGGGGGCGTCTCATGCTCTGCTCGGCTCTCCCCTCCCTGTGGTGAGCTTGGAGGTGGTGTGGCCGCCCCGAGCCTGGTGTTCTCGCGGGTGAGGTGGACGATCCCTTCCTGGCACACTCAGACTTGGGGAGGGCACGGAGGGAATCGTCAGGGAGCACCTGTGAGGTGCTGACCCTGTTGAAGGGGCCCCGCCACCCCACTCCCGCCGACCTCCAAGCCACAAACTACAATGAGAGGCTCTGGTCACAGGCAGGGTCCCCCCCGGGGCCTCTGAGCCTCTGTCCCAGTGATGGTAATGCTGTTTGGCCAGGTGCCCCAGGGACATCCAGGCTCTGACAGTCTGAGCTGTCCTAACAGCCCAGCTCAGACAGACAGCCCACAGCCCCGTCCGGGGCACTTGAGACCCACGTGCTGCAGACCCCACCAGTCGCCAAGTGCCCCCAGTGTTCGGGTCCGAGCAGGCGGCAAGTCCTTTAGGATTCCTTCTAAGGAGGGCGTGCCTGGAGAGGAGCCCCCAGCCGTGCACAGGTCCTGACCTGAGCTCCCTCTCAGGCCTGGAACCTGCTAAAAGCAGCCGCTTCCTCAGGCCGCAGTTAAAAGCCCCAGGTCCTTCCGGCCTCTCGGCAGCTGGGGCCTCGAGAAGAGCATAAAAATGTCTGGATGACACTCTTTCACCTTTATTATATACAGAGGCCCCTCATCTCCTGCCTTTCAAGAGGGCCTCTCCGCTGGCCGCTGCGGGGGCGGCCACTCGAGGCCGTTTATCTGCAGGAGGAATGTCTGTGCCGAATGGAGCCTCCCGCGCCCATCCATCACCTTCTGCCCCTGGCTGTGCCGGGCGGTGGGGCGCCGGGGGTGCAGGGGCCTGCCCGGCCGGCCGCAGCCTGACACCAGGGGCTCCCGCCCAGCTGGGCCTGCCGTAGGGGCCGGGCCTGCCTCCCGAGAGCAGGGCCATTCAAAGTGAGCGGGGTCCGGGGCTTTGTCCACTCGGTCTGGAGCGGGCAGGGGCGGGGAAAACGGGATGCAGATTAGGGTCAGGCTGGAGACCAGCAGGGGACGTTTGGGGTGTGGCAGCAGCCGCGCAGGTGAGGGTCCCTTCGGAGTGCCAGCCTGGCCCCCAGCTCTGTGCCAGGTGAAAACCGCCTTCTCCGCGGCTCAGAAACACTCGGAACTTTCCAGGAGCACGGTGCCTGTGTGTGGCATCGTGTAAGCCTTCCAAGGCGCCGCTCAGCTTTGCCGGGTGTGGGGGGCGGGGTGGGCGCACCCGCAGACGCGTCCTAACGGAGCAGCGGTCCCCGAATGTCACGTGGGTAACAACGCGGTGCCGAGACCGGAACCGCGCGCCGTCCTGGCTCGGGCTGTATTCACCGCGTCACGCACGCGTCTGGGCGCCCCGCGTCGCGCAGTGTGGCCGGGCCTCCTACACGTTGGCTCACCGAAACACCTATCTCCTTTAGTCTCCTTCCATGGCAGCGAGGCTCGTATGGAGGTTTGGACCTGTCGTGCTGGGTGGGTTGTGCCACAAAGCTGGGTGCTGGCCGCGGCAGGACGGTGGTGCCCCTCCCCCCACGGCTGTGGAACCTCAGAGGATGGCTGTGGTGCTGCCCGCATGCCCCGCCCGTGTGTCACCGGTTTCGACCGTGACGGGGCTCCGGCTGCTGGGTTTGCAGCATCGGGCAGGTCACCGTGCCAGGTTCCTGTGTTCCTGTGGCAGGAGGCCCCCAGGTGCTCCATCAGGGGCAGATCAGGTGGAGTGGTGGCCTTGGGCTGCGTGCACATGCTGAGCACTGACCCATTCTGTGCCATCCCAGCTCCTGGTAGCAGACACACACGTGAGCCTGGCGCCCCGAGCTGATGGTCTGACAAGGAAGGCCAAGAGGACTATCTAAACAGAAAACAGGCATTTTGGAGAGAGACAGGGGCTCTGAGAAGTCACACGGGTCACAGCTGTGGTGAGGTGACCGGGGTGCTGCCCTGCTCCCCATCTGGGCGCCTGGGGAAGGCTCTGAATTGCCTCATGGGCACGAAGTGGCTACCAGCACTCCAGACATCACGTGCACATAGGACCACAGCCATGGGGGAGGCAGGGGTGGCCACCCGGGTGCGGTCTGTCTCATCTTCAGGGGAAAGATCAATGTCGCCCAGACACCCCTCCCTCGGTCAGTTCTCCCTTCATCTGGTTGGCTGGAACCGTCTGCCACCCTCCCTCCTGGCTTTGCTTGAAGGTGAAGTGAGGGTCCCATAGCAGAACCTGCTCCTCAGAACGTGCTGGCCCCCTGCCTCCATCCCTGCCTCCCCCCACCTCCCTTCCTACCTCCCTCCTGCCTCCCCCCAACCTCCCTCCCTGCCTCCTCCCTCCCCACCGCCTCCCTTCCTACCTCCCCTCGCCCGCCTCCCTGCCTTCCCCCTGCCTCCCCCCTCCCTTCCTACCTCCCCCTTGCCTCCCTCCCTGCCTCACCCTGCCTCCCTTCCTACCTCACCCTGCCTCCCTCCCTGCCTCCTCCCCTACCTCCCTCCTCCACTCCCTGGGCTCCAGCCCTGTCACTGCTCCTAGAACCCCTGGGGCTTGCCCCAGGGCCTTTGCACAGGCCATTCCCTGGAGCCCACTCCCCCAGCCGTCTGCCCTCACCTCCTCATGGCTTTGTTCCTCAGCAAGCAGCCTCCCCACCTGCCCCCAGCTTTCCCCCAGGGTCTCCACAGCAGGACCGCCACCTGCCCCCTGACACACTGTCCTGCCGTGCCGCCCCCGCCTCCACACAGGGCCTGGCGGGGTGGGGGGTGTGCTCAAGAATTCATTCATTCCTTTACCCATTCATTCAGGAAACACTGATTAGCGTTGACAGGGGAGGCGGAGGTCATTAAAATCCCTGCAGAGCCCCTCCGTCTGGTGCGGAAGACAGCCTTGTAAACAGACCGTCAGGCCGTGTGGTAAGTGCTGGGGGGCAGAGAGCTGCCACGTGAACCCCATGAGTGAAAAGGACTTGACACCATCTGGACACGGTGACGGGGCGCCCAGGTGCCTGCGCGGGAGGGGGCGCGGCCTGGGGCCCTGCAGGGGCGGGGCTTCGGCAGGGGGCGTGGTGGGCACTTGTTCACCTGCGTGGCTCCCTGGGTGCAGGGCCCCCCCCCCCAGGTGGCAACTGGCCCCGCCCCTGCTCAGGTGCCCAGGTGCACTCCCCGCCCCCTCCGGAGTCCGTCCCTGAGCCCTGTGTTTACAGAGCACCTGCCTCCGCTAATGCACGGCCCTCCTCCCGCCCAGGGGGCCCCTGACAGCTGCGAGATGCCCGGGAAACGCTTTTGACATCAGGGTGCGACCTCCCGCCCCAAGCCCCCACTCCCAGCCCAGCGGCCCCACACAAAGGATGCTTGGCGGGAGGCCCCAGCGGGAGTTTGCACCCCAGGGAGGGGAGCGGGAGGGGCCGCAGCCCCACCACACAGAGTGCTCCGGCCACAGCCTCCGCAGCCCAGGAGGGCCTGGCCAGGCTGGGGCAGCGCTTGGCCCCATGGCCTGGGCAGTCGTGGCCGGTGGGCTCTGGGGCCCAGTCTGGGTGCCCTGCCCGGGGCGGGGCTGCACCCCATCCCCAGCCCTTCAGGGCCCTGGCTGGCCCCACGGGCAAGCCCCCAGCTCCAGCCACCCCCGCTCGCAGGCCCACACAGCACGGGCCACTCGCAGGCTGTCCTGTCTGCTCAGTCTTTGGACTGAGCACCTGACCGGAGGGATTTGCTCTCCCCTGGGCATCTCTTTGACGAAAACATAGGGACACAGCACAGACATGTCACGGGACAGATCCTCCCCGCTGAGGCCGCTCAGCCACCGACACCCCACCGACAGCCCCCCGCCAGCTGGTGCCTCGCCACCATTTGCAGCGTGGGGAGGGCCCTGCTCTCCCTCCAGCCCAGGACAGGTCGTCCAATGACGTGCATGTGCACACAGCTCGTTGTTTTAAAAGTTTTTTAAATGTCTATTTATTTCTTTTTGAGAGAGAGAGAGAGAACACGAGCAGGGGAGGGGCAGAGAGAGAGGGAGACACAGAATCCGAAGCAGGCTCCAGGCTCTGAGGCATCAGCCCAGAGCCCGACACGGGGCTCGAATCTGCAAACTATGAGATCCTGACCTGAGCCGAAGTCGGATGCTTAACCGACTGAGCCACCCAGGTGCCCCATCATTGGTTTTTAAATAATTTATATGAGAAAACATGCCCAAGAAGGGGTCACTTTGCCAGAGGACACGAACATTTGAGGGGGCTGGTTCCGGGTTCTGGTGCTTGTTACGTCTCCACTGCAAATAGGTCGACGTGCTAAACCCACGCTCTTACCATCCTGGGCTCTGATGGATGAAACCCGCTGGCCCCTCACCTGCCTGGTGGAGACCTGGGGCCAGAATGAGCAACACAGGAACCACTTTGAAACGTACCAGCTCAGATAATGACTTTTTAAAATAAAACAGCTATGTCGAGATCCGGTTCACAGGTCATAAAATTCACCCCTTTTCAGGGCGCAGTTCAGTGGCTTCTAGCGTGTAGACACGTGCAGCCAGCGATGATTCCAGAGGAGGCCCTGCACCCTGGGCAGGCACCTCCCACCAATCCCAGCCCAGAAGCCACTGCCCTGTGTTTGCCCTGGGCGTCCAGTCCTGGGCAGTCTGTGGAGCAGGGCTCATTGAATGTGGCCTTCGTGACGGCTCCCCCACCCGGCACCACGTCTCCGAGGGGCTCTGCGCACGCAGGGGTTCAGTCCGCTTTCTTGTCCACTGGCGCCACATCGGTCTGTCTGCCCACGTGTCACCGTGTGGCCGCTATGAAACAGCCGCTGTGAGTGCTGGGGCCCAAGCTGGTTGTACGTGCAGGTGAATTCCTGGTCGCCTCTTGGCTCTGCGTTCCACTCATGCAGGAACCGCCAGGGGGACACAAGGGTCCGCATCTCTGTGCATCCGCACGGGTGCTCGCTGTTCCCTGGGCTTCAAGCGTCCGCATCTCTGTGCATCCTCGCGGGTGCT
>NW_024412430.1:21600159-21681089 GCF_014898765.1 Herpailurus yagouaroundi | reverse complement strand
TCTGTGCATCCTCGCGGGTGCTGGCTGTTCCCTGGGCTTCAAGGGTCCGCATCTCTGTGCATCCGCACGGG
This sequence comes from Herpailurus yagouaroundi, assembly GCF_014898765.1. Lineage (NCBI taxonomy): Eukaryota > Metazoa > Chordata > Mammalia > Carnivora > Felidae > Herpailurus > Herpailurus yagouaroundi. Next base: position 21,681,018 of record NW_024412430.1, on the reverse strand, counting down.
TGCTCGCTGTTCCCTGGGCTTCAAGGGTCCGCATCTCTGTGCATCCTCGCGGGTGCTCGCTGTTCCCTGGGCTTCAAGGGTCCGCATCTCTGTGCATCCGCACGGGTGCTCGCTGTTCCCTGGGCTTCAAGCGTCCGCATCTCTGTGCATCCTCGCGGGTGCTCGCTGTTCCCTTGGGCTTCAAGCATCCGCATCTCTGTGCATCCTCGCGGGTGCTCACTGTTCCCTGGGCTTCAGAGCTGCGGGCTGAGAAATGTCCCCCCAGTGAGTGATGCTCTACCCCCCCCCTTTTGAGGTGGGGTCTGTGTGTCCTACAGTGAGAGCCTGACGCATACGACTGCAGAATCTCTCCGTGCTGCTGTGGGCTTTTTACCTTCACAACAGGGTCCTTTGAAGCACAAAAGTTTCTAATCTTGTTGATTTCTACTGCAGCTGTTTTTCTTTTGTTGCATGTGCTTCTGTCACATCTAAGGGACACCATCAAACCCAAGGTCACAGAGATTTACTCCTGTGTTTTCTTCTAAGGGCTCCATGGTTTGTCTCTTGCACTCCAGCCTTCTATCTACTTCGAGGTGATCTTGGAAGAGGTGGGTCTGTCCTTGGGAACAGTTGCTTTCTTCATGTTGACTCCTGGAGGCTGTCCTTCATTAGGAACTTTGGTGAAGCCTGGTTTACGCTTCTCCATCATTCACGGTCTCGGAAGATGCCTCACCACGAGGAGGGAGATGTCACACCCTGCTGTCCCTTCCCCAACACAGTCCTGTGTGAGCGGTCAGCGAGCCACCTTATGGGGGAAACTGAGGCACGTGGGCTCCAGGAAGGAAGGAAGGACAGAGGGAAGGAGGGAGGGAAGGAAGGAAGAAGGAGGCAGGAAGGGAGGGAGGCACTTCCTCAGAGCGGGACCTGACCCCAGGCCCTGCGTAGACCCTGACACCAGAGGACTTGGGTTGAACACACAACAGCACTGTCCCTGGAGAGGCTCCTGGACCCCCCACGAGGGGCCTGGATTCCAGGTCCACAGGGACAAGGGGACAGCAGGGCTGTCCCTGTGGGGGGCGGCTGAGCCCAGGGGGCCTGTCTGGGCTGCAGGCCTGTCCTGGCCCCACGTGTCCCTGGGGGCTCTGTGCTCATCTGTCACGCCCCGTGGCTGGATGGGACCCGCGGGCTGACAGACTAAGTGCGGCCAGAGGGACAGCGCCCACCGGGGCCTGGGGAGGGTCGCCTGGTAGCCAGCGTGAGTGATGGTCCTGGGGGATTGACCGCTGTTTGGGCGTCCCGTAAACACGGCCCTAAAGTGGCTGGGTGGCGCCCATCCATCACTCCTGCACGACCCGGCGGCTCCTGAATTAATGCTGCTTTGGCCCCTTCCGGGTGGTGTGTGGCTTGTGCCTGACCTTTGACGGCTCCTTGACGGATGGGTCCCTCCCTGAAGAGGTGCCAAGTCCAACAGGCCCGAGGGACAGTGGGGGGCTTTAGCAAGAAGAATCTGGGTGGAGGGAGCCACCAACAGCATGCTCACATCCCGCTGATGCCTCCACCGGGCAGCCCTCCAGGGTTCTCTCCTGGCCACCGTCCCAGCTGGCAGGAGACAGGGGTTGGGGGGGGGGGGGTGCATGGCAACCAGCACACAGGCTGGTCAAGCCACCCAGGGGTCAGTCTAGGACAGCTGATGATCCAGGGACCCCTGAGTGATCCCCACATGGCCAACCCCTGCAGCCCCTGCCCTGACCACAGACAACCAGCTAGTTCCTCCCTGCATTTCCTGCCCCTGTGATCGGTGTTGAGGGTGGAGAGAGAGCGAGAGCAAAGCCTCGTTGGCAATGCTGGGGCCTGACCTCACGAGGTCACTCAGAGGGGCTCGAACACCTTGGGTCACCCGCTGGAACCAGGGAGGGGCACAGCCCCTGACGGGAACCCCGAGGGCCCAGCCTGGCCGCAGGCGGCATGGGGTCCACGCACCGCAGGCACCTGGGACCCAGCTGGTGGGTCAGGGGCTATGGGGACAGCTGAGGTCTCACCCCTTTCTGCCCTCCCCGCATCCTGCCCTCCACCATGCCCAGCTACAGATGCAGACTTTGGGGAGCACAAAAGCCCTTGGGGTCTAGGAATCCCTCCTACAGATTGCTAGAGTTTGGCCATCTGCCCCTCCTTACGTATCTTGAGTGACAGAGAGCTCATCCCCTGTTCAGCTGCCTCCCATCCTTGTTTCCTTACGCCTGATCACTGCCCCTCCCTCCGCGCTTGTCCCTGCCCCATCTCCCTGGGGTCCCGGCTCTGCTCTCCAGGCCTGGCCCTCCTTCAGCTCCCCCTGCCCCAGAAACTGCCCTGCGGAGACTTCCAGCTCTTCCGTGGGCCCGGCGTCCCCAGTCCCCCCTGGGGTGGGGTCTCCAGCCTCTTCCCCCCCTCTTGCAGCAAGCTCCTGTCCCTCCGGGGTCCACCCCGGCAGCTCTCCTCCCACACACTCATCTGGCCCCTCTGACTGCTCACTTTGGCCACGTGGGGGCAAGAAGTTGCTGGTTCTCGGGACCATTAGGTGTCAGCCGAGGGGCCTCCTCCGGAGGGTACTGTGTGTTGTGTCCTCAGCCAATATCAGTGGACAGCAGAGTGGGTGCCCCTTCTCCCTGTGGCTGTCCTCAGGGACCTCCTGGGGCTGGCTCTCCCTGTCCTTCCTGGCATCCACCACCCCTTGTCAGTGACTGCCGTGCTCAGTGTCCCCGCCCCATCCCAGCCGCTGGACCTGCCAGGCTGGCCGTTAGCACATGGCACCACTGTTGAGCTTGGCCGGGACAGGCGGGACGGGCTGTCACTGCATGGAGCCCAGCCCTCCTGACTCATGGACCCCAAACTCCTTTTCAGGCAGACCTGTGCCCTTCTTCATGGTAGAACCTTCTCCCCCTGCCCTGGGGCTATTACTGACGCACAGGGACACCCTTCCTGGATCCTGTCACTTTCCCCAAACTGCCTGGGACAGGAGATGGTTAAAAAAAAATTGTTGAACGGACAAAGGAGCAAATCCATGTTTACGTGGCGTCACCCCCAGGGCTATGGTCAGCCGCACTGCTCCTGTGGCGCTGAGACCAGAGCTCCCAGCTCCCCACCTGCCGCCTGCCCACATCCTCAACCCAGCACCCGGTGCCCCAGGGCCCTTGCACACACGGCCCCTCCAGAGGGAACACTCTCTCAGTGGTTTCTTCTCACGCTTCAGGCCTCCACCCAAGTGTCCCCTCTGAGAGTGTCCTCCAGATCCTGCTTCAAGCTGCCCCTTACCCACGTTGTTCTTTTTTCATGTTTTATTTGGAACCCAGTTAACATTTACAGAGGCTACAGGGACAAGGGTGTGCCTGTCCTCGCCGACTGTTAACTTGTGCCAGCTCCCTTCTCTGCCCAGTGCACACACAGCGGCCGGGCGGTCACTGCTTCAGCACAGGGCGGTCCCCCACGTGAGCAGGGCCGGCTCACCGCGGGACAGCTGGCAGCCGTGCCACACCACCCTCCCACCGCCATCTGCTTGCTGCTTTTGTCAGCTGACCCTGCGACGTCCCTCCCAGGGTGGCTTTCCCCCTGGTCCGGGGCCCTCTTGTGTCCTTGGTCCCCTTCAGTCTGAAGCAGGCCCCCCTCCATTTCTTTTTTCCAGCGACATGTGTGAAGAATGCAGTCTCTTTAGTGGAATGCTCGTCCCATGGGTGTGAGCGCCGTGAGGGACGTGTCCTCCTCAGGAAGGGCGTGAAGAGGCCCCCCTGCCTGCCGGCCTTCGTGATGATGCTAAATTTTATCACCCACTAAGGTGCTGCCTGATTTCTCCTCTGCGACGCTCTCCTTTTGCATCTAATCCGTGGTCTGTGGGCAGATCCCGCCAGAGCAGATGCCCTGCTCCCCAGAAAGGCCTCGGGCCGGATTCAGCATCCGTGGGGGTCTCCTGCCTGAGCCAGCCTGTGTCACGGTGGCTACAAAACGCTGATTTTCAACACGGGCCCCCCCACACATTCGCCAGCCGGCGACAGAACCCGCGCGTTGTCTCGTAAGAAAGATGCCTCCCTCCTTACCCGGGGTTACGAGGACAGCTCGGGAGTCCCAGTGTTGACTGGTTCACGATCACGACTGTCTGATTCGGCCCGTGGGAGCCTGAGGCTGGCTCCTGCGGCCTTTGACATGCCAGCACAAGGTATTCTTTTTCTGGGGACCTGCGTGTAACGCATGTAACTCACGGTCCAGGCCTGTATTGTGCTGACCCTGCCCCAGCTTTGGAATTGGCTGTATTCTGAGAATCCGGATCCTTTCCCTGGGCGCAGACGCACTCACAGCTCTGAGGGGCTTGGGGGGCAGGGCCTTCGCTTCCCGAGACCCTCGTGGAGCAGAGCCAGGCACACACGACGGGCAGTGTGGCCAAGACCTGATGTGTGTGTGTGTGTGTGTGTGTGTGTGTGTGTGCACAGCACGTTGGGCTCCTCGTATCCCCTGTCCTGGGGTTCACAGAATGCTCTAGAATGACCTGGTGTGCTTATGTGGTCCCCCTGGAGTGGGCTTGGCCGCCCACCCTTCACAGCGTGCCCGGCACACAGGTGGTCTTTAAGAACTCTCTAACCGGTGGCTGTGCCTGCGTGGACCCTGAGGTTTGTCTGAAGCGGGGTCCACGCACCAAGCTGGCTGGAGGGGCCGGACGGCTCAGTCCCTGGTCATGGCAGACAAGCTTGTGGCAACGTTCCTGGTCCCTGCTTCCCAGCTCTCTCACAGCAGCCCTGCCCTTGGGGGAACCAGGGCTCCACTTTTCAGATTAGGAAGCCCAAACTCAGGGAGGCTTTGGCACTTTCGTGGAAAGAGCTCAGCAGCAGATTCTGCCTGTGGGCTTCAGCCCTGCTGTGAACGTCCCCCGTGGGCCAGGTCTCCCGTCTGCAGGGGACAGCTGCGGCCTTGGCCCCGTCTGAGCCTTTTTACTCCTCAAAGGGGCTCCTGAACAACATTTCAGGGCTTGGCTGACATCCTGGCCCGGCGGGCTGCTGTGGGAGAGCCTCCTGACTTGCCTGGTCCCAATCCCAAGGGTTAAAAGTCCCCCGGGTCTGCCCTGCGGCATGTCCCCACTCCCATCAGGTCTGACCCTCTGCCTGGGCCCCCTCAGCCTGCACGCACTGGGTGAGCTTCAGCATGCACCCTCGCCTCAGTTTCCTCATCCATAACTGGGGCTCAGTGCCCTTCCCCTTGTGAGGGTCCCACCTCCCTCAGAGGCCTGGAAATGAGGCCCATGGAGGTCCCGTCTCTGTCCCCCGAACTTTACTGGCTGCGTAACCAGCATTCACAAGAAAGGGGAGGGCAGCTCATTTTTCAAACAAAACGGTATCAGATGTGTGATTTGGTTAAAAAAAATATTTCTGGCAATGGCTTGAGCTCTACTCAAGAGAGAGCGGGGTGGGGGGAAGGGGACCCGTTCCAGTGGCTTGAAAACCCCAGATAAGTGTGTGGTGATTAAGCGCGACCATTAGCTCTAATGGGCAATAATTGGCGATGAGAAATAATTTTCTGGGGCACAACTGCCCCCTGGTGCCCCCACGCCCCGGCCCCGAGGGGGGAGGGCCACGGGGCTGATTAGCTCTCAGGCTAGAGGAAATGTCGGAGGCACAAAAAGTTTCCAGATTCGAGGGTAATTGGGAGGAGTTATTCCACTTTCCACATCAGGCTGATGAGGGGCCACCCACCTGCTGTGCTTGGGGCCGCTTCCTGCCCAGGCCCGGCGGGGCGCAGGGTGGGGTGGGGCTGGGTGGGGGCGCAGTGCCCGCCGTGGGACCCGGCCGTGGGACCCGGCCAGTCCCTCACTGCCCCAGTGGGCTGAGGGGAACGCCCTGCATGAAGGTGCTTGTGGGTCTGGAAGGAAGAGCCCCAGCCCTCCCTCCTGACTGCCTCCCCCACCAGCAGGGTCCTGTCCTCCTCACCCTGAAGTTCAAAGACAGACAAACCTCCAGGCAGGCTGCCCGGGGTCCCAAGTCCTTCTGGCCCAGAGCCCACCCAAGGCCCCTGCTGGCCTCAGGGCACCTGTGTGGGATTTAGGGAAAGATACCGCTCTTGCGGGTGGGTGCGGTGGGAGCTGACTGGATTCCACAGGGTCCCTGTGTGCAGTGCATAACCCACACGTCTGTACACCTGCAGCCCTGCTGTGTTTGTGCCTCCACGCCTCCCGCTCAGCCTCACCCCAGAAACGGATCTGGTCACTTCACATGGTTGGACACAAAGGCCTGCTCCCATCTAGTCACCTGCTCACTCTGTTTCCAAGGCTGGCTTCCCTCTCTCCCCACCTCACTCCTGGCTTCTCCAGTCCAAAACACAAACTCCTCTTCTGTCTTACCTTCTTTTCTCTCTCTGTCTCTCTCTCTCTCTCTCTCTCTCTCTCTCGATATCTCTCTTAAGCGTTCATTTCACAACGACCCTGGCCCCTGCGTGGTCAACGAGCAGGGGTCCTCCCCTGGTGAAGCTGATGTTCTAATTGGGACGCCGACAAGTCAACCAACCCTCGAAGCAGATCACCTCCCACTGAGGTCACAGCAAACATGTGCGGGGCAAGGGGACAGGCAGGTGGGTGGTGAGGGGGGCCTTGCTGAATGAATGCACGTGCACGTGAACGAGTGCACGAGAGCAAGGGGCTTCAGAGCACAGACCCCAGACCACCAGGGAGGGTCTTCGTGCAACAGGAAGACCTCTGCCCCCCAGCTTGGGGCCGCAGGGCTCTAGCAGGTGTGGGACTGAGCTCCCCGTCACCGGAGGCGTGTGGCCAGAGCCGTCCTCAGAACTCCCCTCTCTGCCATCTGTGGGCCTGGGGCTCTGCTCTGAACTTGCACGTCTGGGTGGAGGCCTCAGGACAGCTCCACTGCTGACCAGCCGTGTGACTGTGGGCCTCTCAGGCCACAGTGCCCTCCTCTGACGATGAGACTTGGCATGTCACCACCCTCCCCTCCGGAGCTGGTACGAGTGACAGCAGCCCATGCAGGGAGCAGTGAGGTGCCTTTCGTGGGCTCCGGGCTTCCCCACCGGTGCCACACAGAGCCCGCTTCTTTGTCCCCAGTAGCCCGGTGAGAGTGACAGCAGGCATGCCCGTGCCCGGCATTGTTCCACGCAGCGGGATGTGGTGTATCCATCCTGCCCCAATGCCTCGGGAGGCAGGGACTCGGTCCCCATCTGGGGCCGAGAATCAGACACACAATAACCGAGCGGGGCCTCCCCCGCGCCCAGGCGCCGCGGCTCCTGATGGGTAGTATGGTGCTTACCACCGTCACCCTGCCCTCTGCACAGATGAGCAGACTGAGGCCCGGGCACGGCGGCCGCAGGTGCCTCCTCTGGCGACCTGGGCCTGAAGGCACCTGTGCGCCGGGCGCCCGCACGGCGGCAGGAGCTGGCTGGGCCGTGGGGCTCTCAGCAGCTCATCGGCGGAACATTTGCATGTAATTTGGGAGCGGGTCACATGTGGGAGTCATCAGGCGGAGGAAAGGCTCAATCAGGGCCTAATCACTGTCTGTTTGGAGGGGTCTGGGCCCAAGTGCAAAATGAAAACGGGCCTATTTTGCTTGAGTGACAACCATCAGCGGTCACCTTTGACCTCCCCACTGGGCTCGGGTCTGCGGAGCTTTAAAAACCAATCACCAGGAGGGCCCTCCCCCACTGCCTTCTGGGGACCTGGGCGGGGGGGAATTCATTCATTCACCCCTCCCTCTGCCACGCCTTCAACGGCCCAGAATCAGGCAGCATGGCCTGGTGGTCAGGGCCCCCTGGAACCGCCCAGGAGTCCGAGTCCTGGCCGGCACTTGCCAGTCAGGTGGCCTGGGGCAGGTGACTGGGAGTGCCACGATCCCGTCCGCGGAATGTGCGCCCGTGGCCTGATGAGGACATCGTTCAGTAAACACTGGTGAGTGCGGTTCGGGTCCTGGAGCACAAGGCAGGGCTTCGGGCTATAGTGCAGGGGGCGGGTGGGGGGGCCAGCGGACCAGGCCCTCCTTATGCCCCCCGTGGCCAAGATGAGGCCCAGCATGGCCCCCACCAACAGAGCAGAGCTGGGGCTCGGCTGTGCATACAGGGGTGTCTGCTGGGCGGTCAGGACAGGGCCAATGCGGGCTGGGGGAGCAGAGGTGCCAGACCTGACCAAGCAGGGTGAACAGGCCTTGAGAGGACCCTCGCGGGCAGTGACGCTGAGCTGAACCCCTGCTTCACCCCTGCCTGGGGATGACCTCCACCAGGCCTCCTCCAGAAATGGCCTCCCTGGAACCCAAGGGCCTATGATGGGGCTGCCAGGCCCCAGGCCCTTCCCTGGCCACGTCCAAGGCTTGCCCCAGGGCCGACCAAACGAAGAAATGACTACCAGCTGAACGAATGAGTGAACGTGCGCAAACAAGCAGCGGGGCGCGGTCCGCCCTCCCGGCTCAGGCTCCTGGACCTCCCATCTCTTCCGAGGGGCCAGGGTCTGGCCAGCACAGGGACACTGTCCCCCAGGGCCAGCGTGGGGGACGAGCGCCGCCTGCCACGGCCTGCGGGGGGCGCCGGCCCCAGTGCCAGCGGCTGCGGCCTTGCTGGGCGGGGGACTCCGGCCGCAGCAGCGCCCGCCCGCTCCCTGATGGTAAATGCACAGGGTGTGGAGCGGGCCTCCAGGAAGCCGTCTGGCAGGCTGGGCTTCGGCAAATGGATTGCCAATTAATCAGCATTTATTTATGAGAACGTTTAAACCATTATTAATGTAGTGTAAATACGGAACCGCTGGCGGCCGGGGCGGGCGGGTGGGGGCCATCTGCGCGGGCGGAGGCTGCCGCATTCCTGGGGCCCGGTCAGCCCTCCCGGCCGGGGCCCCAGCCCCGGGGGCTGCAGGTGATGCCCCGCTGCCAGGGCCTCCCCCCACCGGCCCCTCACAGACAGGGCTTTCAACATGTTCTCACCTAAGATGCTGAGCAGGACGTGAGGGTCGGGTCCCTATCATCCGTCAGTCAGCAGAGGTCTGGCAGCAGCCCGGACCCCTTGGCCGGCACGTCCCCACCTCGTCCCCCTCCCCTCTGCTCCTCTCCCTGCTCTGCACCCACTGAGACCTGGCCTGAGTCTGGGCGCTGGGAGGGCGGGTGACGGGCGGGCGACCCCAGCCCCTCACCTCAGGCCAGCTCAGGCCCTCCTGGCCATCTCTCTGTTCCTTCAGGGACGCAGTGGGCGCTGTGGGCCTCCCACCACGTGGGGCCGACCTGGGCTTGGCCGGGAGCCTCCCTGTGGGGTGCGCTGGAGGGCCCCACAGAGGTGAGACCTGATCACTGACCAAGCACCGCAACCCTCCTTCCTCGGTGCCACCTGGGCTGGTTTTCTTTCCCATCTGCACCCATTTTACAGATGCGAGACTGTGGCCAGGGAGACACCAAGAGCCCACCCGCAGCCCCTGTGGCTGGTTCCTCGGGGAGAACTGAAGCCCGGTTTGACTCCTCCACAGGTGGCCACGCATCTCTCTGTGACTTGTGAGTCTACAAACGCCTCCTGGGGTGTCCAGCGTCCCTGGTCATGAGCAGCCCTCTGTGCTGTCTGAGCGCCTCCATGAAGGGCTGAACATTCTAGAACAGGGTCAGGAGGAGCCGTAGTAGCCCAGAGGTTCCTGTGCCCAGGAGAGAATCCGTCTGGCTTTGCTAGTGTGGAACATGGGTAACTGGAAACGGGTCCCCGCTCCGGGTAACTGGGAGGAAGGACGCTCCCCCGCTCTGGGTCACGAGGGCACTAGTTGCACAGGGCCCCTCGTGGTGTCCTGAGAGTCCGCCTCATGCTTGGCCCTCGCAAAGGGCAATGGCAGGGCGCTTAAGTCACAGACCGCTTCCGTGGCCTGGCCTCTTTGCTCGCAGCCACAGGGGCCATCCTGCCCGTACCTGACCTGGGAGTCAGGGCGACGGCTGCCCGGCTTGGGGCCAGTGTGTGCTGGTGATGTCCCCATCAGACCCTGTGCCCCTCGGGGGTGGGGGGAGCGTCCTCACCCCCTTCTCACCCTCACACCTCCAGGGGACTCAGACGAGGGTTGTGGACTGGCTGACTGACTCTTGGGGAAGCTTCCGCTCAGACCACTCTCCCCAGGCTCCTCCCTTCTCTCTCTCTCTCTCTCTGCCCAGCTGGCCTCCGCCCCTGCACCCAGCGGCCCCCTGAGCAGGCCCAGGGCACCAAAGCCAGGACAGGGCTGTGGGGCCAGGACCGACACCGCCCACAGAATCCCACGCACCACAGTGGGGGGCAGGCCCCGCAAGTCAGGGTCTCGCCCACGGTCTCTCGGCACCCCAGGAGCCTGGGCTGCTGCTGTCCTGAGGCCCCCACGCCGCTGGGTCCAGCGGCTGGGGCGCACCAGGAGGGGAGAGAACAAAGAGGCGGCGTGTGCCCCTGTTTTCCGGCCCCTCCCCCGCCCCCCATTAGCTGAGCAGAACTTGTTTATATTACAGCAGGAATTATTCCAGCCCTAATCAGAGGCCCTGCGAGGCTTCGGCATTCGAGGTATTTCTTTACCCAAGGACACTCTCCAATCCTATAATTTCCATTTCCCCAGACGCCCCTGATTGAAAGCAAACATTTTATATTTGGAAAGGAAAAGGGCCGTGTGCTATTCATAGCTGGGCTGGCTGTCCAGAGGTGGGACTGGGGGGGCTGGGGCCCGGGCCTGGGGGGTCAGATCCGAGAGGGCAGCAGGGGGCGTGGCTGGGTCCCTGGGCACAGGGGACACCCCAGAGCGCCAGACTGGGGGAAAGGGTCAGTGGCCCTGCAGGAGGGGATCCTCCTCATCACCTGGCCAGGTAGCTCCCACCACATTTCTAGAGCAGGACCCGAGGCCCCCACCCCATGGAGTACAGTAGTGGCCCGTGGGGGCCCATCGTGGGGGGCAGAGGCCAGGAATGGCCCGAGGCACTTTGAGAAGCCCATGATCACAGGGACCCTGGTCTCCACCTGGGGTCTGCAGGGTACAGCTCCCACCGCCCCCACCGCCCCCACCACCACACTCCCTCCCAGGTTAACTCACCTGCTGGCCTCTCTGGGACCTCCAGAGACCACCTGGCCCAGCATCTCCTCTCCCCTCTGTCCCCTGACGTGGGAGACGTGGCCTCTCTTGGCTCTGTCCACCTGTCCTTTACTGGGGGGCGAGAGCCCCCCAGACTCAGAGCTGATGTGGTAGGATGCTGCTGAGTTTTCTCTGAGAAGCCTCTGTAAGTCCTCTGAAGTGGCCATTCTCGCTCTTCCCGCCTCGTGGAAGAAGGAACAAGGCCCGCCTGCTTCCATCCTCCTAGAGCCGGCAAAGGTCAACCCGCTTCTCAGTTGAGGGAACGAATCCCTGGGCAGCAGGGATGTGACGAGAGGCGGCAGATTTTGCCCCGTAGAGATCTGTGTGGTGGAATTCTTAGGAGACTGCATTCACTATTTCTTAAAACTCAATTTTTATTTTTATCCAAGTAACGCACGCATAGTTTTGCTAGCTGCTTTAAATAGAATCGACACACAATAAAATGCTGTCTGTAAAGTGTAAAAGGTGATGACCTTTACAAACAATTCGCCCATTTAAAGTGTAGAGTTCAGTGAGGTTTGGTCTATTACATTACTAATTATTTTTAATTGTGGCAAAGTATGTACAACATAAAATTTGCAATTTTAGCCGTTTCAAGTGCACGATTTAGTAGCATTGCTTACATTAGTGTCCTGTGGCCACAGAAACCCTCCCCCGTTCGTGCGCGCTCTCTCTCTCTCTCTCTCTCAAAAATAAAAAATAAGCATAAAAAATTTTTTTAAACACACGAATTGCCCAGCCCCTGGTGACCTCTAGTCCCCTTTCTGTCCCTGTAAATTTGCCTCGTCTGGGTCTTTCGTCCAAGTGGAATCCTGCAATATTGTACTCACTCCATTTACCACAAGGTCCTCAAGGTTCATCCATGCTGGAACAGGTGTCTGAATCTCCTCCTTTTTTAAGGCTGAGTAAGATGCCGTTGTGCGTATGGACCACATTCTGTTTATCCACCGGTCAGGGCCAGCAGGTTGTTTCCCCCTTGCGGCTGTTGCGAGCGATGCTGCTCAGAACATTGGCAGAAAGTGTCTGCTCCGGTCCTTGTTTTCAGTTTGTGTGTGTGTGTACCTGGGAGTGAAATTGCTGGACCATATGGTAACCCTGCTCAGTGTTTTCGACAAACTGCCAACCTGTGAGCGGATGAGCCATCTCCCATTATGCCAGCTTCCGGTTTCTCCGCGTTCTAACCCTCATCGTCATTTTCCATTTGCCGCTTAGAGCCGTCTTAGGAAGTGTGAAGTGAGGTCTCGTTCTGGTTCTAGTTTGCATTCACTAACGACGAATGATGTTAAGTGTCTTTTCAGGTGCTTGTGGGCCATTCGTCGATCTTTGGAGAAATGTTTGTTGACGTCCTTTGCCCAATTTTCACTTGGGTTGTTTGTTGTTTTGTTGTTGAGCTTGTAGGAGTTCTTTATATATTCTGGTTACAAAGCCCTTATCAGGTATATGATTTGCAAATATATTCCTCCATTCTGTAGGTTCTGTTTTTACCTTCTTGGTGAAGTTGATACGTTTTGACATGCACGTACACATCTGTCTGTTTCTCTGTCTCTCTGTCTCCATCTCAGTCTCTCTATCCCTCATCTGTCTATCTTCATGGAGCCCTCACTGCACTCAGGATACTGAACATGTCCAGCACCCTGGAAAGTTCGTCGTGTGCAGCATTTTTTCCTCTATATACTTATGTGGAAATTCATTCATGATATTACATGTATCAAAGCTTCATTCCTTTTACTGCCAAGCAGTGTTCCATGGGAGCAATACACCAGAGTCTGTGTACCATTCAATCATTGAAGGACATCTTATCTACGTTGATTTCCAGATTTTGGCTGCTATTTCTGGTTGGTAACGCTGCTCTAAACATTCCTATGTAAGTCTTTGTGTGGACTTATATTTTCATTTCTCTTGGGTAAATACCTAGGAGTGGAATTGCCGGGTCATAAACACATTCTGTGTTTAGCTTTTTTGAGGAACAAACTGTTTGCCAAAGTAGCCCTGCCATTTTACATTCCCATCAGAGTGTATGAGGGTTTCAGTTTCTCCACATCCTCGCCAATGCCTGCTGCTCTGTCATGGCAATTAGAGCTACTCTAGTGGGTGAGAAGTGGTATCTTGTAGTTTTGATTGGCATTTCCCTGGTGGCCAATGATGGTGAGCATCCTTTTATTTTTATTGGTTATTTGTATATCTGTCCAGATCCTTCGCCCATCTTTTAATTGGCTATTTGTCTTTTTATTACTGAGTAGTAGTCGTTCTTTATATATTCTGGATACAAGTCCCTTATAAGGTACGGGATTTGCAGGTATTGCATCCCACTTGGCAGTTGTCTTTTTACCTTTTTGATAGTGCCCTTTATTTATTTTTTTAATGTTTTTTATTTGCTTTGAGAAAGAGAGAGAACGTGAGCAGGGAAGGGGCAGAGAAAGGGAGAGAGAGAATCCGCACTGTCTGAGCTGAGATCGAGAATTGGACACTTAATCAACTGAACCACGTAGGCACCACTTGAGGTGCCCCCTTTGAAGCACAAAAAGTTTTAATTTTGATTTTGATGATATCCAGTCTGTGTTTCTTCTGTTGCTTAGTCTTATAACATCATATCTAAGAAACCATTTTCTATAGAAGGTTGGGAAGACTGACACTGATGTTTTCTTCTACAGCTTATATAGCTTTAGCTCTTATGTTGAGATCTTTGGTCCATTTTGAGTTATATTTTGTATGTGGTAAGAGGTGTAGGGGTCTCCCTTCACTCTTTGATGTGTTGGTATACAATTTTCCCAGCACCATTTGTTAAAAAGACCATTCTTTCTCCATCGAATCATCTTAACACCCTTGTAGGAAATCAGTTGGCTTAAAATGTGAAGATTTACCTCTGGACTCTCAATTCTGTTCCCTTGATCTATAGGTCTTTTGTGTGTCTGCATCACACGGCCTTCAGTGCTATAGCTTTATAATAAGTTTTGAAATGGGCAAGATTTTGTTTTTTTTCAAGATTGTTGTTGAATTTCTATATGAATTTTAGGATCAGCTTGTCAATTTCTGAAAAGAACTCAGATGGGATTTTGATAGGGATTGTGTTGAATATCAGCATTGTAACAATATTAAGTCGTTCCGCCCATGAACATGGATGGGTTTGGTGCAAAACACATCTTTTTATTTAGATCTTCTTTCATTTCTTTCAGCAATATTTTTCAATTTTCAGAATAGTTTTATATTACTTTTGTTTAACTTATACCCTAAATATTTTACTTTCTTTGATGTTATTATAAATAGAATCATTTTGAAATAGATTTGATTTTTATCTATTCATCTTGTATTCTGCAACCTTGCTGAACTTGTTTATTAGCTGTAATAGATTTGAGAGGACTCCTTAGGATTTTATGCACACAACACCCTGCCATCTGTAACTGGAGATAGTTTTACTTCTTCCTTTTAATCTAGATGCTTTTTATTTAACTTTTTTGTCCAATTTCCCTAGCTAGAATCTCCATTACAAGTTAAATAGAAGTGGTGACAACAGACGCCCTTGTTTTGTTTCTGATTGTAGGCGGGAAATACTTGTTTTTCACCATTACCTATGTAGTTCATTATGAGTTTTTCATTTTGGTATTTATTAACTTGAAGTAAGTTACTTCTGGGGCATGTGGGTCACTCAGTCGGTTGAGTGTCCGACTTTGGCTCAGGTCATGATCTTGCAGTTCATGAGTTTGAGCCCTGCATCAGCCTCTGCACTGACAGTGTGGAGCCTGCTTGGGACATTAGCATTCGCTTGCGCGCTCTCTCTCTCTCTCTCTCTCTCTCTCTCTCTCTCTCTGATCCTATCCCACTTGCATTCTCTCTCAAAATAAATAAACTTTAAAAAAATTTTTAAAAAGAAGTAATTTACTTCTTAGTTTGTTGAGTATTTTTATGATGAAAAGGTGTTAGATTTTGTCAAATGCTTTTTCTTCATTAATTCAAATGATAATGTGGTTTTTTTCCCTTCATTCTATTGATGTGGTATACTATGTTAACAGATTTTCAGGTGTTAAACCAACATTGCATTCTTGGGATAAATCCCACTTGGTCATGGTGCATAATTCTTTTCATACATTGCTGGATTCTATTTAATAGTATTTTGTTGAGGATTTTATGTCTATATTCATAAGAAAATGTAAGTGAATAGTATATCATTTTCTTTTCTTGTGATATTCGTCTGGTTTTGATATAAGGGCAATACTAGTCTCATAGAATTAGTTGGAAACTGCCCCATTCCATTTTATTTTAGGAAGCATTCATGAAGAATTCATAGTAGCTCCTTTTCAAATGTTTGGAAGAATTTACCAATGGAGCCATTTGGTCTTGGACTTTTCTTTGTGGAAGTTGTTTGATTACTAAGTCAATCTCTTTGCTTGTATAGGTGTATTTAGATTTATTTCTTCTTGGGTCATTTTTAGTTGCTCTTTCTAAGAATTTGTCCATTTCATTTGTGGCATATAGTTACAGTTGTTCACAGCATTCTCTTATAATTACTTTTATTTCTATAAGGTTAGTAGTTATGTCCCCATTTTCATTTCTGACTTTAGTAATTTGAGTCTTCTCTCTTTTTTTCTCTTTGGTCTAGCTTAAGATTTGTCAATTTTGTGGATCTTTTCTGAGGACAAACACTTGGTTTAGTTGATTTTTCTATTGTTTTTATGTTCTCTACTTCATTAATGTTCACTGTAGTATTTATGATTTCATTCCTGTTGCTTGCTTTGGGTTCAGATGGCACTTCTTATTCTAGGTTCTCGAGGTGGAAGTTTATTGATTTATCATCTTTCTTCTTCTTTCCTGTAAGTCATACCTGTAAACTGCCCTCAAAACACTACTTTAGCTGCATCCCGGAAATACCCATGTGTTATTTTTAAATTTTTATTAATCTCAAAGTATTTTCTAATTTCCTTTGGGATTTCTTCTTTGAGCCATTGGCATTTAGTAGTGTGTTCTTTAATTTGTATATATTTGTGAATATATATACATCCTATAGCATGTTCCATGTATACTTGAAGAAAATGCATATTCTGTTCCTGTTAGATACAGTGTTCTATAGGTATGAGTTAACTCTAGTTTGTATGTATTCTTGTTCAAGTCTTCTGTCTCCTTGTTGATCTTCTGCCTACTTGTTCTATCCATTATTGAAAGTGTAGTCTTGAAGGCTCTGATGATTATTGTTGAATTGTCTATGTTACTCTCCATCAACCTTTGCTTTATATATTGCAGGGCCATAGTTAGGTATGTATATAATTGTTATAATTTCCTTATGTATCAACAGTTTTATCATTATAAAATGTCCCTCTTTGTCCCTAGTAAAAAATGTTAAAGCTACTTTACTTGATATTAAATAGCCACTCCAGCTTTCTTACAGTTGGTGTACACATGATAGAGCCTTTCATCCTTATGATTTTAACCTATTTGAATCTCTGAATCTAATGCTGTGTCTCATATAGCCAACATATAGTTGGATGATTTTTTTTATCCACTATGACATTCTCTGCTTTTTGAATGGATTGTTTAATCCATTCACAGTTAATGTTGTTGTTGATATAGTTGGACTTACATCTGCCATTTTACTTTTTGTTTACTCTATGTCTGCTTTACTACTTTTGTTCCTCTCTTCCTCTTAATTCTTTCTTTTGCATGAAGTGAATGTTTTCTAGTATAACATTTTCCTTTTTTTAATGACTCTTTCTCTATATTTTTTTGGTTACTACTTTAGCAGTTGCTCTAGGGCTTACCACACATATCTTATAAAAATCTACTTTGTATTTCTACTAACTTCATTCCAGTGTGATATAGAAATAATATTCCTAAATAAATCTATTCCCTCCCTACCCTTTTGTTCTATTGTTGCCATACATATTAAATTTATATGTGTTCCAAATCAAATAGTACATTGTTATAATTGCTGTTTTATACTAAGAAGATGAGAAAAGAAAGCGAGTATGTATTTACTGAGTTGTTCTATTTGTCTTATTATTTACCATTTCTGTTTTTTAAATTGGTACATGCAGGTTTGAGTTACAATCTGGTGTCATTTCCTTACTCCAATGTAACTCCCCTCCTATCCACCTCATTTATGTTATTATTGTCAAATATATGACATCTGTGGTTCAGCAATACATTTATATATGTGCTGTTTCTTTTTTTTTTTTTACTTAAAAATTTTTTAATGTTTATTTCTTTTGAGAGAAAGAGACAGACACAGAGTGTGAGCAGGGGAAGGCAGAGAGAGATGGAGACATAGAATCTGAAGCAGGCTCCAGGCTCTGAGCTGTCAGCACAGAGCCCGACGTGGGGTTCGAACCCACGAACTGTGAGGTCATAACCTAAGCCAAAGTTGGTCGCTCAACCAACTGAGCCACCCAGGCACCCCACATGTGTTGTTTCATACAACTGTTTTTTAAATCAGCTAAAAGAAGAAAGAAGAAAATAATATGTATTCTGGGGTTTTTTTTTTTTTTTTTTGGTAAATAATTACATAATTACTCTTTAACAGTGCTTTTTTATTTTTCATGTGGATTAGAATTTTCATTTGGATTTACTTCCTTTTAGCCTGAAAAGCTTCTTTTAGTATTTCTTATAAGATGGGTCTGCTAGAAGAAAATTGGCTCAGTTTTTGATTACCTGAGAATGTTTTTATTTCATTCTCATATTTGAAAGATAGTTTTGGCAGATCTAAGATTCTGAGTTAAACAGTATGTTTCTTTCAACACTTTGAATATGTCATACCACTGCCTTCTAGCCTCCATTGTTTCTGATAAGAAGTCGCCTGTTACCTTATTTGGATTCCTTTGTGTGTGATAAGTCAATTTCTCCTGTTGCTGTCAAGATTTTCTCTTTGTCTTTGTTTTCAGCAGTTTTACTCTTGGTGTGGATTTCTGTGTACTTGTCCTGATTGGACTTGTCTGAGCTTCATGAATGTGTAGACTAATGTTTTTCAGCAACTGGGAAATTCTCGGCCATTATTTTTCCTAATATTATTTCTGTTTTCTCCTCTCCCTCTCCTCCTAGAATTCTATTACATGTATGTTCGTGTACTTAAAGGTGTCCCAGTTTTCTCTGAGACTCTTCCACTGTCTCCGTTCTATTTTCTCTCTCTTCTTTGGATTGTGTAATACCATTAATCTGTCTTTAAGTTCACTAATTCTTCATTTGCTGGTTCAAATCTGTTATGTAGCCCCTCTAATAAAAATTTTCATTGCTTTTATTATACTTCTCCAGAATTTTCATTTGGTTCTTTTTAATACTTTACATGTCTATTGATATTGTCTATTTGGTGAAAGAAACATTGTCTTTGTATCTTCCTTAAGTTTCCGAAGCATGGTTTCTTTTAGTTCTCTGAACATATTTATAATGGCTGTTTTGAAGTCTTAGTCTGTTGAGTATGACATAATGACCTTCTTAGAAGCACTTTCTTTTTTCTTTATATCCTATGTAAATATATTCTTGTTTCTTTGTATGTCATGATTTTTTGTTGAAAATTAGACACTTTAGGTGATATATTACAGCAACTTGGATCACCCTTCCTCCTCTCGTGACTTATTTTGCTCTTTGTTTTGTGACCTGGCTAGGCAATTTTAGTGAAGTCTGCTTTCACCGCATGAAGCCATCGCTGTTGCTCCTCTGGGGACAGAGCCTTGAGTGTGTACACAGGTCCCCTAGAATGGCAATGCCTTGGCAGGGCTCTCTCTGATCGCCTCTTTCTCTAAGTTCCGTCAGGCTGTCTTCATGTGATGTTGCTCCCCATGCCTTCGGTGCAACTGACCACCAACAGCTTGCGTTATAGTTTTTGACAATCCCCTGGGCCATGTGCTCCTCAGCAATCTGATCCAATTCAGTGTAGACAGCACTAGATTTTGAAGCCAGTCTTTGAGGTTTGTTTTGTCCTCAGGGTGTCTTCTTAGCCATTTATTTCTCTAGTTCTCTCTAGGCTTATGAACTAGATGGCCTGTGGTTTAGCTTTTTGCTCCTAAGAGGAGCTGTTGTTGAAAGCCACCTTAAGCTTAAACTTCTCCATGATTATTATTTTTTTTTTTTTCAAATAACATCGGTTCCTTCGTGGAGAGCTTTGGAGCTCTCTTTTCTTATGGGAAGCCTCTTCTCCTAAACGATGTCTCTGACCCACTACCCTGGACCCCAAATGGGGCAGTAGCCTCTGCTCTGCACTACTCTTCTTTCTTGGTCTGGGAGCTCTGCCCTAATCTGGGGCAAGGGTGGTGAGAGCCCTAGTATTCTTGGCTGGCTGTACTTAAGGTAGAGCCTTTTTACTATGAGTGGAGGTTAGTGGAGGAAGGAGCTCCTGATACCTTGGCCACACTCACCAGGAGTTCCTCAACTTGAAACTGGAAGGCATTAGAAATGCTGGTGGCCTGCCCTTCCTGGCGAGGTATATTAAGATTTGTTTAGGAGCTAAAAAGAAGGAAGGGCACCGTCTTCTTGGCCACATTTACCCAGAGTAGAGCTTCTATCAAGCTGAGAGTGAAGAAGGAAAGAAAGAATGGGCCATGGTTCAAATGCCACAGATTCTTGCTGTTCTTACCAAGTTTTAGTATGTTTCCTTGAATAAACTTTTCTTCATTTATTATATGCCCTCAGGACAATTTCCAGAGACTTTAAATAATTGTATTTTTAAAGTTTATTTATTTATTTTTGAGAGAAAGAGAGGAAGAGAGAGGATTCCAAGCAGGCTCAACACTGTCAGTGTGGAGCCTGAGATAGTACTCTATCTCATGACTGAGAGATCACAACCTGAGCTGAAATCAAGAGTTGGACACTTAACCAAATGAGCCACACAGATGCCCCAATAATTGGGTTTTTTAATAGCTTTTACCAGATTTGCTTTTTTTCCTCTAGTGAGTGAGTCCATGGAGCTCCTCATGCTAACATCCAGCCATAACTTTTTAATGAACTGCCAAATTGTTTTTTGAGTGTTCGTACCATGTTATGTCCGAACTAGTCCCAGTTCTGCTACAGTCTCAGTCTCTGGTCAGTCTTTTCGATTTTAGTCACTCTCATAGGTATGTAGTGGTATCTCCTTATGCTTTTAACTTTATATTCTGATGGCTAATAATGTTGGGCATCTTTGCATATGTCTATTTGACATCCATATATGTTCATTGGTGAAGTACCCGTTTAAAGCTTTTTCCCATTATTAAGTTGAATTTTTCTTTGAGTTTTGAGAATTCCTTATCCACTATCACTACAAGTTCTTTATTGGATATACGCCTTGCAAAGTTTTTCTCCAAGTCTGTAGCTTGTCTTTTCATTCTCTTAAGAGTGTCTATTGCAAAGTGGATGTCTTTACTTTTGATGAAGTGCAAGTTATTAATTTGTTCTTTTATGCATGGTGCTTTTGGTGTTGTAGCTAATAAATCTTTGCCTATCCCAAGATCATAAGGCTTCTCCTAAAGGTGTTATAGTCAGGGGCTCTGCTTTTAAGTATATGATCCACTTTGAGTTCAATTGTAGATACGAATTTGGGATGGAACGTCAATTTTTTTTTCCCTACTGACATCCAATTGTTTCAGTGTAGTTTGTTGAAAAGACTATCTTTCTTTCCTGAATTGCCTTTGAGCATTGTTAAAAGTTAGCTAACTGTATTTATATATTTGTGAGAATTGATTTCTGGACATTAACGAGCTTTAC
The DNA here is from genome assembly GCF_014898765.1 of Herpailurus yagouaroundi. Classification (NCBI taxonomy): domain Eukaryota; kingdom Metazoa; phylum Chordata; class Mammalia; order Carnivora; family Felidae; genus Herpailurus; species Herpailurus yagouaroundi. The sequence goes on along the minus strand of NW_024412430.1, from coordinate 21,660,335 downwards.
TATCTTTGTGCCCCTATCCTACCGTTCTGATTACTGTAGTTTTATGACAAGTCATGTGATGAGCTAGTATTAGTCCTTCAACTTTGTTTTTATTTTTTAGAGAAGAAGTTTGGTTTTGGGTCTTTTTTTTGTATCTTCCATGTCTCTATTTAACTTTTTAAACATATAGAATACAATTACAATAACCACTTTAATATTCTTCTCTGCTAACATTAATATGTTTCACTTCTGGGTCAGTTTTTTTAATTTTTGAGAAGAAAATGTATTTATTTTGAATTAATTTGAAAAAACAAATAATATTCCTAGAAATGGAATCTGAGTCTGTTACATTGTAGGTAGATCGAATGCAAGCACAAGTACAAAAAAGTCTCACTTTTGTACCCAAAGCATCTTAATACTCCAGGGACCGTGAAATCATGACCTGAGCTGAAACCAAGAGTTGATGCTTAACGGACTAAACCAGCAATAATTGGTGGCACCCCAATGATTTTGTATTTCTACAAATATTATTGAGCTTCATTCTGGAACACAGTTAAGTTACTCAGAAACAGTTTGACGATTTGAGGTCTTGAGGCCAGAACAGCGTTCAGTCTAGGGAAGATGACTCCCTAGCAACAAGCCAAGACTATTCTGTGTTGTCTTCACAGAGCCCTGTAAATCATGAGGGTTTCCACTCAGGCTGGCGGAAACAGACGCTCTCCCAGGTCTTATGAAATCTCTGGACACCATTGCCTCTAATCCTCTCAGGTGGCTCTTTCTCCATCCTTCAGTAGCTTTTTCACATGTGTATACTGATCCATACTCTGGTACGTCCTTGAAGGGAGCCCTCTGAAGTTCTTTCTCCATGCAGGTCTCTACTCTCTAGTATCTTGTGCTACGACTCTCGCCAGTCTCATCTTCGTCTCTCAACTCAGACCGCTGAACTCTATCTTTTCCCTCTCCCCGCACCATGACCTAGAAACTGTCAAAGGCAGTAAGCTGGAGTAGTCATGGGGCTCACCTCCTTTGTCTCCTGGCTAATAGAGATCAATCACTTTTCTTCATTGCTTGATGTTCAATGTCTTGAAAAAACCATTTTTTTCATACGTGGTATTTATTTTTTGGTTATTTCATATGGGAGGGTAAATCTGGACTCTGTTACTCTATCTTGGCCAGAAGCAGAAGTCTTTTCATTGTTTAATTTCATAAGTTAATCTTCATAAAAAATAATTACCTTGATGGGGCACCTGGGTGGCCTAGTCGGTTAAGTGTCTGACTTCAGCTCAGGTCATGATCTCGTGGCTCATGAATTCGAGCCCCATGTTGGGCTCTGTGCTGACAGCTCAGAGCCTGGAGCCTGCTTCAGATTCTGTGTCTCCCTCTCTCTCTCTCTGCCCCTCCCTTAGTCACGCTCTGTCTCTCTCTCCTTCAAAAATAAATAAACATTAAGAAAATAATCACCTTGGGAGGTAAGGAGGGTGGGCTGGAAGGCTGGAGTTTAAAGGGGCTGGATCAGACTCAGAGATGAGTGTGGAGGCAAGAAGAGAGAGACCAGGAGATCTCCATTCAGGCACACTGGGATTTGACTCATGATTCCTAGTCCAGGAAGGTTTCTGCTTTTGCAGCCAGTGTCCCAGTCTTGCGGCTCAGGGTTGTTTGAGACTTGGAAGGAAGAGTTCTATGTAGGAGTTATGGCTGTCTCATCCCTGGGGCAAAGGACCTATTTCTGGCCCCTTTGGCATCTGAACAAAGCACTTTCCCAGGCATATCTTCTCCCAGGTATCGTTCTATCCCCCACCTATGGTAGGCGGGAACATCTTAACGCCTGGCAAACGGTGTGGCCACAGCCAGGAGCTACCAGCATGCTCCAGCTCTCACCTAAGGCTGCCAGCACAATGTTGATGGCTGGCAGTGATTCCTCATATAAAAATACAGTGGTTCCAGACCTATTTCTTTTTTTTTTTTTCTCATCAAATTTTTGTTTTAATGGGCCTCAAAATTCTGTGACAGACCTTTGGTCAAGTTGTTTCCATTAAAAAGTACTGATTTTAAAAACTAATGACTTGAAACTGCCACACACACCACACACACAAAAAAATGGTCCACAAAACATTCTCCTTTCCTCCTGAAGGTTTTACAATGCATTGTTATCATCAACAATTGATGCATCATCAATCTTTTACTATTGAACTTAAATGGCCACCTGGCACAAATAGTTGTGACACCGTTCTTCCGCCACTGATCAAGGCAGGTATGGGCATAATATTCATTTAGCTTTCTGAGCTTCCTGGGCAGACTTGGTGACCTTGCCAGCTCCAGCTGCCTTCTTGTCCACTGCTTTGATGCCACCCACAGCAACCTTCTGTCTCATGACACAAATAGCAAAACAGCCCAGAGGAGGATAGTCAGAGAAGCTCTCAACACACACACAGACTTGCCAGGAACCATATCAACAATGGAAGCATCGCCAGATTTCAAGAACGTGGAGCCATCTTCCAGCTTTTTTCCAGAACCACAATCAATCTTCTCCTTCAGCTCAGAGAACTTGCAGGCGATGTGAGCTGGGTGACAGTCCAGCACAGGTGTGTATCCAGCACCGGGATGGCCTGGATGGTCCAGGATAATCACCTGAGCCATGAAGCCAGCTGCTTCCATTGGCGGGTCATTTCTGCTGTCACCAGCCACATTGCCACGACCAACATCTTTAACAGATACGTTCTTGACATTGAAGCCCACATTGTCCCCAGGGAGAGCCTCACTCAAAGCTTCATGGTAGATTCCAACAGACTTTACTTCAGTTGTAGCATTGACTGGAACAAACGTGACCACCATGCCTGGTGAACACCAGTCTCCACTCAGCCCACAGGGACAGTACCAATACCACCAATTTTGTAGACATCTGGAGGGGCAGACGCAAGGGCTTGTCAGTTGGACGAGTAGGTGGCAGAATGCAATCCAGAGCTTCAAGCAGTGTGGTTCCACTGTCATTGCCATCTGTACAGGTGACTTTCCATCCCTTGAACCGAGGCATGTTAGCACTTGCTCCAGCATGTTGTCACCTTTCCAATCAAAAATTGGCACAAATGCCACTGTGTGGGGGTTGTAGCCAGTTTTCTTAATGTAGGTGCTGACTTCTTTAATGATTTCTTCGTACCTGTAGGGTGGCTCAGTGGAATCCATTTTGTTAACACCAACAATAAGTTGTTTTACATGCCAAAAGGGCATGCTCATGGGTCTGCCGGTTCTTGGGGGTGCCTGGTTCAAATTTGCCAACATAACCAGCAACGATCATGACAGCACAGTCAGCCTGAGATGTGCCTGTAATCATATTTTTGATACAGTCTCTGTGTCCTGGGGCGTCAATGCTGGTCACATAACACTTACTAGTCTCAAGTTGCCACAGGGAAATATCAATGGTGATAATCACGTTCACATTCAGCTTTCAGTTTATCCAAGACCCAGGCATACTTGAAGGAGCCCTTTTCCATCTCAGCGGCCTCAGATTAGATGACCAGTAGTAGTAGACTTACCTGAGTCTACATATCCAATGACGACGATGTTGATATGAGTCTTTTCCTTTCCCATCTTGTTTTAGGTTTAGCGGTGGTTTTCACAACACCTGTGTTCTGGTGGCAAACTCATTGTGGAAAAGGTCTGGACCTGTTTCCTAAAAAGTCTTTCTTTCTTCTTCAATTCCTTTGGAGCTCTTGTCAAAAAATCGGTTAACCCTATAAGGGTGGATTTATTTCTGGACTACTGTCTATTCCATTGATCAGTTTTTCCATCCTTTTGCCAATGCCATAATGTGTCTTGACATAGTGTAAGTCTACCAATTTTTCCTTTCTTTCTCAAGATGGCTTTGGATACTCTAGCTATTTCACATTTCTATATACATTTTAGGATAAACTTGTCAATTTCTAAGAGCACTGCTGAGATTTTGATTGGGATTGTATTAAATCTATAGATCAATTTGAGAATCAATATCTTAGCAATGTTGTCTTTCAACCCAAGAACGTGGTATTTATCTACATTTATGTAGGTCTTCCTCAATTTCTGTTAGCCATGTTTTGTAGTTTTCAGTGAACAGTTCCAGTACAACTTGGGTTAAGTTTTCCCCTAGTCATTGTACATTTTTGATGCTTCATAGATAGTATTGTGTTTTTTTAAGAATCATATTCTAATTATTCATTGATATTATATGGAAATATAATTGATTTCTATATGATGACCTTGTATCATGAAATCTTGCCTAATTCATTTACTATTTCTAGTAGATTTTTTTGGTAAATTCCTTAGACTTTGCTATTTACACAATGTGTCCTCTGAAAAATAAAGACTTTTTTTTCTTTCTTTCCAATCTCTATGTATTTGATTTCTATTTTATTACCTTATTGCACTGGCTATAACCTCAAGTACAATGTTAAATAGAAGGAATGAGAGCAGACATCCCTTTTCTCTTTTCAATCTAAGAAGCAAAATATGCAATGTTTCACCATTGCATGTGATGCTAATTGCTGGTTTCTTATAGATATTCTTTATCAGATTGAGGAAGTTTCCTTCTGTTTCTAGAATTTGCTGAGAGGTTCCTCCATGTCCTCCAAATCATGGGATTTGGACAGGTATTGAATTTTTCAAATGTTGTTTTCTATATTTATTGATGCGATCATATATTTTTTCCTTCGTTCTATTAATGTGGTAAATTATACTGATTTTTTTAAATATTAAAGCAACCTTGCGTTCCTGGTATTGACATGTGTGCACTTGTACACATATGCACACACACACACACACACACACACACACACATTTTTCCTGCAATTGATTTGCTAATATTTGCTAAGGATTTTGTGTCTATATGCTTAAAGAATATTGGTCTGTAATTTTCTTTTCTTGTAATGTCCTTTGCTAGTTTTTTTATTAAGGTTATGATAGCCTTCTAGAATGGTTAGAGAGTTTTTCCTCCTCCTGTATTTTCTGAAAGACTTCGTGTAAGCTTGGTATTATTTCTTCCTTAAATATTTGATATAATTCCCTAGTGAAGCTATCTGAGCCTAGAGTTTTCTTTGTGGGGAAATCTCAAAGTGTTAGTAAGTATAGGGCTATTCACGTGTACTGTATGTGTGTGTGTGTGTGTGTGTGTGTGCACATGCACATAAAATATGGAATTTTTGTGCCTTTTGAGGAATTTGTCCATTTTATTTAAGTTGTCAAATATATTGGCATAAGGTTGTCCATAACATTCCTTTATTGCTGTTTTACTGCCTTCAGGACGTGTAATTACATCCCCTCTTTCATCCATAATAACAGCAGCTTGTATTTTCTCTTTTTCTTTAATTGAGCTAGTTAGGTGTTTTGTCAATGTTATTGATCTTCAGATAACCAACTTTTTATTTTCCTGATTTTCTCTATTGTTTATTTTCTACTTTATTGACTTCGGTTCTTGTCTTTATTATATCCTTCTTTCTATTTTGGTTTTAATTCGTTCTTTTTTAAATTCTTAAGGTGGAATTTAGATGATTGTATGTATTTCTTCTGTTGGCATTTCAAGCTGTAAATTTCCCTTTAAGGACAATTTCTGCTTCCTTCCATAGGTTTTGATATGTTTTAGTGTTCACCACTTCAAAATATTTTCTGATTTCCTTTGTGATTTCTTCTTTGACCCATGGATTATTTAGAAGTGTGTTACTTTTAAAGATCTGGGGATTTTCTTATTAACTTCTTACGGATTTCTTAATCTCTAGTAATGGCTAGAGAACATACTCTTATTGCAATGCTTTTTAACGGAGTATGACTCATTTTGCTGAACTTCCATATGCATTTAAAAAACGTGTGTTCATCAGTGTTGTGGTTTATAGATGTCATCTGTGTCAATTTGGCTTATGATGTGCAGATCTTCCATCTCCTTATTGATGATTCCTCAGTTACTCCAAGAGGAAGGTTATGTCTCTATATCTGTGATCTGTGGGTGTGTCTATTTCTTTACTTCCTCAGGGTTTGCTTCTCTGCATTTTGAACATCTGGTTGTTTGGGGCATTCATGTTCAGAATGGCTGTATCTTCCTGAAGAATCTACTTTTATCGTTATGAATCAATTCTCTTTCTCTACAGACATGTCAAAATCCTTTCTACTTTCCCATGTATTTGTCATCGTTGGCACTCCTCACTACTTCACGTAAGTAGGCTTGCATCTGCTATTATAGCTGTTGAGTCCAAAGAGCTTCCTTTAACATTTATGGTAGTTTAAATCTGCTGTAGATGAATTATCTCAGCTTTTGTTTGCATGGAATGTCCTTATTTTCAAGGGGTGATTTTGCTGGCTATACAATTCTAGATTGAATTTTTTTGCCGCATTTCAAAGATGTCACTTTATTGTCTTGTTTCTGATGATAACTCAGTGGGAGATTTTACTTTGAAGTAATCGCTACACCCAATGTGGACCTCAAACTCACAACCCTGAGATCAAGGGCCACATGCTCACCAACTGAATCAGTCTTTAACTTTGCTTTTTAACCATTTAAATATGAGGAGTCCTAGCGCGGGTTCCTCTTTTTTTTCCCCCCTGTTTATCCTGCTCAAGTTCCATTGTGCCTCTTGCATCTTTGGGTCTATGGTTTTCATCCAATTTTGAAACTTTTCTGCCACTATTTCTTTAAGTATTTTTCCACCCCAATCTCTCTCTCTTCTTTTGGGACTTCAATTTTACACACGTTAGACTAATTGATATTTTTCGCACAATTCTGAGACTCTGATTATTTTCTGACATCTCGTTCTCTGTGTGCTTCAACTGGATAGTTCTATCACCTTGTCTTCAAGTTTACTGATCTTTCTCCTGCAGAATCCAATTGCTAATAAATTTCACCTTGCAAATATTTTATCAGCTCTAGAATTTTCACTTGATTCTTCTCTATAGTTTCATGTTCCCTGAGAAATTCCACTTTTTTTCATGCTTCTACTTTAAATTTTTTAATGTTTATTTATTTTTGAGAGAGAGAGCAAGAGAGCACATGCACTTGCATGCACACATGCACACAAGTGGGGGAGGGGCAGAGAGAGAGGGAGACACAGAATCCAAAGCAGGATCCTTGCTCTGAGCTGTCAGCACAGAGCCTGATGTGGGGCTTGAACTCACTAACCGTGAGATCATGACCTGATCCGAAAGTTGGATGCTTAACCAACTGAGCCATCCAGGCACCCATTCACTCTTCTACTTTAAGTTCTTGACTGTAGTATAATAGATAATACAGTATCGCAATCATTTAAAGTCCTTGTCTGTTAATCAAACATATGTTTTATTTCTATGTCTGTTTACTCTTTCTTTCTTTCTTTCTTTCTTTCTTTCTTTCTTTCTTTCTTTCTTTCACTCCTGGTTGTAGGTTCCCTTTTCCTGCTTTTTGTATGTCTAGTAATTTTTTATTGTGTTTCAAGCATTGTGGATGCTATGCTGTTGAGAACCTGGATGTTCTCTTTCTTTAGAGAGTGTTCACTGGTTTTCTGACAGGCCATTAGTTTATCAGCAGATGAACTTGATTCCATTGAGGTTTGCTGGTAGGCATTTTATGGAGGGCCTAGAGTAGCCCCTCATAACAGTGAGGCAGAACACCATGTCATTGAACCCTCCTGGATCCCCCCTTCAGCTCTCAACTACCCACCAGCCGTTCTCTGCTAACCCCAGCGGAGCTCAGCCCTGTGCATTTCTAGCCAGTATGTTCTGCCAAGATGCTGAGGTGCTCTGGGAAAAATTCTGGTGCATCCCTGCACAGTCTTCTCCTTCCCACTCCTTGCCTTGCAGTTCTCTCCACCTCAGCAGTCCCGAGCACCACTGTGTCCCCCCTTCCCAGGACGCTGTCTGTGTAGGTTCCATATCCCCGTGCCACAGCTGGGTGAGTGCGTCAGACAGAAAGCCAGGTTGTGGAGCTCACCTTGTGTGCTCTCCTTCTCTTGAGAATTACAGTTCTCCTTTGTGTGAGGCCTAGTGTTCGGAACAGCTGCCTCATATATACTTTATCTAGTTTTATAGTTGCTTGTGGGGGAGGGGTAAATCTTCCACTCGGGACTTCATCATGACCAGAGCTGGAAATTGAGACCTTCTCTTTATTGTTCATCTTGTACATGAGACCTCTTTTTTTTCACCTTGTGCATGTATTATCTTTATATCAAATATTTAATGATGGCATAAAAAATCTTGGTGCAGGCAGCACTCGGCTCACCTGTTGGCTTGTACTTTGGCTTACAGACCGCTTGCCTATCAGCAATTACACGGGTTGCCTTGAATCCCTCCTTTTCATTGGGAGTTTGGAATGAGCTAGCCTTTAGTGCCAGTGTTGGTTCAGCCACTTACTAGCTCTGTGGCCTTGGGTAAGCCGCCTATTCTCTCTAATCTCCAGTTTCTTCTGGGAAAAAATATAGAGGATAATCCCTCCCTCATCAGGTAGCTTTGAAAAGCAGAAGAAATCATTCCTCTCAAATGCCTACCACAGTGCAGGCTACAGTACAGGTGTCCAGAGAGTTTTTTCCTTTCCTTTCTTCTTCCTCACCCAGGACTTGAGCAAGGGAGAGCCCAGTCCAAGCCTGGAGCTTGACCTTGCTCTCTTTACAATCTTCACCTTGAGAGAGTGGGTGCAGGAGACCATCCAGGCCCTGCAGGCACACCCCTGGGTGGAAGGACGGTGGGTGGGTGGATTACGGACAGATGCATGCATAGATGGGGGAATCAATGAATGTGCAGCCCGGTGGCCTCTGTAGGGTCTGAGCTCTTGGAGGCAGGGCCACACCTCCTTTGTCCTGTACAGCGGGAGCCTTGGTACGAGGAATGGGCTTCCATTTCCCTGTTTCACCATCTCATCTGGGAGCTGAGGACACCGGTTTCACCTACCAGATTTCATTCTGTGCCCCCACAGGGTCTGCAGTCGGCCCTTCGGTGACTCTCTAGAATAGAATCCCAGCTCCTCACCCTGCCCACAGGCCAAGGACCTCACCACCCCATTGGAGCCCACATGCCCATACCCAGAGACAGGGACGTCCTTGCTGTTCCCAGGTATGCTTAGCCCAACTCGGCCTCATGACAGCTGAGCAGACGGGCTTGGTTCACCCAGTCCTTTCAGGTGGTGGACAGTCCTGCAAGCAGAGTAAGACGGGGTTATAGGGCAGAGGGGTCAGGCAGAAGGGGCTGCCAGCAACATCAGCCCCAGGCTAGGCCCCTCCTTCTCTCCAGGGCAGAGGCCTTTGCTGTAGGACCCAGCTGAGGACCCACTGCGGGAGGTGCCCAGGGTCCCAGGAGGAGTGGGGAGTCACAGGGGCAGGAGGGTGCTGGCCAGCCACGTGGTAAAGGGGCAGGACGTTATAACCCATTTGTTCATCGATTATGCTTTTCCTAAGCACCTACTACGTATCAGACACTGTCCTGGGCACCGAGGGTAAAGTAGTGAACCAATCAGACAGCTGCTGCCTTCAGGAGTTTTCACTTTTGTCAGGGAGGCAGACAATAGACAGAGGAACCCATGAGTACATAATGTAAAGGGAGGGCAGGGCGGGGCTGGGAGGAGACCAAATGGGGCAGTGGTCAGGGCCCTCCAAGTGGAGAAGGAGCCAGCCCTGCAGTCACCGGGTCAGGGGTGTCCTGGGCAGAGGAAACAGCAGTGCAAAGACGGTGAGGCAGGAACAAGCACTCGCAAGAGGTGGCTGGAGCCTGGGAATGAGGGGAAGGACGGGGTTTGACGTGCCCAGGGTTTAAGAGCATAAAGTAAGCGGCCAAAGTTGGAAACCTGGGGTACTTCAGGTCAAAAAGTCGGATTCCCATCGTCTCCTAGAATTGGACGTTGCTGGTGTCCTCAGGCCCATTGACTGGAGATGAGAAGCCCTGCCCCTCCCCCAGGACTGGGCACCGGCCTCCCTCCTCCCCCAGCTGTCCTCATTGGTCCTGGTCATGGGTAACAGGTGGGCTCGGCCCACACAGGCCCTGAACCCAGGCCCCTGCCCCTCGAGGCACCTGTGCCGCCCCCTCCCCCGCCCTCACTGCCCCTGCACCCGACCCACCCAGCAGGCTCCAGCCCGTCCTCTGCTTCTGCCTTCCCGCTGCTGCTTCTCCTCCGCCTCCTGAGCCCAGCTCAGCTCAGCTCTGGCCTGCAGGCCCCTCATCCCCGGAGGCATCCTGGACAGGCTGTGCCCGGCCCTGTGGCTTGCCCCCTCCCCACCCTGGGGAAAGACCGGCCTTCCTCTCTTGGAAGGGGCATGAGCTCCTGGGCCCCTCACATCCCCCCCCCCTCCTGTCACTTGCCTTATCATCTGGTGCCCTTAGCGACTTAGCCGCCCTGTGCTGGGAGGGCGGGGCCGAGCGACCTGCAAGGGGGCGTGGCTTGGCAGGCCTCGGGGAGGAGCCCCCTCCTTCTGAGCCATTTGGGGCCTTGAAGGTTTGGACCGGGAGGGCCAAGGTCTGGCTGAGGTGGAGAATGGAGCATGGGGAGAGATGTGGTGGAGGCGGGGAGAAGGTTCCCTGTTCCCGTTGGGGTCAATGGAGACAGCAGGGGGAGAGGGGCGTCTTGGCCGAGTCCCCCACTTGTTGCCTGTGCACCCTTCATCCTGTCCTCACCTGAAGGGCACGGCCGAGACCATCCCGTCCACCCTGCTCCGCGCCCTCAGACACACACGCGTGCCAGGGAGTGTAGGCCCGGGCTCCCAGCCCCCAGCTGCATGCCAGACCCGGGACCACGTGACACGGGCACTCACCTGCATCACACACCCAAGTGACTTCCTCAAACACCCTGCTTCCCCAGCGGACCATGAGAGAGTCATTAAGACAGAGCAGGACTTTGTAAACGTGGCTTAAAGTTAAGTACGCAAGAAAATCTCTGTAATTTCCCGCCGGGCAATGGGGATGTTGTCTGATTCCTACAGGCCGTAATTTTTGGGAGAGAAACGTTTTTTCCCCCACAAATGATGGGAAGTTGGTGGTTACGGTTACGGCTGGCTGTTGACGTTGGGAAGCTGTTCTGATGCCCAGAATCCCACCTACCTCAGCTAAATGGTATCTTTATGAAATTAGCAGAACGCGGCTGCACCGAGGGGAGGCAAAAAAGAAAAAAATGAGCTTTCAAATTTTAAGTATAATTGGAAAACTGACCTTTGGAAAATATTTTCCCACCCCAGCCCCACACTGGGGAAGAATGGGCGCTTTATGCTGAGGGTGAGTGGCGTCCTTGAAGAATTAGCGGGTCTCTCTGGAGGTGGAAGCCGCGTGGAGTGGTGTGAGGGGTTGTGTGGGGTCCCTGGGGGCATCTTTGGGTTACAGGGCTGGGGGTCGCTGACCCCCAGACGGCTGGGGACTCCGAGGCTGCCCTGGGCTGGGTGCATCAGAGAGCGGCCGAAGACGGGCCCTGCCCAGCGGAAAGCACCCGGTGGGGAGCGGGAAGCCTGCTGGGTGCTGGCCTCCCGCACCGCTGTCCCCCCAGCCCTGACACGTCAGAGAGGAGGCGTCAGGGACGGCGCAGTTGGGCTCTAGACTGATGGAGCCAGGGTGACGTTGAATGTGCAGGTGGAGAGGACAGGAAGGGGTCAGCCGGGCTTCCAGGGAGGACATGCTCCAAGAAGCTGGGGTCACGGGTACAAAGAGGCCTGATACCATCCAGCATTGTGGCAAATGTCCTTTCAAGCCTTGAATGCACAGTTAGATCACCTCTGAGCCTTGGCCTCATCATCTCTAAAATGGGCGATAAGAGGCGAGGAGCAAATGACAAGGGGCCAATCTGGAAAGAGCCGCAATGTCCCTCCTGCTGTTCGGGGCGTGAAGCCTGCCTGTCCGGCTCGTGGCTCTACCCGCCTGCACCACGGCTCTGTCTCTGAGTGGACGCTTGCCACACTGATGAGCACCCCGAGGTCCTGCGGGCTGGCACCGACCCACCAGGACTCCTGCCTCCCGGTGACCTCTGGACCTCTGCTCCTGGGCTGCAGGCTCAGGCCCCTGGCCAGCCTGAGGGCCCTTTTGCTCTTTCCATGGTCAGCCCAGAGGCCGCGCAAAGTGTAAGAGCGTGACCCCTGGGCTGTCCTGGGGCCTCTGCAGGGAGGAGCCGCCAGCCCTCCTGGGGGACGGACCAGACCCCTCCTCAGATCTGGCCTGGGTGCTGCTTTGTTTCCAGATCCGGCTGTGACAAGGCACTTGTTTGAGGCTTCCCTCACCAGCACGCACACCCGAGTGGTTGTGTGCCTCAGTGGGCCCCCGGTGCCTGGTCTGAGCCCCTCCCCAGGGGCAGGGTTCACGGGCCTTGCTGCCCACACTGCTCCAGGCGCACTTCTGAGTGTGCTCCCTGTAGAACCCGCTGTGACTTCTCACAGCTCGAGGAGGGGGAGATACAGCTAGCCCCGTTTCCCCGTGAGGCCCCACCACCCGGATGGTGCCGAGAGGGCGAGGGACAGAGCTGGGTTGGCCCAGGGCCTGGCTGCTATCTGTGTCTTCAAGGCAGTCCAGCTCTTGGTGCCTCCTGGGGGCTGCCGTGCCTGGCTTACTGCAAGGCGGGAGAGGTGCTGTGATGGGGGACACAGTGGCAGCTACTAAGTGACTTAAACCGGTTGGTTTGCAAGAAGCCTGGGGACAGGTGGTGGGAAGCAGCCGGCAGGGCCACCCCCGGCCCCAAGAGCAGGTTCCGGCCTCCTTCCTCTCCCTCTACGGGGGTGTCTGCCCCCGTCACCTCTCTCCCTGCAGCTGCACTGGCCAGTCTCTCCAGATTCTCGGGTACCGTGGTAATGAGCTGGTCTGTGCTGCCTCCTTGGCGGGAACCGTTCTGAGCACTGGGCACCCTTTCCATTCCCTCCTCGTGACCCCACACACGTGCCATCGTTACCCTGCTCACTGATGGGGGGACCGAGGCACCCCCAGTCCCCCCCCCCGCCCCAAGAGCCCTGGCCTGGGAAGCCCAGCAAACACACAGTGCAGGTTTCTCACTCTTTCCTCCTTGGAAGGCGAGGGCTAATTACCCTTCACGCTTTCTCCTCTGTAATTGTCTCAAGACAGGAGTTTAGTGGCCAAATGTGAGTAGAAACAGCCTCAGGGAGAAAAGCCAAAAGCACATGCTCTGGGAGCTAAACTAAGGACTTTAGGGGCACGGCCGGGAGCCCATCCCACAGAGGGGGAAACCGAGGCCCGCGGACAGGGGACCAGGCCCCGCTCAGCCGCAGGGGCCGCGCGGGGCAGCGGGTGGGGCAGCGCCGCGATCCACGTCGCGCATTGCAGGTCGCTCGCGAAGGCCCCCAAAGACAACGCACGTTTCCTTGAAGCTAATTGCTTTAGTTTGAGGTAATATTGGTCACAGAAACACCAGCAGTAACCTTTGGTCTTGGCAAATTCTCCCCTCAATCACGGAACGTAAACAGCGATAAACGAGGGCTTTTTAAGGCTTTCTTCATAATGCGTAGCACATGCATTTGTTACTCAATCTGCCTGCGCTCAGCCCGAAACCTGAGCGCCAACAGGAGGGGAGCCGCAGCCCAGCGGGGTCAGGGCTCCCGGGAGACAGCCCAGCCCAGCCTGCCTCCTGCCTCCCCCCTCCCCGCCCCCCTCCCCCCCCCCGCCCCCCTCCTCCCCCGGTCCCCTCTTCCTCCCTCCTCCCCTCATCCTCCCTCCTCCTCCTCTCCTCCTCTCCCTTCTCCCTCCTCCCTCTCCTTTCCCCCTCCTCCCCTTCTCCCTCCTCTCCTCCTCCTCTTCTTTCCTTCTCCCTACTCCTCCCTCCCCTCCTCCCCTCCTCCCCCCACTCCTCTCCATTCCTTCTCCTAGGGGGAGAGCAGAAATTTCTCTAGTTGGTCTCTCTCTCTTTTACTCTGTCTCCCTGTGTCTCACCTCCCTCTCTCCTCCCTCTGGCCTCCACCTCTCTCAGTCCATGAAATACCGCAGGACGTTGAAAGTGCACACCGCCCTCAATCCTGCCCTGCCCTGAGGGCCACCAGCCTTGGGGCACCTTCTGCCCTTCTTCCACCTGCTCAATTTGCTGGAGCTCCAGACACCAGACTTCAGCCCCTCCTCTCCCCTCCCCTCCATCCCTCCCCCTCATGGGGCACGCAGTCTACTTCTTTCTCGGTCACTCTCTCCCCGCCTTGGACGTGGTCTGTGGAGCACGTGAGCCTGCTCCTTCCTGCAGACTCCCTAACTTCAGCAGTAAAGGAGCTGATAGGGGCGGGTGGGGAGCTCCTGGGGGAGTCCCCAGAGGGGGAGGGGAGGTGTCGCAGACCTGGTGGCCAGGCTGAGGTGCCCACCTGAGTTCCATCTAGGAGCTCAGGGCGGGGCTGGGGATCTGTGCCCTTCCCATGGCCCCGGGGCCCCCGGGTGCGCTGCACCCCATTTGCTGGGCTTGGGGTTTGCCCAGGCAGGGGCTGCTCCAGGAGGGGAGCCAGAAGGGCTCATGCTGCTCAAATGTCAAGCAAATTGAAAATTGAGGCAATTTAGGTAAAAGGCAGCTCTCGGGCAGCACTCACTCTAGTGAGCTGGAGAGAGATCTGAAAGTGATTTCTTGAGGGGCCTAGGTCCAGGCCCGTCCCCCCTCGTCCCTCATCCCCGGAGGACAGCAGAGTCTGGGGCCACCTCTCCTCAGGGCTCCCGGGCACCTGACCTGGCCTAGAAAGTGCTCTTGTTCCTGGGGAAGTTCCTGCAGACGCCCCTCCTTTCCAGGGGCCGCTTGGCCAGGGGGCATCTCCCCACCCTACCTCTCACCTCTGACCCAGAGTCCCCGAAGCACCCTCCTCCTCTGCATCAGAGGTATTACATGGCTCCCCAGTTCCCCCAAACAGAGCTGAGACCACCGCTCGTCCCTTCAGGGAACCCTGCCCGGCACCTGCTGCCTGTGTCCCCCGGATAGGATCCTCTGAGGACAGGCCCTCGGCCCTGAGCCTCGGTCCCCGGGGAACCTCGTCTTCCTCATCTGTCAGAGGGTCATAAACTCCCCCAGACTTGTTGGGGGACTCAGCGAGATGAAGCAGACAGTGCTTGGCCCTCACACAGCAGGTGTGGGACAGGGAAGACAATGGTGAAGGGGTGTGGGTGGCCCTGCCTGTGTGTGTATTGTGTGCCTGTGTCCTTACACGCGTGTGCACATGTGTGTGTCCGTGAGTGCATGTGTGTTCGTGTGTGTGCTTACATTATGTGTGCATGTATGTCTGCGCATACTGTGTGCCTATGAATGTGTCTACAAGCGTGTGTGCACATGTGTTATGTGTGTGCACGTGTTTGTGTGTGCAATGTGCATATGTGAGTACTTGTGTATGTGCGTCTTCATTGCTCGCTTTGTCACACCAGCCCTGTGGGTTTTGGGCTCCAGAGCCCACGTTGTCTCAGACGTTTCCCCAGGGGCCTGGCTGCCATGAGCTCAAAGCCAAAGGACATGCAGTCTTTACTGGGGCTCCAGTCTGAGCTGGCTGAGACACCGAGAGCCTCTGCTACCTTTAAGAATGTTCCCATTTCACATAGGTCCTGGGGCAGTGGAGGGTGTTGAGGACAGCCTGTGAGAGCAGAGAAGCAGCGGGGGGGGGGGGGGGGGGGGGGGGGGGTACTCAGTGGGAGGCTGCTTGGCCGGGCAGCAGTAGGAGGCACGGCCGGCTGAGCCTTACAGAAGCAGGCTGAGTGGAGTAATAATAACCCAAAGTGAACACTCTCGTGCAAGAACGAACCCCAGGCACATCAGAGCCAGCCTCTGCGATGAGGCGGCCACGCACAGGGGTCAGGTTAACTTGCCCCGGTAAAATGACCATTTTACGCACAAATAATCACAGTTTCTGCACAAAAGACACAAACCCGTGAACTCTGTTGAAGTGAGGCGTGAGGGTTTTCCCACCAGGCAGCGTGCAGCGGGGGATGTGATCTGCACAGTGGGGCCTGCTCCCGCTGCTTCCCTATCTCCCAGTCCTCCCAGGAGTCCTGGCTCCAGGGAGCAGTGCCTCGGAACCGGCGCAGGCCTCTGGGACCTGAGAAGTGGGCACGTTTTCAGGGAAAGAGCCCCCCACATCCAAACCGTGCCCTGGGCTCCCTCTGCCCTGGAGCTGTGGATGGAGACCTCTGGGAAGTGCACAGGAGACGAGGCCATTTTCTCCTCTGTGAGCCCCTACCCTGTTCCTGGCCTGGCGGTGGGGCAGGCTGAGGAACAGCCCGGAGCTCCCGTGACCACCACACGTTAGTGGGGGTGGTGTGGGGGAGCCCCTTGTCCTGATGGACGGCCCGGTTGGGGGGGAGGGGCCAGCCGACCCGTCAGGTTGGGGTCCCGGCCCTGCCTGGCCCCTGTGTCCTGCCTTCCCTCCTCCGAGAGTCCCAGAACAGGCCCTGGACACCAGGCTCCCCCTGTTTGCTTGCACCTGAGGGGCCGGGACCGGGGCAGAAGCAGCCCCGGAGGACAGGCCCAGCATCTGCCCAGCCGAGATCCTGCAGCCTGTAGGGCTTGCTGGGGGAGGGGAGGAGGGGGAGGGATGACTCACAGACACACATAACACATGCGTGTATACGTAGACACCACACCCCCCGCGCGTGTACACACGACATGCATGTACCCATGACACACATATACACACAACACACATACCACACATGTACCCGTGCATGTACACACCATGCATCCACACGTACGTGTACCTGCAACACTCACAGACATGTATGTACAACACATATGCACATACAGACACAACCCCTCCACACACACACATGCATGCACACTCACATAGTACTGAGCCTCCAGGCAGCCCCAGACCCCCGGCAGGCCGTTCTCAGCCCTCCACGGCATGGGGCTCGGCATGTGAGGCTGGGATGCCTGGCCACAGCCACACACTGAGCCCTGTGATTGAGCCCAGGGGCCTCTGACCCCCCGGTCCACTCAGCCAGCTCCTTCCCCTTCTGGGTGTGGAGACTGAGACCCAGGAACCGGTGACTGACCTGACCAGCACCGCCAGGCTCACAGACCTTTCCCGGCTTCTGGTGCAAAGGGATCCCCCTTTGCTGCTGCAGGATGATTAATTTGCCGTCTTTACACCAAAGCTCCCCTCAGCCACCTCTACCTCCGGGAAGATTTCCTCAGCACCTCCTCCCCGCCAACCCAGGGACTCACAGAGCACCCTCTTGTTGAGGCTGGATGTGCACAGCCGGGCACTGAAGCAGAAGAGGTAGGTGTGCTCAGGTGAGTGAGTGACTCAACGGGAGAACGGCTCAACGTCCTTCTATTCGTTCGAAGAGCTGGGGCAGTACAACCACCCAGCCCCTCGTCCCCACCAGAGGGCTCTGGAGGACAGTCCATCCGTCTCCTCTGCTCCCTGCGGGATACACCAGGCCTCCTGTCTGTGTCAAGAGCCTCTCGCTGCCTGCAGCTGGACAGGGGACTGGAAGGAACGGAGGGTAGCTGAACTACAGGGAAGCCTGAATCTCCACTTCCGTATGGGACCCTGAGGCCCAGGGGTCACAAATTCTTCCTCTCACTATTGCATGGACCAGAAGGTCAGAAGTCCAGGTCAGTGGGACGCAGCCGCATCCTCTTCCCAGGGTCTCCTGGGCTGAACCGTGGTGCCGGCCAGGCTGCACCCCTTCCTGAAGCTGTTTAAGCCCCCAGCCCGTGGCACTTTGTTATAGCAGCCTGAGCAGACTAAGACGCCAACAGGTAGGATGCCCAGGACTGGTCTTAATGCCCTGTTGGGTGGCTTCTGGAAGCTTGGAAGAAATGGTGGCCGGCATCAAATGACGTGCAGATGTCAGAACTGCTTTGGCTCAGTGACAGGGTCGGGATCAGGTACCTTGAGAAGCAGGTGTGCGGGAACAACCTCTACCACGTCCTGAGAACCCTCCAGCTGACCCTGCTCCTGGGAAGGATTCAGAGGACGTTTCCTCCCTGAAGCAATAAGGATGAGGAACCGCTGTGAATCGGGACACCGCCATGACCCTGGGCTCCCCTGCACCGAGGAGGGTCCTGGCAACAGCCGCTAGATCACTGTGCATGGAGGAGCAGAACGAGGGGGCCATGAGGGTAGGACTTGATACACACGATCCAACGAGGTCAGGAAAGCACGAGGAAAGGGACGTCAGCAAAATGGTGCACGGGAGCTCCGAACGCGTGTCCCTCTACTGAAACGTTGAGAAACAAGCAGAAACTGCCATTACTCCGGAAAACAGTCAAAGGTTTATAGCAATCAAATGAACAATGAATCAAGAAAAAGACAACTTGAAAACAGCAGGAAAGCTTTGGGGCATTTCACTTGCCCCCAGCCTACCTACCTCTCCCTGGTGCAGTGAGAGCCTTCAAGGGACAGCAGCCCAAATTCCCAGGCTGAAATCCTGGTCCCTGGCTCTAGCAGAAAGACTTTACCTGAAAATTATTGTGTGTGTCTGTTGTAACTGGTCTGGGGCCAACTGGAGGACTGACGTAAGGAACCCAGCTCTGATCCCCTGACTCAGACCTCAGGCCAGAAACAGGGTGAGCACCACCTTCAGTTTTGCAAGGCAAACTAAGAGCCCACAGGTGACTCGGGCAAACACGGTGAGGACATGGAACCAACTGCCTAAGGCCCAAGAGGAAAAACTGGGAGATGCTTGATTCTTTGGGAAAATAGGATATTCAAAAGCACCCAAAATACAGAGGGACTTTGAAAGCCACACAGATACCCAGGACAAGACACTCGCTTAGAAACGACATCAGAAGACCGTATGCTTTCAGGCTGGGTCACCCTGAGGCTCAGCCATCCTGCCCGAGTGTTGGAGGGCCCCAGCCCGGAGACAATTCGCAAAGACTGGGAGAGGTGCTTGCTTTTGTTTATTGTTTGTGCTCGTGGGTTTTCTCTCCTTTTCTTTGTGTTCCTGGCATGCAAAGAAATCTCTGTCAAAATATTAGCTGAGCATGAGGTAAAGAAACAAGAGCTCAATTAAAGTCTTTGCAAAAATATTTTGGGAGAGCCCCTAAATAAATACACTACCAAAGCCACATCTTTCAACAATCAAAACAGCACATGCTGAGAAAGAGGAAGAATCAGATCTTCAATGTTACCACAGTATAACATTCAAATGTCCAGTTTTCAACAACAAAAAAATCACGAGGCATACAAGAGAGAGACTTATTCAAAGGAAAAATATATTGACAAAAATTGTCCCCGAAGAAGTCCAGACACCAGACTTACCAGATGACAAAGAATTTAAACATGGACAAAGAATGAAAGAAAATCAGAAGAAGAATATAAAAAAAAAACATAAAAGTTTGAATGAAGACAAAGAAATTGTAGAAAGTTCTTGAGCTGAAAAGTACAACAACTGAAATGAAAATTTCACTAAAGGGGCTTAATAGCAGATTTGAGCAGGCAAAAAATATATCAAACCTGAAGATAGGCCAATTGAAATTATTAAATCTGATGAGCAGAGATAGAGACAAAAAATACACAGAGAAGTGAATGAAACCTAAAGAATCTGTGGAATGCATCAAGTGGGTCAACACAGGCATAATGGGAGTCTCAAAAAGAGAAAGAGAAAGGTGTAGGAAGAATACTCTGAAGAAATAAGCCAAAATTTGATAAATCTACAAATCCAAGGAGCTCAACAAACTCAGAGAAGGATAAACTCAAAGACACTTACTGAAACACATCATAATCAAACTGCTGAAAGACAAAGACAAACTCTTGACAACAGCAAGAGAGAAGTGACCCATCACATACACGCGATCTTTGACAATAACTACAGTTGATTTCTCATCAGAAACCTTGGAAGCCAAGAGGCAATGCCATTATAACCTGTGTTCATGGATCAGAAGGATTAATATTGTTAAAATGTCCATACTGCCCAAATCCTCCTATAGATTCATTGTGGTCCCTATCAAGACTCCAATGGCATTTTTTACAGATATAAGAAAAAAAATCTTAAAATTTGTATAGAACCACAAAAGACCTCAATAGCCAAAGCAATCTTGAGAAAGAAGAACAAAGCTGGAGGAATCATACTTCCTGATTTCACACTATATTACAAAGCTATAGTGATCAAAACAGTATGGTATTGCATAAAAATAGACACATAGTCCAATGGAATAGCATTAATATCTGAGAAATAAACCCATGCATAGATGGCCAACTAATATTTGACAAGGGTACCAAATATGCTCAATGAGAAAAAGATAGTCTCTTCAATAGTGTTGGGAAAATTGGATATTCCCATGCAAAAGATTGAAATTGGACCCTTATCTTTCACCACTAGCAAAAATTAACTCAAAGTGGACTAAAGACTTATATATAAGAACCAAAACTGTAAAAATCCTAGAAGAAAATATGGAAAGTAATCCTAATGTTGGTCTTCAGAGTGATTTGGGGGGGTGGGGGATATGATACCAACAGCACAAGCAACAAAAGCAAAAAGGAACAAGTGGGACTTCATCAAACTGAAATTATTCTGCGCAGCAAAGAAAACCATCAACAACATGAAAAGGCTAACTATAGAATGGGAGAAAATACTTGCAAACCATGTATAAGAGGTTAATATACAAAATATATAAGGAACACATACAATTCAATAGCAAAAAAAAAAAAAACCTGATTAAAAAATGGGCAAAGAACATGAATAGACATTTTTTCCCCAAAGAAAATATACCACTGGCCAAGAGATACATAAAATGGTGCTCGATGTCACTTATCACCAAGGAAATGCAAATCAAAACTGCAACAAGATATCACCTCATACCTATTAGACTTTTATCAAAAAGACAAGACATAACAAGTATTGGTCACAGCACAGTCTCATAGTCGTGAGATCAAGCCCTATATTGAACTCCATGCTGTGCATGGAGCCTGCTTAAGATTTTGCCTCTCCCTCCTGCTCTGCTCCTTCCCCCCTCAAAAAAAAAAAAAAAAAAAAAAAAGGAGGGATATCCTGCCATTTGCAGCAACATGGGTGAAGCTTGAGGACATTATGCTAAGTGAAATAAATCATAGAAAAACAAATACCATATGATCTTACTTATATGTGGAATCTTAAAATGCTAAGCTAGATACAGAGAGTAGATTGATAGTTGCCAAGGGTGGGATGGCATGTGCTGGGGAGAATGGATGAAGGTCATCAGTGGTACAAATTTCCAGGTATATGATGAATAATTCTGGAGATCTAAACTATAGTCTGGTGACTGTAGTTAACAATACTGTAATATATACTTGAAAGTTGCTAAGAGAGTAAGTCTTAAAATTTCTCATCACCACAAAAAAAGGTAACTCTGTAAGGTAATGGAGATGTTAAGTAACCTCATAGTGGTAATCATCTTATATGTGTATCAAATCACAAACTTACACAATGTTATGTATCAATTCTGTCTCAATAAAGCTGGAAAAAAAACAGAGCTCAAAAATATATGAAAAACTGTCAGATTTCAAGGAAGAAATAGTTCTACATTAATAGTTGGAAACTTCAAAATTCCACTTTCAGTGAGAGAGAGAACATATAGACAGAAGATCAACAAACAAATGGAGGAACTGAACAATACTCTAAACCAACTAGACCCAACAAACATATATAAAACGCTCAACCCAACAACAGTAAAATACACATTTTTGTCTGGATCATTCTCTGGGATACTTCATATGTTAGACCACCAAACAAGTCTCAGTAGATTTTAAAAGATAAATACCATGCAAAGTATCTTCTTGACCACAGTGGAATGACACTAAAAATCAATAACAGGTAATCTGGAAATTTACAAAAAAATGGAAGTTAACACACTCTTAACCAAGGAGTCAAGAAAAAAATAATAAAAGAAATTAGAAAACAGAGACTACTGAAAAAGAAAACACAGCATACCAATATGAGATGCACTGAAAGCAGTGCTAAGAGGGAAATTTATGGCTGTCAATGCTTACATTAAAAAAAATAAGAAAGATCACAAATCAATAAAGTTTACCCCTTAATAAACTAGAAAAAGCCAGCAAACCAAAACCAAAGTAGCAGAAAAAAAAGAAATGATAAAAATTCAAAAAGACGTAAATGAAATATAAAATAGACAACAAAGAAAATCAATCCAACTAAAAGTTGATTGATAGGAATTAAATTGTGTTCCCCTCCACTCAAATTCCTATGTTACAGTGCTAACCCCCAATGTGACTGTATTTGGAGATAGGGCCTTTAGGGAGATA
Organism: Herpailurus yagouaroundi; assembly: GCF_014898765.1. Classification (NCBI taxonomy): domain Eukaryota; kingdom Metazoa; phylum Chordata; class Mammalia; order Carnivora; family Felidae; genus Herpailurus; species Herpailurus yagouaroundi. Next base: position 21,638,265 of record NW_024412430.1, on the reverse strand, counting down.
ATTAAGGTTAAATGAGGTCATAAGGGTGGGAGCCTAATCCAATAGGCATGGTATCCTTATAAGAAGAGAACAGAAGCAAGCCCACAGAAGACAGACAATGTGAAGAATAACCAAGAAGGCTATGTTCTACAAGCCAGGAAGAAAGCTCTCATCAGAAACTGAGTTTTCCAACACCTTGATTATTGACTTCTAGCATCCAGAACAGAAGCAGAAATGTCCATTGTTTAAGTTACCTAGTCTGTGGTATTTTGTTATGATTGCCCAAGTAGATTAATGCATTGGTTCTTTAAAAAGATCAACAAAGGGGCGCCTGGGTGGCCCAGTGGGTTAAGCGGCCGACTTCGGCTCAGGTCATGATCTTGCGGTCCGTGAGTTCGAGCCCCGCGTCGGGCTCTGTGCTGACAGCTCAGAGCCTGGAGCCTGTTTCGGATTCTGTGTCTCCCTTTCTCTGACCCTCCCCCATTCATGCTCTGTCTCTGTCTCAAAAATAAATAAACGTTAAAAAAATAAAAAAAATAAAAAGATAAACAAAATCAACAAACCTTTAAGTAGACTGACAAAGAAACAAACAGAGTCAATGCATAAAAATAAAATAAAAAATGAAAGTGGGAATATTACTATCAACCCTACAGAAATAAAGATAATTACATAAGAGAATACTATGAAAATGTTGCATGAACAAGTTAGATAACTTAGACAAATTTCCAGAAACATGGAAATTATCAAAACTGACTCAAATGGAAAACTTAAACAGACCTATAGCTATTAAGGATATTAAATCAGTTAATTAAAAACTCTCCCCCCGCCCAATTCAGAACCACATAGCTTCACTAGTGAATTCTATGAAACATTTAAAGATTTAACACCAATCTGTATCAAATTCTTCCCAAAAAGCGGAGTGAACACTTCTTATCTTTTTCTATAAAGTCAAAATTTCCCTGACGCCAGTGCTAGATATGACATCATGAGAAAAGAAAATTATGGAGTATGACCCTTATGAGTAAAGGTGTAAAAATCTTCAACAAAATACTAATGTCTTAGTCTTCTCCAGCTGCTATAACAAACTACCATAGACTGGGTGGTCTAAACAACAGATAGGTATTTTCTCACAGTTCTGGAGGCTGGAAGTCCAAGATCAGTGTGCTGGCATGTTAGGGTTCTGGTAGGAAGCTACTTCATGGCTTGCAGATAGCTACTTTCTCACTATGTGCTCACGTGGCCTTTCCTCAGTGCATGTGTATGGAGAGAGAGAGAGAGAAAGAGAGCGAGAACCCTTTCCCTTCCTCTTTGATAAGGGCACTAATCACATGATGAGGGTCCTGCCCTCAACCTCATCTAAACCCAATTACCTTCCAAAGGCCCACCTCCAAATACCATCACACTGTAGGTTAGGACTTTAGCATATGAATTTGGTGGTGGTAGGGAGGTGATGCAAACATAAAGTCCATAACAACTAGCAAGCTGAATCTAACAGAATAATTTTAAAATTATACACCACATTATACACTAAGTAGGATTTATCCTATGAATACAAAGCTAGTTCAACATAAAATCAATCAGTATAATACATCACATTAATAGAAGAAAAAAATAAAACCACGTGATCATCTCAACTGACACAGAAAAGACGTTTGACAAAATCCAACAGTTTCATGATAAAAATATTCATAAAACTAGAAATAGAAGAGAATTTCCTCAACCTGATATACGACATTTGTGAATAACCCACAGCTTACATCATACTCAATGGTGAAAGTCTGATCCAACCTAGGATCAAGACAAGGAAGCCCACTTTCATCATGGCTACACAACATTACACTGGAGTAACCAGAACAAATAGACAAGAAAAAGAAATAAAAAGACATTCAAGTTAGAAAGATAGATGCAAAATTATCTCTATTTGTAGATAGCATGATCCTATACAGAAAATCCCAAAGAATCCGTGAGAAAGCTACTAGAGCTAATTGAAAAACTCAGCAAAACTCTCAGGGTACAATATCAATACATAAAAGTCAGTTGTGTTTATATATACCAGCAGTGAACAATTCAAAAAAGGAAATTAAGGAAGCAATCCCATTTATAATAGCACCTAAAAGGATAAAACACCAAGGAATAAATTTAGCCAAGGAAGTAAAAGACTTGTACACTGAAAACTATAAAACATTGCTGAAATAAATTAATGAAGGCCCAGCAAATGAAAAGTGTCCTGTGTTCATTGACAGAAAGGCTCAATATTTTTAAGATGTTAATATTACCCAATGAATCTACAGAGTCAACACAATCCTTATCAAGATTCTACAGCATTCTTTTTACAGAAATGAAAAATCTGATCCTCAATTTCATGTTAATTGCAGGGAGCCATGAATATCCAAAATAATTGAAAATGAAGAATAATTTGAAGGACTCACAGTTCTCAATTTCAAAACTTACAGCAAACAAAATAATGCGGTATTAGCATAAGGATAGATGTGCACGTCAATGGAAAAGAATTTTGAGCCCAGAAGTAAACTCATAAATCTATGGCCAATTGACTTTTGACAAGGGTGCCAAGTTCATTTTTGGGAACAGAATAGTCTCTTCAAAAAAACGGTGCTGGGCCAACTGAATTTCTACAAGCAAAAGAGTAAAGTTGGATCCCTACCTCACACCATATATAAAGTTGGCTCAGTGTCCTGAATATAAGAGCTAAAACCATAACACTCTTAAAAGAAAACACAGAGGTAATTTTTGTGATCTTGGGTTTGGCAACAGATTCCTAGATGTGACACCAAAAAGCATGGGCAATACAAAGATAGATAAATTGGACTTTAGATTGGACAAGATTAAAAACTTTTGTGCATCAAAGAACATTATCAAAAAGTGAAAATACAGCCTACAGAATAGGAGAAACTGTATTGGAAATCACATATCTGATCATGATTTAATATCTAGAATACATAAAGAACACATACAATTCAACAACAAAAAGACAAACAAATAATGAGTAAAGGACTCTTAGCCAAGAAGATATTAAAGTGGCCAATAAGTACATGAAAACATGTTCAACATCATGAGACATTAGGGAAATACAAATAAATCAAAACCACACTGAGATACCACTTCAAACCTAGTATAATGGTTATAACTTAAGAAAAAACAAACAGAAAACTGTGTTAGTGAAGATGTGGAGAAGTTGGAACCCTTACACATTGCTAGTGGTAATGTGAAAAGGTGCAACCACTGTTGGTAGGTGGTTCTTAAGAAAACCAAACATTGAATTACCATATGACCTAGAAATTTCATTCCTAGATATGTACCCCCCAAAAATTAACAACAGGGACTCAGATACTTATATGCTAATATTCATGATAACGTTATTCACGATAGTCAAAAGGTGGAAACAATGCAAGTGTTTCTCAACAGATAAATGTATAAATAAAATGTGGTATCACCATATAACAGCATATTACTCGGCCTTAAAAAGGAATGAATTTCTGACACCTGCTACTGCACGGGTGGATCCTGAGAACATTATGCTAAGTAAAGTAGTCAGACGCAAAAGGACAAATATTGAATGACTCCACTTACGTGAAATATCCAGACGATGCAAATTCCTAGGGACAGACCATAGTTCAGAGTTTGCCAGGGGCTGGGGCAGGGCAGGGGTAGATGGGGAATCAGTATTCAGTGGGGACAGCGCTCATGAAAGAGTTTTGGAAATAGATAATGATGATAGTTGCACAACATTGTAAACGTAATTAACGTCACAGAATTGTTCACTCGAAATGGTTAAAATGGCAAACTTACGTATATTGCTATAGTTTAAAAAGAATTCAAAATGTAACGTGCCACTGAATTATACCCTTGAAATGGGTAAATTGAATGTTATATGACTATTACCTCAATAAAGTTTTATAGGGGTTTTCCAATGGTAATAAAATATTAAAAAGCAAAGCAAAACAAGGAAAGGGGAGCAAAAGCCTCTGTGAAGAGATGACACATGAGTACAGACCTGAAGGAGGCGAGGAGAGAGGCATGAGGATGTCTGCGGGAACAGCAGAAGGAATAGCCAGTGCAAAGTCCTGGAGGCGGGTGGACTCCTGGCACACGGGAGGGGAGCTGGGCACAGGGAGCAGTGGGGAGAGGGGCTGGAAGTGAGGTCAGAGAGTGGATCCTGCAGGGCTTCCTGACAGATGGCGCGCAGGGGGGTGTTCTGAGTAGAGGAGGGTATGTGGCCTGACTCTGGTGGCTGTGGGAGTGGATGCAGGAAGGAAGGGACAGAGGGAGGGAAGCCAGTGCAGAGGCTGCTGCCCTGGCAAGAGACCGTGGGTGCCCAGGAGTGCGTGATGAAGGTGGTGACACAACATCACCCACACACTCTGTGATCCCACCTGCATGGCAGCCTGGCAGTGGCAAAACTGTAGAGGTGTCGAAAAGATCGGTGGTTGCTGGAGAGTCGGGAGAGGGATGAACAAGTGGGGTGCAGGGCATTTTTTAGGGCAATAAAATGATTCAGCACAATTCTGTAATGGTGGAAAGGAGACACTATGCATTTGTCACACCCATAGAACTTGACACAACAAAGAGTGAACCTTCACATGTGAAAAAAAATTTTTTTAGTCACTTAGAGTGTCAAGAGGCCAGGATGGAAGACAGACTTGATGAGGAAATTGTATTACAAATGCATGAAACAACCTCACGGAGGGGGTGGGAGAGGTGTGACCTAAGTAACTTTGGAAGGGAGCAGAGTGGGTGGGACTAAGGCAGAGGAAGTGCCGGTGAGCCCCCTGCTCCAGTAGGTACAGGTGTCTCCCAAGGGGTCCTTGTGTGAGTGCCAGGTATATTGACTAACTGGGTGTGGGTGGGGGGAGCAGGAGCCTCGCTGGTGGTGAATTACAGATAAGCAAGGGGTGGCTACTGTAATGGCCCATGTGGTGACAGATTTGAGTGGAAACCATCAGTAAAAACTCATGTTTGCCCTGATATAGATACGATGTCTCCACATAGAAACACGTAGAGGCACGTGCATACACACCACTTTGTATGAAGGCATCTATCGTTTGCTCTGTTAGCTTAGGGGGCCAAAGAGAAAAGACACCCCAGCATCAACGAGCACTCTCAGCACTCAGATCTTGGTTTCTAATGCCATCCTCCAAGATGAAGAACCAGGGCTCCCTGGAGAGACGAGTGATCCTAAGACTGGGGCGAGAAATACGCAAGACATAGCTGGGGCATCTTGCGGGGGCAGAAAATAAGGAGGTGTTCAAAACACACACGCCATGCGCAGAGTGATGGATATTCCAAAGGCATGCAGCACAGGAGCCAACCGGAAGAGTTCCCAATGGCCAAAGCCAAAGAATGTAGCACTGGGTTATAACTGAAACTATAAGATAAATATCCATGGGATCGTACCAATATAAATACGTGAACAAATGAGTAAGTGGGAGAAGATACAAACCTTCCGTGCAGGAGAATTTCAAATAACTCATGAAGGTAGACTGACCTCAAGGACAGGAGCGTGTCCCCCCAACCTTCAGGTGTGAGCTGCGCAAAATGACTTCCTTCCTAAGAACATCGTGTGGAAAGGGGAAAACGGTTTTCCAGAAAAGAAAGCTGATGAATGATAACTCAGCCAGGTGGCCAACAGGTGACCAACCCCAACAGTGATGATCGTGTGGGTAGGATTCGAGGACGCTGGTGGACGTGTGCCAATCCCTGCGGCTTCGGCTTGGATCCGACACACCATTGGCTCTTCTGTCAGCCAAGCACGTGAGGGCGGCCCAGATTCCCGGCTGGAGCTCAGACTCCCTCTTCCCCATGGGAAGAGCTAACCATCAGCCACCCTGCAGAGGGTGCGGATGCAGGAAAGCTTGAGGAACTTCTCTTTTTCATTTATTTTTCTCTCATTATTTACATTTTAGTCAACACGCAGTGCGATATTGGAGTAGACCTCAGGGATTCACCACCTACATACAACACCCAGTTCTCATCCCAACAAGCGCCCTCCTAATACCCATCACCATCCAGCCCATCCCCCACCCACCTCCCTCCATCAACCTTCAGTTTGTTCTCTATCTTTAAGAGTCTCTCATGGTCGGGCACCTGGGTGGATCAGTTGGCTAAGCATCTGACTTCAGCTCAAGTCATGATCTTGCGGTTTGTGAGTTCAAGGCCTGCATCGGGCTTTGTGCTGACAGCTCAGAGCCTGGAGCCTGCTTCGGATTCTGTGTCTCCCCCTACCCTGCTTGTGCTCTGTCTCTCAATAATAAATAAACGTTAAAAAAAATTTTTTTTAAGTCTCTTATGGTTTGTTTCCCTCTCTTCTCTTTCCCCCTTCTTTCCATGTGTTCATCTGTTTTGTTTCTTAAATTCCACATATGAGTAAAATCATATGGTATTTGTTTTTCTCTGACTTACCTCACTTAGCATTGTACTCTCTAGTTTCATCCACATCATTGCAAATGGCAAGATTTCATTCTTTTTGATGGCTGAGTAATATTCCATTGCATATATATACCACATCTTTATCCATTCTTCAGTCGATGGGCATTTGGGCTGTTTCCATTTGGCTATTGTTGATAGCAGTGCTGTAAGCATTGGGGTGCACGTGCCCCTTCGAATCTGTGTTTGAAGAACTTTTTTGCAATCAATCTAGCACCACGGTTGACTGTACAAATAAATAAAGTTTTATCAGGGCACAGCCATACCCCTTTGTTCACAGTCACTTATGGCTGTTTTCATGCTACAAAAACAAAGGTGTGTGGCTGCGAGAGCCAGGCTCAAAGGGCACCGAAAAGCGTCGCACCCGCCCTGCCCCAGCGCCAGGTGCAGAGGCCCTCTGGGATGCACCTAGAATGACCAAGGAGGCAGCTGACTCGGGCCAGAGTCAGCCCGGCGGCACTGGGAACAGAGTGCTGATTTTAACCCCAGTGCCCCCCCACTTCTTCCCAGATGTGTGTCACTGGGTTGGGGGCCGTGGCTGGGGGGGCACCTCACCAGCAAGCTCAGCATCGTGCTTATAAGTGGTCAGAGTGACGGCCCCTTGGGGGTCTGCAGGCTGCAGGCGGAGCGCCTGTCGAGCCCCTTCCCAGAGCCTGGCCAGGTGAATGTTCAGCACAGCAGAGCCCACGGGCCCCCAGAGCAGCCGGGACTGGTGAACGGTGCCCCGTTCGGAGGTGCCTCCTGCGCGGCCCTGCTCCCTGCTCCGCTGGGAGGGCGCATTCCTGCAGCCGCGCATCTGTGGGGAGATCTCCTTCCCTATCTGTGTTCTGCTAATAAAGAGAAACACACTCACGGAGGTTAGGCAAACAGCAGCGAGTGATTGACAGCCGCAGCCCGTGGCCCGGCCGCTGGGCCACGCAGCAAGCCGCTGAGTAAACACCGTGTGGGCTGCCTGTCCGGCCCTGTTTGCTTTCCATTAGCCTCACGTTTTGCCCGTTAGTCACACTCGGTCTATCGGGCCGGCCGGGGGGGCGGGGGAGCCTGCTCTTACACGGCGGGGCTCAAAGTGTCCCCCGGCGTGCCCTGGCTCGTCCAGCGACCGCGAGCGTGGCTCTGCCAGGAGCTCTGGGCCGCTGCCTCTGTCTGGAGTCACAGCCGGGCCACCCTGGGAGCTGGGTTGAGCGGGGCTGGGCCGGCACCCTGGGGGGAAATCGCTTCCCTACGTGTCCCACGTGCCTCCCACCGGGGATCTACCTGTGGCCCAGAAGCCAGTGAATCAGCAGGCCAGACTGGCCGTAGGCCGGGGGGGCCCTTGTTTCTGGGCACAGCGTCCACAGCACCCACTTCATTCCTAAAATAGGCCCGCTCGGGGTGGGACGCCAGGGCCCGGGGCTCGGCCTGGTCCCCCAGCGTCAGGGAGGCTCTGGGCCCCACGTCCCTTGCTGCCTCTCCCACAGGGTGTCCCTGGCCTGCTTCCAGCTCACAAGACATCCGCCAAGGGATACATCCAGGGCCACCCGTGGCCATTTCCTGAGCGTCTTTGGAGCTGACACTTGCAAAGCGGCTAGTGAGGCTCAAGGGTGGGGAGCAGTGGGCAGGGGAAGATGTCCCAGCGCTCAACAGGGCGTCCCGTCCCAGGTGGCAGGCGCCTCATGGTGGGCCCACTCACCCAAGCCAGCTGCCCAAAGCCCTTGTGGGGAGGCAGGACTCCCGCCCAGGCCTCCATTCTGTTCTCCATCCCACACCAAGAATGATTTTAGGCTCCGAGGCCGGGAATTTGGAGATCTGACCGCTCCGCACCTTTCCTGGGCTCCTGTTCCCTCCCTGCCTCGCCTTCCCGTTTCCTGGCGTTGTTGACAGCACAGAACCCAGAGAATGCCAGCCTGGCCAGCTGCTGCCTCAGTTTCCCGGATGGCCGCGGGGATCCCGGGGGGAGGGGGCCGAGAGGCGACCCGGCTGTGCCCGCCCGGTCTTCAAGGCTCCCCGCGGAGGGCCCGTGCTGCCTGCCTCTCCCAAGGCCCTCTCCTCCTTCCTCCCCCACTCAAGGGGAAATTACCCATTAATGAGAGAGAATTACAAAAGCGGAGTCTGGCCCCACGCCCAAGGTCCTCGGGCGAGCAGGGAGAGAGGGCGAGCGTGCTGGAAGGGAATTGGAAACAAATGCACGGGGGTGTTTTCTTTGGTGGATCCACAGTGCCTTCCCCCCCGGCGCCCCCCCCCCCCCCCCGCTCCTACCGCTGTCCCAAATTTGGACTTTCACGGAAACGGATTTCATGCCTGGGCTTCCCGTGAACTCTCTTAATTCAATTGAGGGGCCATTATCGGCCGGGTGTAATGGGCTGTTTCCGCAGCCGGGGGGAGGCCTGTGGAGGTGAGGGCTGGGTGCATCTCTCCTCTGTAGGTGGGGGCCAGGCCGGGTGGGATGACGGTCAGGGGAAGGACGGGGTTGAAGTCCCTGCCCTGGCAGGTGCCCGCAGGGGCACGGGGGAGGCCACGGCTCCCTTGAATGGGGGGTGCCAGGCCCACAGCGGCAGGAGGCAGAGGAACCGGCAGGTGAGTCTGCAGCTAAGAGGGCCACCTAGGGAGGGGGCACCTGGGGGGTCCCGGGGCTTGGTGGGAGGTAGTGTTGAGACAGGAGGAGCTCTCTGCCAAGATGCGGGGGGGGGGGGGGCTCTCCCTGGAAGCACTTTTCTCCAATGCTCTCTGCTTCTCTTCCAATTCTCTCCCGCCTGCCCCGTCCCTGCACGGGAACCCTCTTTCTCACCCTTCGCTTTAGCCTACCACCACCTCCTCTTCCAGGAAGCCCTCCAGGGGCCAGCCCAGGAGCTCCCGCTTCTGCCCTCCTGGCACGGAGACTGTGAGCAGCCCTGCCCCCCACAGTCGGAGCCCTGGGGGCACAGACCTGGCACGGGAGCTGACACACCTCAGCGTCCTGGGGGGTTGCTGAGGTGTGTGGTGGGGGGCAGGGGTCCCGCACAGTTCCTTCCGGCAGAGGGGCTCCAGGCTGGATGTCCTCGCCTGGGTGGACGGGCTGGGAACAGTGCAGGAACAGGCCTGAAGATCTGACCGTGGCCTGGGCCATGCTCAGCTCCACCCCTCCCAGCCACCCACCACCCCCCCCAGCCTTCACAGCACGCTCCCTGCCAGCTGCCGGAAGAGAGAGACCTGCACACGGCACCCAGCTGGGCCCCTGGAGCGTCCCGGGGGAAGGTTCTGCAGGGTGGGATCACAGCCCCTCGGTGGGGACTGGCACCGGTGGAAGCCAGCGCTAGCTAGACCTGTGGCAGCCCCAGGGGGGAGGAGGACTGGAGGCCTGCCGACGCCCTCCTCACAGAGGCCTTTGCCTGCGGGTCTGAGGCGGAAGCTAGCGGGCAGCCCAGGGCTTCAGAAAGCAGACCCTGTGGGGGCCTTTGGTTTTCGCTTTTATTTTGAGCCTGATCCAGAGCTGAGGCCCCTGACGGCCGGACCCGATGCCCAGATGCCCAAGGTGAGCTACATGGGCCACAGACAGGTGCAGTCCTGGGCCCGACCTGCACTGGGCAGGTGCAGAGGGGGGGTGGGCTACCCAGGTGTCCCCACGGCCTCCTGCCCCTGTGGGCGTCTGTTCTGGCCCATGGCCTGCGGGCAGGGACAGTGTCACTTCCAGCCTGGAGCATGCTAGAGCCCAGCCCCACCTCCCGGTTCCTCCTTCCGCTCAAGGTGCCGTTGTTGGCAGCCTGGGGCCCCGGGTGACTTGTGGGGTGCAGGGCCCCAGTGAGCCGTATGTGAGAAATCAGACTTCTGGGATGAAGCCTGAAAATCCCACCCTTTGTGTCTGGGGCAGAGCCCGCTTCTCTGGCTCACACCGTGGACGGCATCGGTGCCGCCCTCGGGCATGCGTGGCCAGTGTGGGGGTCCGGCAGGCGACAGGTGGAGCCGGGGCACCGTGGCCCATGTGATCAAGCGGCCGGCTCGCCCCGAGTGAGCGGCTCCGGGTGAGGAGTTGGAGAGCGATCGTGGGGGCGGGGCTGGACCCGCGTGCAGTGCGACAGGAAAGGCTGGCAGGACAGAAAGGAGCAGAGGGTGCCCAGAAAGTCTGCCTCCAAGTCCGGCAGGACCAGAAGCTTCTGAACCCAGGATGCCTCGGAGGGGTGAGGCCTCGGAAAATGCATAACGCCCCAAATTGCCTCTGGCCAGAATAATGCGAAATCAGACCCCGGGAGCTTCGTGCCACAGGAGAGAGCAGAGAGAGCATGTGTTTTGGGGCCCCGTGACAAACACCACAGTGCCTGTTCTGTCCCAGTCCCAGAGGCTGGAGGTCAGGAGACTGGCGCGGGCAGGGCCGGTCTCCCCTGAGGCCTCCCTCCTGGTATGCAGATGCCGACTTCCTCCTGTCCCCCGTGTCCCCCGTGTCCCCCATGACCTCTGTGTCCCCATATCCCCTATGTACCTGTGTCCCCCATCTCCCCTGTCCCCCATGTCCCCTCTGTCCCCCGTGTCCCCATGTCCCCCGAGTCCCCCATGTCCCCATGTCTCCCATGTCCTCCGTGTCCCCTGTGTTCCCTGTGTCCCCATGTCCCCTGTGTCTCCCATGTCCCCCATGTCACCCATAAGCCCCGTGTCCCCCATGTCACCCATAAGCCCGTCCCCATGTCCCTGTGTCCCCCATGTCCCTGTGTCCCCCGTGTACCCTGTGTCCCCATGCCCCCCATGTCCCCTGTGTCTCCATGTCTCCCATGTCCCTTGTGTCCCCATATCCCCATGTCCCCCGAATCCCCCATGTCCCCGTGTCCTCTGTGTCCCCTGTGTCCCCCATGTCCCCATGTCCCCTGTGTCTCCCATGTCCCCCATGTCACCCATGACCTCTGTGTCCCCATGTCCCCTATGTCCCTGTGTCCCCATCTCCCCTGTCCCCCATGTCCTCTCTGTCCTGTGTCCCCACGTCCCCTGTGTCTCCATGTCTCCTATGTCCCCATGTCACCCATGACCCCCGTGTCCCCCACGTCCCCTATGTCCCCGTGTCCCTCCTGTCCCACATGTCTCCCAGGTCCCCCTGTCTCCCCTGTCCCCCGTATCCACCATGTCTCCCTGTCAGCCCGTCCCCCACCTTCCCCCTGTTCCCCCTGTTCCCCGTGTCCTCCACATGGGCGCCCAGAGCAGGCAGAGGATTGGGGAGTGTGTCCAGGGTGGAGGTCCACATGAAGCTGCCCACAGGGCGGGGGGACACCACTATCATGGCACAGGCACCGAGCCATCACAGACTAGGCGGGGGAATTCTCAGAACCACGAATTTTCAGAGGCTCCAAGCACACCGCTCCCTGACACCTGAGGGTGCATCCCTGCACCAGGAGCTGGCTTTGCTGGGGGCCCACAGAGCAGGCGGCGGGTCACAGGGGCAGGTGCTCCGGGGACCCACGTCTGAGGCCACACCAACCCAGCCCCTGAGGAAAGCAGCCAAGGCAGCCAGAACTTCAAAAGCTTTGGGTTATTTCATTTTATTTTATTTTACTAAGTGGAGGCAAAAATTGGTTTCTCGTGTGGTCTCCTGCTTTCCAAGCCATCACTTCACCGGCTCCTGACGCTGGGGTGGAGCCACCCGGGAGGAGGGGATGCAGTGGGCTCCTGCCCTCTCCTCCCATAAAACTGCTACCTCACCCCCAGCCCAGGGATGCGAGCCCCCACCAGACCCCCTCTGGGCTGTATTTGGTGTCCCCACCTCCAAACCCCAGTCTCCTGACTGTAAACTCCTGGCTGGGGCTTCTGTGAGTGAGCCCAGCTGGGACCAAGTTTCTCAAACGTGGGGGTGGGGGGCGGGGTGTTCTGTTCCATTTTAGCTCATCTGGGAGGACCCAGGCTTGGGGTGTCCACGTGGAGCTGGGGCTGGCCCCCTCTCAGCCGGGACCCCCCAAGGCAGCCCCCTCCCTCCCTCCCACTGAGTGGGAGGCTGAGTATGTCCCTCGATGCCCAGGTGGAGGCTGAGTATGTCCCCCGATGCCCAGGCCCTCCCCCAGGGGCCCTCAGGCATGGCTTCCTTCTCTCTTCCACCCCCACTGGCCCTGGCTCTCTGCCTCAGTTTACCACTGACGACCCCAGGGTGCCTGGAGCAGAGGCTGTCAGGATGAGCACCCCATTCTTCTGACTGGTCCCCCACCCACTGTCTCCCCTTCAACTCCATGCTCCACGGTGACCACCAGCTCCCGGCGGGGACTGTCCCCATGAGACTGAAACAGCCGCCCTTGAGACAAAGTCCTCCAAGTCCCTGAGTCCTGTCTCTTCCCATGTTCGTCCCCCTGCTCCTGTCTGAGCCGTGCTCCCCTCCCCTCCTCCAGGTGCTCTTCCTTCTGCCAGAAATGCCCTGCCTTCCTTCCTTCCTTCCTTCCCTCCTTCCTTCCTTCCCTCCTTCCTTCCTTCCTTCCTTCCTTCCTTCCTTCCTTCCTTCCTTCTTTCCTTCCCATCCTCTCTTGGCTTGTAGGTGCTGACAAGCCATACCAGCTCCTGCTGCAGACGAAGTAGCTACACCTTGATGGTCTAAACCACAAGGGTTCCTTTTGCTTGTAAGTCTACGCCAGCGCCCCTGCTGCAGTCTGGACGGACCCTGGCTGCACCCGCTGAGGTGTGTGTTTCGGGATCCGTATTCAGTTTCTACACTGCATAAGAATCACCCCACGCTTAGCAGCTTCACACAACGCTAACAGTTCTGGGACTCGGTGTGGCTGGGTCCTCTGCCCTGTGTTGGCCCTGTTGGATTCTCGTCCAGAGGTGCCAGGGAAAACCCAGTTCCAAGCTCGTCCTTTTTGCCGGCAGAATTCAGTTCCATGAGGTTACAGGCCTGAGGTCCCTGTAGTGGGACATCTCCTGTCCCAAGCAGAGGGCATGGCCCCTGGGTGTGGGGCCACCTCCTGGTACTGGAGCGGCCTGAGCACAGGTGTCCCCCAGTGGGATCCCAGGGAGGTGGGATCACGAGAGTCAAATCAGTGGACCCCGTGACCCTTCAGGCAGCCCATGGGCATCAACGCCCCTGCCAGACAGCTGTTGGGCCCACACGGAGAAGGCCGGTCACTGGTACCAGAGGCGGCCAGCGGGAGGGAGGCAGTCTGGCCCCTGAAGGGCACCAGCCAGGCCTTCCACGGCTCAGTCACACACCCATGTGTCTCATGTGCTGGCTGAGCACAGGGATGGCAGAGAGAGAGCCTCAGTGGGGACAGAGCCAGGGTTCTTGAAGACCACGTGGGGCACCACGGGCCCAGGCTGTGATGTGGCTCCTGGGAGGACATGCCTGTGCCCACCACGCCTGCCCCCAGGCCCTGGCTTGGCTGCTCCCTCTCCGTGGGGCTCAACCATAGACGGTGGGGCTCAACCACACTCAGTGGGGCTCAACTATAGACGGTGGGGCTTAACCATAGACAGTGGGGTTCAACCGTAGACAGTGGGGCTCAACCAAGCAGCCTGGGGTTGTTGCTCAGCCAGGAGGAATTCTGGGTCCAAGACTGGCTGCAAGGGATGGGGTGAGGGGCAGGGAAGAGGAGGAAAAGGAGGAGTCAGGGGAGGAAGGAATGAAGAACCAGAGGGCAGAAGGAAAGGAGCAGGAGGACCCGGGTGTGGTGGGCAGGCATCACCTCTCAGGCACCTGTTTGCCTCTGTGTCCTGTGTCCTGCGTCCACAGTCTGTGGTCTCCACACCAAGGCCCAGCAAGGAGGAATGGCGCCCCCTTATGGGAGGACACACACCGGGGAGCTCCCGGGCTATCGAGAGTGGACTCTGAGGCCCCCCCAAATGCAGCAGCTGGTTTCAGAGGCTGATGTGGGCTCCAGCCCGTGGAAAGGCTGACGTGGGCTCCAGGTACGACTGGTGCTGAAGAGGCTTCCTGGGCTCCCCAGCTTCCCTCTCATCCCCAGGGCTGGAGGGACATGCTCCAGGGCACCTCCCAGTGACGTGCCAGGACCCTCTAAGCACCCCGATGCCCGACTCCTGGCCTCTGCTCAACAGGAATCACAGTCACCTAGTGGCTCACTGTACAATGTGCAATGGCCCTCTGCCCGGGGGCCTCCAGAAGAAATCAGGGCAGCCAGGGATGTGCACTCAGAGTTGGTCCTGGGTTCAGGTCCTGGCCTTGCCCGTCTCCAGCCAGGCGACCCGCACAGGTGGCAGGACCACGGGAGCAGCAGGTGGCCCGGTGAGGAGAACATGAGTGTTCCAGGAGGCTGGGGCCACCCTGGGAGGGAGCGACCACAGACGCCTCTCAGGGCGTGAGCAGCCCCCGTGAGGATTTACCCAAGGCACTGTCGGGCCTGTCATTCAGACCTAATCCCTGCCCTTTGTCAGCCTGCCACTGAGGCTTTGGGCTGCCACCTGCCTGTGCCAGGTGATGTCATGGGGAGAGAATGTGGCGGGTGGGGCAGGTGAGGAGCTGTCCTGGAGAACACCCATTCACTCCCCGCTTCCTGCAGGTGGGCTGGGGGCTGCAGGAGACAGCAGGACGTCAATGGACCACCCTCTCCATGGGCCTCAGGCATAATCCCGTCCCGCAGGAGACATTGTTCCATGAGGTCAAGGATGCAAAAGTCGTAGAAGCTGCTGGAGCCTTGTTAAAGGGAGGTATGCTGCCTGGCTCGTGGTCACAAACCAGCACATGGAAACAGAACAGCAGGGGCATCTGTGTGCGGGGCTCCAGGGACATCCAGACACAGCTGTGGAGCTAGGCGTGGACACGTTCTCTAGAGCAGCGACCTTACTTCGGATTTCCAAGTCTCCGTGGCAAGACTCGGCAGCGTGGGGGACCTGCTGTCCCTTGGGCTCCAAGTAGGGGCTGGCGCGGGCCTCCCTGGGCCCCAGTCTCCCCATCTCTGAAGCAACTTTAACATCCCCCCCACTGCCCTCCGACCAGCCCAGGAAATGCCAGGCAGGCTCCTTAATCTCTGGTCACTCTTGGGTCATCTCATTCCGCAGGGGCAGAGCACAGCGAGGGAGGCGACTCAGGGGCCACTCAGGGGCCATGACTGTGTGCCTGGGGATGTCCCTGCTACTGGTGGTCCCCCTGCGAGGCCTCATCTCTGGCTGCTTCTGGAGCCCCTCGTGTCTGCTGAGATTCCTTCCTACAGTTGTGTGTGCCCGGGGACCCAGCCTCCGGTGCTCACAACACATATTAGGGCCTCAGCACTCTCGACCCCGATTCCTGCAGGGACCAGAGAGGAAAAGAGATGGGTTTTGGGGTCAAGCCGGGAAAGACACTCATCTCTCCTGCCCACTGAGTGCTGGTGAGAGCCCCTCCCGGGTCCTGGGACGGCACGAGGCCAGGCCAAGGGGAAAGGAGAGGGGTTTGGTGAAGATGAGGAATTTTCTGACCACACCTGGGTGTGTCCTGTAACCGCTGGTCCTTCATTCGGGAATGGAGATGTTTAGTTATAAACAAGTGTCACTTGGGGACCCAGCAGCCCACTGTGCGGGACGCTGCCAGTTCTGGCACCACCTCTGGCCCCGGGTGCCTGGGGGCCTCGTCGGGGAGGACGGAAGGGCAGGGAGAGGGAGGCCTCTGCGGATGGCCTGGTCACAGCCCGGCAGCTTGGGGCACGGGCCTGTGGGAGACACCCTGTCTGTGACTTCTCTGGCAGGTCGTGCCACCTCGTCGGCCCCCTCTCCCAGCTGCCCTTTGCTCCTGAAGTTCTACGGCCCCTCCTCCCCCTACAGAGCCCACCCACATCCCCTCCCGCGACCTGACAGGACCTGTAACTAAGCACATCCCCAAGCAGACTGTGCTGGGTGGGCCTGACCTAATGGGGGTGGGGGGGTGGCGGTGACTTACAAGGAGGTGAAGCATCAGAGGGATGCCCCCCCCCCGCCCCCGTGGCCTGGGGAGCACAGACAGCATGGTGTGAATTGTTTCACAGGGGTGGCCTCCGGAAGTGAGCTCGGTGCCCGGAGCTGAATCCCCCAGCTGCACAGGCCCAAATTCTGCCAACCACAGGGGGTGTGAAGAGGCCCTGGGCCCCAGGCAAGACCACGCGGTCTCGGTCACTAGGTATGTCGCAGCACCTTTGTAGCTTAGAAGACACACAGAGGCCCCCCTCTGCCTCCCAAGCAGCCCCAGATTCCCCAGAGGGTGAGGCTGCCGCTCACTGGGTCTCCAGTGGGGGAGGAATGGTGTCCCCCAAAGTCACACCCTCCCGGTGCCTGTAGGTGTGACCTTATTTGGAAATGGGGTCTTTGTAGGTGTAATGAGCTAAGGATCTTGAGAAGAGATCATCCTGGATTATCTCGGTGAGCCCTAAATCCAGGGACTGGTGTCTGTAGAAGAGATGAGGGCACAGACACACACACATACACACACACACACAGAGACAGTGGCCATGTGACCACGGAGACAAACGTTGCAGGGATACAGCCACAAGCCCAGGGAACTGGGGCTACCAGGAGCCAGGTAGGAAGAGGCCAGAGGAAAGATCCTCCAGAGAGCCTCCGGACAGAGCATGGCCCTGCTGACAGCTCGATCTCAGATTCCCGGCCCCAGACATTTCTGTTGTAAGCCCCCATTGTGGGTGCTTTCCTCTGGCGGCCATGAGAAACCAGCACAGACCCAAGGTCCCTGTGGGGCCTTGTCAGGCCATACTGGCCCCACACGCAGGCTCTCCCAGGTCTGCCCTCGAGGGGGTCAGCCAGGAAAGGGGGGGACAGACAACACCTCAGAATTGAAGGAGCCTCATCGGCCATGGATCTTTGCCACAGAGCAAAGGAAGACGAGGCCGTTTGCTGGCTCTGCCTCCAAGCCAGAGCCAAGCGCCTTCTCTCCCTTCACAGAGAACAATGGGGGCTCAGCAGGTGTGACCTCAGGGGGCCATCCTAGAACACTGGGTGCCGACACAATCCGTGCATTCCCGCCCTCACCAAGGGGAAACCGAGGCTCAGAGAGAAGTGGTTTGCCCAAGAGCCAGCCATCATCCCTACAATAACACTCCGAGGATGCAGAGAGTGGGACAAGAATGTTAATTGCAGCCTTGTTTTTGTAGCAAAACCCCAGAGCAGCCTAAATGTGTCTTCGTGAATAGAGGTGTCGCTAAGTAAATTCGGAAGCCCTCTGAGGCCTCCTGCAGGTTTGGACAGGACGGATCTCTGAGACACACTGGAGGAAGTGGCCTGCGTGGTGAGGTGCGGAAACATGATCTCGTGGCGCCTTGACAGCCCAGCAAATCCTGCGTCAACACGCGGATCACAGGAGGACATTTGTGGAACGCCCGCTCACTCTGTTCAGCGTGCTGATGGAGCGGTGCCGGTAACGGGCACACAGGGATGGCGACACGCTGAGGTGCTTGCAGACCAGACGGTGACGCCTGGGCTTTGGCTGGAATGACCCACTGGGGGAGGGGGCACAGAGGGGCCAAGAGCGGCCCTGACGGGGGTCTGGAGGAGCCGTGTCATGGGCGCGCAGGCTCTTTAAACCATTCTGTTTAAAAATCCCAACAACGTAGTTAAGGCCTATAAAGCAATTCTATCTATTCTCTCTACAAAAAAATGAAAACCTGGCAAGTTAAGAGTCACGTTCCCATGATGGCCCCCACCTCCTGATCCCCTCCGCGGGTGTCCACTTTGCCTGGTTGGAGCACATCCTTGCAAACATTGAAACAGGCCTCGTTTACGTGCATCTGCGTGTGCAGAAAGCAGATGGGTTGCTTCACCGGCCTTAACTACATTGTTGGGATTTTCAGACAGAACGGTTTAAAGAGCCTGCGCGCCCATGACACGGCTCCTCCAGACCCCCGTCAGGGCCGCACTTGGCCCCTCTGTGCCCCCTCCCCCAGTGGGTTATTCCAGCCAAAGCCCAGGCGCCACTGTCTCGCCTTTACTCATGCACTTGAACGCTGCTCCCAACGGAACAACTAAGAGAAGAGAACAGGCAGAGGGTAACACGCTTCTGTTCTAAGACGAGTAAGTTGTACCGCACACTTGGAATCGGCAAAGAGGGCAGATCTTCAGGGATGAAGCTGCTGACCGGTGTGGGCCAAGGTCACTTCCTCCAGCCCTGGAGCAGGAACGCAGAAGCCAAAGAGAAGGATGTGGTCCCCACACCCTCCTGTGGCCACGGACCAGCAAACGTCTCCTATGTGATGGCGTCAGGGACGACGCCAGGCGAGGAGGCCCACCCTCTGGTCCCTGTCTCGGTGGGCTCAGCCACCGTGACAAGTGCCAGACACCCCTCCTGGTCCTGGAGGCCGGAGCCGATGTGGTGCGGTCTGGGAGGGCACTCTTCCCTCTCGTACATGGGCCTTCTCGTGTCCCGTGTGGTGGGGAGAGAGCCCAGGTGTCTCTTCCCCTTGTAAGGGGAGCAGTGCCATGGGATCAGGGCCCCCACCTCTTGGACCTCGTCAACCCCCTCTGTCCAATCCAGACCTGACCTCGTTCCTGACCTTCTTTAAGGCTGTCCCCACCTCTGTCTTCGACAGGACAGTCGCTGATGTGGCCTGCAGGCTGCACAGACTCTCTGCAGAGACAGCCAAGGATTCCTCCTCTGCCCCCCTGGCATCCGGACCAGCCTGGTGGCTCACCCTGACCAACAAAAAGTGGTGGGAGGGACCTCATCCCTGCAGACTGCGCTTGTCGGGGCCTGTGCTCCCTGGCCCACCTCCCGGAAGCCCTCCTGAACCCCAGTGAGGCAGGGGACCGTGTGGGGGGAGGCACCCAGGAGGAGAGGGTGGTGGAGACAGGCGCACAGCCCAGCGAGACCACCCTGGAGCAGAGAGGGGCTGTGCCTGTCCCGCTACCCCCGAGTGACAGAAGCTGGGCAATGAAAAGGTTGTTGCTGTTTCAGATGCCAGGTCCTGGGGCGGTGGTCACACAGCAACACTGAACTGCTGCGGGCCTCCATTCATCTTTGGGGCTTTGACGGAAGACCTGAGGTGGGTGCACGAGGACGAACAGCTGAGACCCTTGGCACCTTGAAGAGAAGCCTCGGGAGGGAAACGGGGTGAGCAGGACGTGAGGGCAGGAGCCCTGGGAGTTTGGTTGGACTCTATCCCAGCTCTGGGCCTCGGTTTCCCTCAGCTGGGGATAGGACCCAGACTTCCAGGCACTATGTGGCCCTTCTAGGGGACATCGGTGATCTTGGCACCTGCTTCTGAAGGTAGCACCGGGTTCTCTTCCAAAATCTCTGCTCCCTTGGGGACGGTCAACTTGGCCCACTGTTCTAGGGCCCTAGCCCAGCTCTCACGGCTCGTCCTACCTGAAACCCCCACGGCCGGGGCGGGGGGCCCCATGCAGCGGGCAGGGGTGGAGCCAGCTGCCTAGTCTGGGGTCAGGGCACCCAGCTCCCCCACTCACCAGCTGGGCAACTTATCTGCTTGCCCACGATGTGCCTCAGTTTCCCCACCTGTATAGGGCTGTCAGAGGATCGACACACAGTACAGGGTGCTTAGCAGACTGCGAGCGCTGGTCAAGCCTGAGCCCTGTAGCTGTTGTGGAATCTTTGAGATCCCTCGGGGCTGACCTACTTACTGTCTCCTTCCAAACCCAGCACTCGGGGCCTCCCTTCACCTGCGAGCCTCCCGCTCATGCCCTCCCTGCTGCGGCTGGCAGCCGAGCTCCAGGGGTGCAGGACTCCCAGTGCGCATGCACCACCCACCCCTGGGGAGGCAGAGGCCAGAACTTCTATCTGCAGGAAGTCTTGTGGAGAGAATGTCAAGGCACAGGAATGACCCCCACCGAGCATCCTCCCTGTGCCTGCCCTGTGCCTTCGGGTCCCGCCAGCCACAACAACGAAGTCATAGCACACAGCCACCCCAGTACTTCACCCGGTTCACGCCAGGAGTAGGAGGGGTGGGTAGCGTCCCATTTCACAGATAAGCAAACAGAGGCACATGGGGTCAGCACTGGAGGCAGACAACTGTCCGGGCACTAGGTCTCGGTGCCTGAGGTCCAAGCCAAGGCCCCTGCAGGGAAGGAGCTCACTGGAGCCACTCAGCCCAGGGGTCCCCGCGCTGCCCAGCCACGGTCCACCTCTGGTCACCCCGGGTGTGACCAGCACAGTGGGGACCTGGACAGGGTGGGGGCCCAGTGCCCGATCCCCCCCCTCTAATTGGAAGAGTCAGGAGAAGCCACGGTGGAGCCTGGCGTCATGGCCGCCGCCTGCCAGAGGCCCCCTGAGACCACAGGACCTGCAGTCATGCAAATGATTAATGTCAGCTCCTTGGAGGGCCGGGGTCCACAGGAAATTGGAGTCGATGAATTTAAGAGAGAAACTCCTTGTTTAAACAGAACTACTTTAGAAAATAAATACTGCCGAACTTGATGGTAAATACAGATATTTGTGCAGAACGGAGGTGGAAATATGAATTTAATGAAGCTGGCGGCACGTGGCCCTGCTCCGTGGGCCTCAGAGCCAGTGTCCCAGCAGCCGGGGCCACTCGGAGCAGGGCTGGGCGGCCCCACCACTGACTTGCTCT
The DNA here is from genome assembly GCF_014898765.1 of Herpailurus yagouaroundi. Classification (NCBI taxonomy): domain Eukaryota; kingdom Metazoa; phylum Chordata; class Mammalia; order Carnivora; family Felidae; genus Herpailurus; species Herpailurus yagouaroundi. The sequence continues at coordinate 21,617,440 of NW_024412430.1, read as the reverse complement.
GTGACCTTAGCGACTTGCATCCCCTCCAAGCCTCAGAGCGGTCTGCGGACTCTGCAGGCAAGTCTGGAGCTGTGGGCCCGCCACAGCCTGCCCCAGAGCCTCCACACCGCCACCACTCAAGGCCGCTGGGCTCTGAGGCTTTGCTCACACCACCCCCTCCCCCTGGAGTGTCCCTCCTGGGTCTCCCCTCCTATCCACATCCTCTGGTCTAGAACCAGCATGTCCCCTCCCCCGGAAGCCCTCCATGACTTTGGCCCACAGCCTCTCAGTCCCGCCCTGGGCCAGCAGGTCCTCCAGGGGGAGCCTTGTTGCCCCGCGCCAGGTAGAGGGTGAGCCTGGGACTCTGGAAGAAAGCAGCTCACCCCCAGGAGAGGAGAGTCCCAGGCAGGGCAGCCCTATCCCGCAGGAAGCGAGGGAACCCCCGTGCCCCCACACCTGCTCACAGTACACCTCCTGCCTCCTACCCTGCCTGATGCATTTAGTAAGCACCTTCTGTATACAAGGCCAGAGACCAGACAGAAGCAGACCAGTCCCTGCCCTGGTAGGGGCCCAGACGCAGCTGATGCACGTGGTGAAAAGGTGTGTCTGAGGCTGTGGACCAGTCCAGGAGGTATTAAGTGGCCAGGAGTCCCAGAGCCGTAGGACCACCTGCATCTCCTCCTGGGATGCTCAGGATGGCCTGTGCCATCCATAAAGACAGGGTCAGCTGGCACCAGGAGCCTGGAGCCCTGCCCCATACACGCAAGGCCCCCACAGAGGCTGGTCACACTGCAGGCAGAGCCCCCCCACCCCAGCCCACAGGAAGCATCCAGAACCTCTGGCAGCCCTCTGCCTGGCCCCTCAGAGCCTCTGCTTTTCCTGTGAGGGAGCCAAGGCACAGAGATGGCAAGAGCCCCACCCGCAGCGGGCCGCATGGCCCCAGGCCATGTTTGAGCAGCCGGCCAGGGCCTGCGGGGCAGGATTGCCTGAGGACCGAACCCCTACGCCCTAGCACTGGGCACACAGGCCAGGCTCTGCCGTGGAGCTCATCTGAAGCCGGCGACCCCGCACACACCCCTTTCTCAGCTGAGTAGACTGAGTCACCAGAGGACCACCTGCCTAGAGGGTCTTGAGGCTCCTGAGGGAGTGTGCGTCCCCCTCCCCCCCCCACCCCCCAGAGGATGGCCACGACCCAGGTCTCTGCGGCCGAGACACTGCTGTGTCAACACGTGCGGACGACGGTGATTGACGCGGGCCTCCTAATCCCCGCCGGGCATCCTGACTCACGCGGCCGGGCACCCCCGCCGCGCCCACAGGTGGACGGGCGCTCACCGCGACGGCAGCGCCGCTGTTATTTTTTCATAAGCCTGCCTTGAAATTTGTCAAACCACATATTGTTCGCGCACACGCCCGTCGGCAAAGCCCGCGCCAGATGGGCCGGCTCCCCACGTGTGCTCCAGGCAGCACGGTTACACAGCGGCTTCAGTTTTATGTCAAACCTTTAAAAGGGGAAATAAAAAAGAAGACCGAGGAGAAACTTTTTAGAAAGAAGAAAGAAACGAGTTGGAGTCTGAACAGGCAGGGCTGTGATCATGCGCAAATCCCGGCTCGCTGGTGCCCGGATTTTATATGGAAACTGGGCCGCGGTAAATAGACCTTCCCGGCTGTCAGGCCCTTCATTAGCGAGGTGTGCATAATTTATGTATTTAAGAGCTGCCTTCGGCCAAGCTATCACACGGGGAGCATGCTTCATAGGTGTTAGTGTTTATACGGACAGTAAATAAATGTCAAACACACACAAAATCCACTCTCTGGCGAGCGCTGACGCCGCCCCATCCATCATCCGCCCAGCTGGAGGCTTGGCCAGGCTGCCAAGGCCCAAGGGCGGCCTGGCCTCACTGCGGGCTGGCAGGGCCGGAAAAGGCTGCCTGGAGGCGGGAGGCCTTGGGGCTTTCACACCTGTCCAGAGGCGGCCGGAGCCCCAGGCGGGGACGGGGCCGCCCATCTGGAGGCCTCTGAGTCGGGCCTGTGCCCCGCGTCCATCCTCATCGGGCCAGGCCAGGCCAGGCGGGCTCAGAGGGCTCCCCCCGGGGCCGGGCTGGAAGGACCCAGTTGTTTCTGCTCAGCCAGGGCAGCCGAGGCTGGAACCAGCTCCGAGGCCAGCACGGGCTTTGGAGCTAATAATAGCTCGGCTCTCCTTGTTTCCATCCATTAGCTCACTGGCTCCTTCCCATGCCTACCAGGTAGGTCCAGTTTTTTAAGGTCTAGAGCCATTTTTAATAAGATTTTTAAAAATCGTTTTTGCAATTCCTTTCCGTGATCCACAATGGAACTTTACACGTGGGCGGGTGATCAGGAACAGGTCTCCCCCCACCCCCGATAGAGTCCCTGCCCCAGAAACAGGGATTTCTGCAGCTCCAGGGGGTCATTACAGGAAAGCGTGTGCACACACAGCACTGTCCCTCCCTTTCTCCTTGAGAGCCACACCCCAGCTCAGCCCTCAGCAGACACGGGAGCGGCTCTGGCTTCTTGGGGACACCAAGTGGTCACCCCCACTCCTCTGGTGGCCAACAAGCAGCCAGGGCTAGAGCCACAGCACTGACGTCCACGTTGAGAGGCTGCTACGGGTTGAGTTATGTCCCTCCCAAACTCGCCTGTCGAAGCCTTAACCCCCGGTACTTCCTTGGAAACTGGGATATTGCAGGGGTAATTAGTTCAGATGAGGTCAGCCTGGAGTATGACTGGTGTCCTTATAAAAGGGGAAGTTTGGACACAGACACACACAGACAAGGACGTGAAGATGAAGGCAGAGTCTGGGATGCATCTGCAAGCCAAGGACCCATGAGAGCCAGGGGGCTCCTGGACCTGGACCCGGGAGGAGTGAGCCCTGCAGACGCCTGGAGCTGGGACCTCTGCCCCGGGAACAGTAGGGGACACGGTTCTGCAGGTGAAGCCCCTAGCCTGTGCTGCTTTGTTGTGGCAGCCCTAGGAGGCCACCTCAGAGCTCCGGAGGGTCTGGCGCACACCCCAGAATCCCAGGGAGGTGGGGAAGTGCAGAGACTTTGGGATCGGACAGGCCTCCTCCCCTGGTGTGGGCTGGGCCAAGTGGCCTCGCCTCTCTCTGGGAACAGCCTGCTCCCCCGCACAGTGGGACTGGCACACGGGGGTCCTCAGCGCAAGGTGATAAATGATATTATTTAAAGGTGGCTCCAGGGGGGGTCCTTGACGAGACCCATCTCTAGGAACCACTGCGGCGATGCTAGGTAACAAACGACCTGGCTGGGAATGGGCTGCTCTGCTGGGTTTGGCCTGTCACCTCCTGGACCAGCAGGTTTGTTCGTGACCAGCCTCTGACGACGACGGGCCCATATTCCCTCATTGCCATTGCAAAACAGGCTCCCCGACCACAGGTGCCACCCCAGCACCCCCATCCCCAGGCCCCGCCCACCCCCTCCGAGGCCCCGCCCACTGTGGCCCCTCCCCACCTCGGCCCTGCCCCACCACAGGCCACTCCCTGTCATATAGGCCACACCCACCCCCTCACTCTGCACCTGGATGCCTCCTCCCCGCATAAGTTTACTTGAGACCTTCTGCGAGTTGCTTAACCAGCCTGTGCTCAGTTCCCCATCTATGTGGCAGGATGCTAATGATCAGACCTGCCTCCCCGAGCTGCTCTGGTATCAACCTTAAAAACCAGATAGCCAGCTATTTTACAAGCAAAATGGGTTTATTCAGGAATAGCAGAGAAACTACCATTGGGGACACACAAACTATGTCAACCCATAGGCAAGTCTGGAAAACAAAGCAGAGAAATGTCTCTTTATAGAGAAAAAGGAGGACGTTGTGAGGGGCTGCTTTGAACAAAAGTCCATTGGATGAAAGCGAGAGTTCAGGGTGGTGACCATCTCTCATTGGCTGGCTGTGCCCTCTGTCATTGGCTGGGCTGTTGCCAGGTCAGAAGAAAATCTTCCTTCCTCCTGCAGGTGTGGTAAAGCGAACTTGGTCCTGACTGAATGCAAGGTAGGGCTCTTCCTGTTGCATCTTCAAAGGCTGCAAGGAGTGGGGGTGGGGGCATGAGAGTCCCCCCCACCCCATCTGACCCCCAACTCCACTCTAAGTAAGGTTTCCTTTACTCATTTTCACATTCCCCTTTTTAATCAAGAGCTTTCCCCAAAAGCAGCACCTGTCCCGAGTCAGGTTTTCTGTATTTAGTGGTTTAGTCCCTCAGTGGCAGGGAGGACCTTTGCTGGTTGTCATGTCCTTCATCGGAGGGAAAATGCATAGCAGTTGGAAACCACTTCAGGCCACATTTGAGTAACAAGGAAGGTTAGGAGGGAGAGACCTTCGGGTGCTTTCTGACTAAAGTCTCTGTCTTAAAAAACTTCCCCTAGGGTGCACCCTCCAAGCACACCCCAGGATTAATCAGGATGCTCTTTGTACCCCTTGCTGGGCTCAGGCTAACACCCTCCTCTCCCAGACATTTGTTTTAACATCTTTTGCATCTGCTAACAAAAGGGAAATGTTTTGGAGTTAAGATGGCTAGGAGTAGGAGGACCCTAAGACTGCCTCATCCCCAGCTAGATAGATATCAACTCATTCTGAACACACAAGAAATTGATCTAAGGACTAAAGTCTCTGTCTTCTCGAGGTTGTTAAGCGTACATTGTTTTACAAAAGTTTGACCGGCAATAAAATGCAAAACCTAAAAATAATTATACAAAATAGAATTGAAAGTAACATGACAAAACTAAATTCTAATTTTGCACTGTACTTTACTGTAATTTTGTACTTTTTATATTAAAATTCATTTTAAGTAATTTTATTTTAATCTTAGCCAGCTTGATCACACATAAAATTCCCTTCCCAAGTTTCTTTTCCTACAAATCTTCTATAACTTTTTATGCCCATTTTAGTTTGTCTCTTGTTCTCTTTCCCTTTCCAAAATAACCAGCTCTACTTTGGGACAAAATCACATTTATTTCCCTCAACAAAATGCATTTCCACTCTTCATACCTTCTTTTACTAAGAACGTCTTGTCTGCTTTTCACATATTACCATTTTCTTTCATCCTTATTGTTTTTAGTAGTTTTATTTTTCACATCTATCAATCAAAATCCTTAATTCCTAGTGAAAACTAAGGAGTAAGCTATTGTGCACTGGCAAATTTATAAACACATTTCATAATTTCTAGAAACAGAAAATGTTCTCAATGTGGCATAAAACATGTTGAGTAATAGACTCAAATATCTTTAGTTGTTCTGAAATAAGAAGTCAAAGGTGGATAAACTTATGTTCAGTAATTAATGTTTTAGTACTTTATCTTGTTTAGAAAATCCAGATATTTAATGAAATTCCATCATTTAATTTAACTTAGAAAAACTCTGAGGTTTTGAGGCACCACAAAAAGATTTAGGCTACTTGTTTTAAGCAAACATACTATAATTATTGCACCTAAAACTCTTATCCCATTTCCATTCATCCATCTAAATCACACCGTTCCCAACAATTATGTTTAGATTATTCACAAAAACTTGATGTGATGCTAGACCAAGTTAGCATCATCTCAAGCAAATTTTCTTGCTGACAAATTTTGCAACATAGATAACATGCACTTAGGTGAGTAATAAACCCAGGTAAAATTCAAGTTTTGTGTTTGCACTATATTCAAAGTTGATAATCCTAAGGCATGCCTGTATTAATGAAATCAAGAAATTTAAACTAGCATTTAATTATCAAAGATTATCCCAGATCACATGAACTTGAAAAACATTTGGGTTAGTTTACTTAATTTATATAAGACTTTCTTTAAGCCAACTAAAGAGAACTCTTTACAAGTTAATTTTGGTGATACCATGGGAGGGAGGGTAAAAAAATATCATACACATACACAGACTTACATAAGCATATAGACAGACACAGAAATCTTATAGATTTCTTAGGCATGTCTCAGCTACAAAACTCAAAAGAATAGTTAGATCAAAATCGTGTTTCTGGCAGATGAACTAAGTTACGGTTACTTGCTCGGATGGCCAACATTTTTACCGAAGTGTTTTTTTTATGGAGGTACAATTAACATACAATGTTATATTAGTTTCAGATGTACAACATACTGATTCAACAATTCTATTCATTACTCAATGCAAAGACTCTTTATTTGCATGCTGTAGAGATCCTTTTAGGATTGTTTTTGAAGTCATTTTGTTTTTTAGAAGCTTCTGCCTACCAATCAAACCCATGCATTCAATTGTCCCAGAGAGGTTTGGGATCCTCTCTTTAGAGGGTGCCCCTTAAGGTGGACTTATCTAAATCAAAGTTTCCCTAGAATGCCCATTACAATTACAAATTATTGGAAGTTTCACCTATTTTTCCGGGAAAGCACAAGAGCCTGGTCCAAAGACCAGGTGGAACCTATCTTGCCTTTGGATTCCCTAAAATGTCTCAACTGTGAGGGTCGCTGTCTGCCAACAGCTGTTCCAAATCACTGGGAATCACATGTTTTATCCATTTTGAGTAGGATGGTGAGGTACCAAGAAGCTTCAGTAAATAGAAACAAAACAAACAGACAGCAGCCAGGGTTCGGGGTGGTGACGGCTTCCTATTGGCTGGGCTGTGAGGTCTCTCATTGGCTGGGTTGTGTTGGTCTCTCATTGGCTGGCTGTACCCTCGGTCATTGGCTGGGCTGTTGCCAGGGTGGAGAAAACCTTCCTTCATCCTGCAGAGCTGGTAAAGAAAACTTTAAGCCAGCAGCAACAGGGCGTACTGCACGAGAGCTCACCGCTCGACACTAGATGAGGTTTCCGGTGATTGATTTTTACAGAAGGCAATGGACTAGTGACAGAAGCCCAGAGAGGGGGGCTGCCTGGCTGTGCGGGAACTTGACCTGCATGGTCTCCACCCCCTCCCCCGTGGCAGGCACGCCGTGCTGTGGGACGTGCCACCCAGAAATGCCCCACGGGGCATGGGCCCGCTGCGCCATGTCGCCGCACCCCCAAAGCAGAGGACTGAAGACAAAGGCCGATCCTCAGCCTCCGAGCAGTGGAGCCCCCGCCACCCCCTGGACCTGCCCGATGGTGAGACAGAGAGGGGACTCCAGCCTCCCACAGGATTCGATTTGAAAGTGCAGTGGTTCTGTTTCTGCCTGGCCCCTCCTGGCCCCTCGGGTGTACACGCCCCACCGCGGAGACCCCAGCCCAAAGACAGGTTTGGGCCTGGCCTTCTCCCCTCATGCCCTTCCCTGCCCTCCCCAGAATTTCTGACTTTCTCCTGCCCAGTTTCTAGTAGAACTCCCCACCCCCTAACTGCAAGGTCATCCTTCCTGCCCTGGGCCACCTGGCCCTTTGGCAGGCACCTCCCCCCTCCCTTGGGTCTGTCTCTCCCGCCCGCCTCTGACTCCAGGTCAGCATCTGCCCCAGGGGACACTTGAGAACACAGCACAGGGGGAGGGGGTCATGCCGGCATCTGGTGGGTGGAGGCAGGGATGTGCCCAGCACCCTGGCACCCCCACAGCAGGGGACAGTTTGGCCCCAGACCTGGGCACTCGGGGTCTGCTGAGTGGAGCCAAGGCTGGGGCCCTCACTGTCCACAGCAAACCTCCCCCAATTGCTTCTCTCTTCCCCAACCCTGTTGTCACAAGACAGCCAAGGAAAACACAGAGGAGTCCCCATGAGCAGAGCACGCAGCCTGGAAGAATTAGGTTTCGTGGTAATTAGGCACATGCAGCAGTGAGGCCAGGCTGCTGCCAGGACCTGCGGATGGGGCACCGATGATGGGGAGAGGCATGTTAGGGGCAGATACGGGGGGGGCGTGGGGTGACGAGGGTGGACAGGGCACCTCAGGACATTCCCGGTTCATCTCTGTACACGAGGGACCCGGACTAGACTCAGACAAACATCCTGGCCCCCACGGGGTCCCTGGGCCTGTGCCAGGTGGACAGATAGCACCATGCCCTTCACAGAAGGTGAAGCCCTGAGCCAACAAGAGAACTGCAGGGACTTGCGGCACCCCCATCCTGCCCAGGAGAGCGGCACACCCAGCCCCCAGCAGCCCTTGGGGAGCGGACTTTCCTCCTCTTACAGGCACGTGTGCTCACACACACTCCCTGGACAGAGCCCCCTCCTGGACCCGGGTGGCAGGCCTTCCTGTCCTCATGCCGCCGGCTGCTCTGGGCCACGGTGGCCTTTCTGGACAAAAAGTCTGCCTCTGTCCCCTCTGCAGGGCTACGTGAAGACCCCCATGCTGGGCTCAGGCCCGGCACCAGCCTCACCTCCCGAACTCTGGCTCTATGGCTGCAGCCTCGGGAACAGTGCTAATGAAGCACCTGCACCTGACACGGGACCTTGGGTCAAATATACACGAGGGATGAGTGGGCAGCTCGGGGCCTGGTCACACTCACATTGGTTCAGGCCCTTGGCCTGCACACCAGCTCCTGACTGCAAACCCCACAGCATCTGAGTCTGATTGCGTGCTCAGTAAAGCGTTGGAGGAACTTCTGTTTGTAGAAAGAATCCAATGCTTTAACCCATTCAGCTCATGCACACCCTGATCTGCTCCACGCCTGACGTTTCTGCAACATCCACACGCCTCTGTGAACTGTGGTAGCTGGTCCCCTGCGGCACGCCCTCCCTGGCTCCTATCCTGCCTACGACAGTGGTGCCCGGCAGACATTTGCTGAGTGAATTTTGAGATGCATCCTCGGGACTCCAAAAACCATCTTGTCAGCAGAGCTCTGCCGCTACCATGTAAACCCTGAGAACCACCCTGTGGGTCAGCGGGGTATCCCTGTCCAAGACCCTGCTGGGCACATGGTGCCTGACCATCCCACGTGTGCAGCCTGCATTCCTCGGGGGACTCTTCTGCCCACTCCATTCCAGCCTGACGAACCCCACGGGAATGCTGACACGCATTCGGAAGAGGCAGTACAAAGGTGTAGGACGGAATGGCCCCTGCAGCACCGCATGCCTGCGCCCCGCCTGGAGCTCAAGACGGAGCATACGGGGTCCCGCCACCCTGGTTGGGCAGCTGTAGTGGAGCCGGTCAGCGGTCCCCTCCCTCCACGGTCCTTCTTCAGATGCATCCGCTGACTCTGCTTGGGAACCCGGCCCCCGGTCTCTGTGGTCTGATGGGCTGGTCAGGACCTGGGATTCGGGAGTGAGTCCATGGCCCAGGCCCCACCCCAGTCACCATGGTGACTGTTAGAGGAGCACAGGACTCCAGGACAGCTGGTCCCTGCATTCACGTGTACTGTTGGAAAAAGACATGTTTTCCCGTAAGGTGGTGGCTGGACTGGGAGGACAGCCTGAAGCCTGGTGCCAGCTTGCCCCGCCCCCCATGACAGGGGACCAGCCAGAGCACAGGGGACATTTCTGCAGAGAGCACTTGTTCCCTTCCCTGATCCCCTGAGCCTCTGGGCTTCTCAGTCATGGATGAACCAACAAATTCCCTTCTGTGTTCAAACCCGCTGGGGTTAGTTCCTGTCACCTGCAACCAGGGGAGCCTGGACTAATGTTAACCCCCATCGATTAAAACGGAGGCTGCCCTGACTTCTACAAGAGGCGCTAGGGGCACGCACACTGCCACCTACATGCTTCAACTCACGGCGGCCCCTTGGATGGCCCAGATGAGAGGCTAGGGAGGCGGCTGCACGGATGGCCCAGATCTGAAGCCAGGAGCCACACAGCTGCCCAAGAACAAGGCTGAGCAGGAAAGGGGGGTCAGGGAGAGGGGGGCAGGACAATGTCTAGGAGTCGGGGACGTGTCACCTGCAGTCGATCACCTGCACCCTGCCTGGCCCAAGCCTCTGAGGGTCTCCAGGAGGAGCATACAGGGCATTTACTCTTCCAGCAGAAACCACTGCCTGGGAACAAGGAAGGGGCAAAGCCAGCTCCCCCTGCGGAGTGGGGAAGGGTCCAGGGTGGGGTCTTGACTGCAGTCCACTCCTGGACGTGCCCTCCTGTGCCCAAGTGTGTGAGAGCAGAGAGCCCCAGCACGTCCCACCGCCCTGAGTGCATCCCTACCTGGGCCACCTGCTGTCCCCAGACATGACTAGGGGCAGCACCATCTGCCTGTTCCCCCTCCCACCATGCCCCGAGGGCACAGGCTGCACCAGCCACATCACACACACACACGCCCAAGTCCCAGCACCGCACTGCCCAGATCTGGTCAGCCTGACTGCCCTCTGGCCCTCTGGCCCTCTTAGACTGCAGTCAGCCCCTTGGGGGGAGGGGCAGCCAACCGCCAGAGGCATTTCAGAAGGAAGACCGAACAAACACCGGAAAAGAGGCGTCCCGGGAGCTGCTCCGCGGCTGTGGAGCGGGAGGAGCAGGCGGCCTCTCCCTCCTCTCCTGACTTCCCGCCCGCTCCATCTTGGTCAGACATTCAATACTTCCTTCTGGAGAACACATAGATTTGTTTGACTTGGAATATTGAATTTGGAGGCAGTTCAGCAATTTCAAATTTCAGGAGTGGGGCAGTGGGGAGACACTGTAAATTAAAAAATTCTTTCCTCTTCAGTTTCTACCCAAGATTGTATATTTTTTGATGGCAAAATTAGGGATTAACTATAAACATCTGTTTGTTCAATACTGACGTGGTTGGGAGAACAGTGACCAAACGGGCGCAGGGGGTTTGGTGGAAAGCTCCGGGCCTCCGCCCACCAACGGGGACCCTGGAAAGGTGGACGGAGAAGGGAGAGGTGTGGGGTGGGACAGGGAGGAGGAGGAGGAGGCCCTGGGGAGAAAGCAGCAGGAGACCCCAGGGCACCTGCACAAGTCTAAGCCATCACTTGTCCTCCCTGATCGGGCTCCTCTGCTCTGCCCGCCCCCACTCAGTCCTCCCCATGGGGCCTCTCTTCCTCACCAGATTCCCCAGGTCCTCCCTACACTCCTACTGTGTGCCAGGCACTGTGCTGCACTCTGAGGACACGCGGGAATGTGACAGTGTGGCCACGGCACCCTGCGTGGGGAGACACCACTGAACAACTCGAGACCTGATGAGTCAGCTTCTGACAATTGACAGGTAAGTGCCCTGGGACAGGGCGCAGAGTCGGGCATGGAACGGAGAGGAGGCGGGCAAGGTGCCTAGGCGGGCAGGATACCGAGCAGAGGCAGGCAGGGCGCAGAGGCGGGCAGGGTGCGGAGAGGAGGCGGGCAGGGCGCCGTGTCCCTGCGTGGCAGGGCTGTTGCAGAAAGTGCTCTTCCAGCAGAGTGTAGAAGGATACAGAAGAATCACCCAAGCGGAGGAAGAGGAGAAGGCCTTCCAGGCAGAGTGGGGCAACCTGTACAAAGGCCCTGGGGTGGGAAAGCCTGCAGGTCTGGGGCTAAAACGGGGCTGGTGAGCCCAGAGTCCATGCAGATGTGGAGGGTGTGGCTGGAGGTCTGTAAGCAGGGCCAGGGAACAGGAGTTCTGTGCCTCGGGAAGATCCCGCCCGTATGGTGTTTGGGAAGCAGATGGGGGGACGAAGGAAGGGCCGTGGGAAGTCCCCGGGGAGGCCGAGGTCCCCGTGGAGGTGATGGCAGCTCAGGCGAAGGCACTCGGGCCTGGGGGATGGCGCTGTCACTTCCTGCAGGGGGGGTTTGAGGGAGCAGTCGGTGAGTCGGCTGTGGAGCGGCTGGTCTGAGGTGCCTTGGAGACATGCGGGGAAGTCCGCGCCGCACCCTTTCTGTCGGTGTGCCAATGACACAGGGGCCTCAGTGTCCGATGCCAATGACACAGGGGCCTCAGTGTCCGTGTGCCAATGACACAGGGGCCTCAGCGTTCTGCACTGAGCTGGGTTTCCGGCAAAGCCAAGAGGCCTCTGGCTCTGTCACATCCCCGACCGCCACACTCACTGCCCCGCGTGACGGGGGTCCCCCCAAACCCACACCTTCAAGTCCTGATAGCAGAATGTGACCTTATTTGAAATAGGGTCGTTGTCGATGCCATTAGTTAAGATGAGGTCCTCCTGGAGTCAGATGCGCCCTAATCCAGCATGACTGATGTCCACACACAAAGGGGAAATTCAGACACAGAGAGATACACAGAGAACGCCACATGCAGATGGAGGCAGAGATCCCGGTGACACTTCTCCAAGCCGAGGACAGCCACCAAACCAGCAGTAGCTCGGACGGAGGCCTGGAGCACACTGGACCTTGGGCCTCTGGGCTTCAGACTGAGGGACGGTGAATTTCTGTTGTTTAAGGTGCCCAGCGTGGTGTTTTGTTGTGGCCCCCCCCCCCCGGGAAGCTGACGCCCCCGGGGAGGAGGTCAGGAAGGCCCGGCAATTAGGACGGAGGCTGGATGGTTCAGGAGCATCCCCTCCCTAAGGAGAAGCAGGCAGGAGCAGGGTGAATATGAGGAGGGCATGGGGAGGTGGAGGAGCTTGGTGGTTTCCTGCACCGCAGGAAGCCAGGGTCTCCCCTGAGAGACGGGGGGGGGGGGAGGGGGGAGGGGGGGTGCTGGGGCCCGAATGGCAGGGGCGCAGCAGCTAGGCATAGCTGCGTAAGAAACCCTCAAACTGGCTCAGCGCAACTGCTTCTCACGACGGGAAAGCCTGTGGAGGAGACGGGCCCCTCCGCACCAGTGACTTAGGAATGCTGGTGAGGTGACCCAGGGCTGGGACACAGGTTCCCAACAGTGCCTGCCTCCTCCTGGCCGAGGCAGAGACCTCGAGCTTGCCCTGGGGTTGGTGCGACCGCTGGTGTGATCGTCAACCCCTCTGGCCTCGGGAAGAGGCAGCCCCTGACGCCCGGTCTGTTCCACACACATCCCCCCCCCCCCCCCCCCCCCCGCCCGGGGGCGAGCCCGTGCTCTGATGCATAGGCAGGGGGAAGGGGTCAGAGGGACGGAGAACCAGCCTGGCTACCCACTTTCTACCGTGTGTTTAACACCACGCGAGGTAGGGACTGACGTTTGCCCAAAGAGTGAGTGGGTGGGTGAGGGGCTGGGTGTGCATCCTGGCTCCTGCTGCCCTGTGCCTCCCCTTGAGGGCCTGGCTGGGACTCTCACCTCCCAGGCGCCTGCGGAGCCTGGCCCCGAGCAGGCGCGGAGGGACAGGCCTCGGGGCTGCTCCCCTGGAGGCCCAATGGAGCCTCTCAAGCTCCCGTGACCTGCCCGCAGGGTCCGGGCGACACGGGGCATGAGCACACAGCAAATGGAGCGCTGGCTGTCGGATGTGAGCGTCCAGACTTGTGTTTAATTGTTTCTAAAACCACTAGGAGAGTTCTTCAAGTTCTGAACCACAGTACTATACAAACAAAAGAACCATCAGGGGATTTGTAACCTTGCCGGGGCTGCCATCACAGACGGGGCATCATTCCGCCCCCATCCCGGAGGCGGGAAGTCCGGGAGGCAGGCGCGGGCTGGGCTGCTTTCCCCTGAGGCCTCCTTCCTGGTGTGCAGACAGCCGTCCTCTCCCTGTGTCCTCACAGGGTCGTCCCTCCATACGTGTCTGGGTCCTGATCTCTTCTTCACGGGGACACTGGCCATGTTGGACCCGGGCCCACCTGACAGCCTCATTTCAACTTAATCACCTCTGTAAAGACCCCTCTCCAAACACAGTCCCATTTGGAGGGTACTAGAACTGGGACGGACCATGCTGTGACCACACAGTCCAGCAGTCGCACTCCCCGGTATGTACCCAAAGGAGCTGGGCACTGACGTCCGTCCGAAAACCTGGAGGTTTCCACGGATGTTTACAGCAGCTCTGCTCGTAATTGCCCAAACCTGGGAGCATCCAGGATGTCCTTCAGCAGGTGGACAGATAAAAGAACTGTGGGCCATGCAGACGCTGGGACATAACCCGGCACTAAGAAGAAATGGGTCGCCAAGCCATGAAGATGTGGAGGAGCCTTGAATGCACGTCACCAGGGCAGCCAACCCGGGAAGCCTCCATGCTGTGTGATTCTGCTTATGCGACACATGGAAAAGGCACAGGCTTGGACGCCGTAAAAAGATCAGTGTTAGCCAGGGGTTTGGGGTTGTGAACAGGTGCAGCACAGAGGATTTTTAGGGAGTGAAAACACTGTGGACGACACTACAGTGGGGAAGGCGTGACGCTGGGAATTTGTCAAAACCCACAGAATGCACCAACAGGTGAGCCTGAACGGAAATGTGGACTCTGGGTGATGAGGACGCATCCATGTAGGTTTGTCGTTGTAGCAAACGTGCCGCCTGGTGGGGTGCTGATGGTGGGGAGGCTGTGCCGGGGGTGGGGGGGAGGGCATATGGGACATTTCAGTACCTTTTCAATTTGCTGTAAAGCTAACACTGCCCTAAAAATAATGTTTATTTTGTAAGAAGATATTGAAAATTTCTGAAGTATGGAAACAAGAATTTATGCTTTTTTTTTTTTAATAAATGAAAAGATCTACCAACATGGGAGGACATGGGTGTCCTCACTCAGCCTGTGCTGCCCAACCAGGGGGAGGACACGGCCCCAAGACCCAAATCCACGGGCTTCTTCGGCACATGAAACACCATGAACACCTACTGCGCACTGGGCCTGTCATGTTCAGGCAGCAGTTTCTGAGGGTCAGAGAATCACGTTTCCCACTTGGCCACGGAGGCAGGCATGTATGTGAGCAAGGACGGTGCAACAGAGTAACCTGTGAGAATACAGGTAGGAAGATCCTGGAGGGCTTCCTGGGGGAGGCAGCTTCTTAACTGAATCTGAAAGAGAAGCAGGAGTTCACCAGACCAGGGGGTCAGGGAGGCATTCCCGCCAAGTGTCCAGGACATGGCTAGATAGGGAGGGTTGAGGGGTGGGCCACAGTGGGGGACCCATGCTCCTGAGCACATTTGCTAAAATGCCTCCGTAGAAAGGACATTTGCAAGGCGCTACGTTGATGTTACCATTGATGATGGCAAAAAGATGGCAGAAGGAGGCAGCAAGTCTGGGGGCACATTTCTGTGCATCCTGCCCGAGGGGCAGCCTGAGGATGGGAGGAGGGAGGGGCGCAGCACTTCTCAGACCAGGTCCTCCTGGCAGCCCACTGTGTCACCAAGGATCTTATCTAGAACACCCTTAGTCTCCTACGATTTAATAAGAAGAAACAAACAAAACAAGGCCACCCTAAAGGAAGCAGAACAGAAGTCCTGCATGATCATTTCACAGAAGAGGATGTCCACGCAGCAATAATCCCAGGAGAAGGCACGAATGGAAATTAAAATCCCAGCGAGCCGCCACTGCAGCCACAGGGCAGGAGCCCGAGGGGCCGCTGGGTGGGCGGGAGCTGAGGCAGGCGGGGCGGCCCCCACCCACCTTTGCACCCCACAAGCTGATCCTCTGCAGGTTCTCGAAAATGCGGCGACTTCAGTGGGCCCCTCAAGGATAGGACCGCGGCCTCCGGGTGCAGCTCAGTGTCTAGCCCAGGACCTGACATTTCTTACCCGAACAGGCCTTCCCTTGGAGCAGGTCCCAGGGTCCTGGGGTGGGCATCTCATGCCACTGCGTGCAGAGGCCCCAGGTCTGCGGCACCCCAGAGGGGCCTCCTGGGTGCGGGCACTGCCCTGCACGCTGTTTACCACTCTGGGTCCCTATAAATACCCTGGCCTAGGCAGAGAGCCTCCTGATCATATTATGACCGGCCTAAATAAGACGCCTTTAATAAAAAGAAACACACGGCCCCATTTATACACAAGTGTGTAAAATATATTAAAATAATTTTAAATGCATGAGTCACTCACAGAGAGTGTGTTTTTTAAAAACTCACAAACAGCACTTTGTGGTGAAGATGGCAGGGAACAGGGGCTTGTCCTGCAGACACGGACCTGGCAGGGAAGGGGCACGGGCGCAAAGGCCCTGGAGCCTGAGTCCGGCCCACGTCCCACACTGCGCCCCTCTCCGGGTACCGCAGGCAGAGCTGGTGGCCCTGTGGCGGGTGCAGCGGAGGGAAGAAATGATGCCTTGCATTTCATCGGCTCATCACAGGCTCCTCAGTTTCCCCATTTATGGACTAGAGAGGAGAACTGACTCCAGGGGCCAGAGAAGTCTCCAGAGGCAGCCCACACCACAGAAGTCTTCCTACGGCCCCTCTTGCATCTCACACCGCCCGTGACAGGGCGCTCACTCCCTCACGAATAGCCCTAGTGGCTGAACAGAGCCCTGGCCTGGCCCTGCTCCTGCCCAGCACCCAGCCCGTCACTTTGGGGATCAGGATTTCCACAAGTGAGGGGGACACAAATATTCAGTCCTTCACACCTCGTTTCCTCCAAGAGCCACTAGGTGGTTTTGCTTCGTATCATTATAAAGTCCTGAGTTTTCAAATAGTTTGATGTGTTTCAAACCACTTCAGTTATTAGTGTTGCAAAATTATTCCATATTTGGCCCATGGGAGCTCTCCTCACCGGCCCATGGGTCCTCTTCCCGTGGGCCCAGTGCTCCTGGTCACTTCCTTGTTGTTGCTAATGACGAGAGGCTGCATCTTGCACACTTCCTGCCCCAGACACAGGCAGGCCCTTTCTAGAAGGACCCAGGGCTCCTCTGGTGCAAGTGAGAAACAGCCCACAGTGAGGGCACAGGCCAGCTTGTTGCTCCAGGATTTGTGGTTTCTAGGAATATTCCTGGGATAGAGCTACAGGGGCTTGTCCTGCAGACACACACCTGGCAGGGAAGGGGCATAGGTGCAAAGGCCCTGGAGCCTGAGTCCGGCCCACATATGTACTTTTCTAAAGGTTTTGTTTTATCGTGAGGTACACACGGCATCAAATTTACCACCAACCATTCGTAAGTGTACAGGGCAATGGGTGGAGTCAATCACTGTTGTGTGTCTGTCACCAGCACCCATGCCCAGAACTCTGTTCATGTCGTAAAAGTGAAACAATGCACTGATGAAGTGCTAACTCCCCACTGCCCGCCTCCAGCCCCTGGTACCCCTGTCCTTTCTGTCTCTATGGATCTGACTGCTGTGGGTCCCTCAGATGAGTGGAATCATACAGGATATGTCCTTTTGTGATGGGATTATTTCACTCAGCGATAGAGCCCTCAGAGTTCATCCAGGCAGTAGCATGTGTCAGAATTTCCTCATTTTTAGGGCTAAATACTATTCTATTGTATGGATATACCTCATTTTCCTTATCCATTCTCCATTGATGGATATTCGGGTCATTTCTACCTTCTGGTTATTGGGAATAATGGTGCTCTGCACATACATGTGCAGATAGGCATAAGTACCTTCTTGTTGCAGAATCAAAGCAGGCTGTGAGGTTGTGGATGCCTGGATGGATGGATGGATGGATGGGGGATGGATGGGAGGTGGATGAGTGGATGTATGGATGGATAAATGGGGCAAGGGTGGGGGATGGATGGATGGGGATGGATGGATGGGGG
>NW_024412430.1:21573721-21585159 GCF_014898765.1 Herpailurus yagouaroundi | reverse complement strand
CCGCCGCCGCCCCCATCCCCACCCCCACCCCCAGGGCGAGAGCCCCAGGGAGGCCGGAGACGGGAGGGAGGCGGGAGAGAGGGGGCCGCTCGAGGGGCGGGCCGACCAGACCGAGGGGACCCGGCGAAGCGCACTCCCAGGAAGGAGAGAGCCGGAGAGCTCGGGGACCAGACCCCAGAGGTGGGAGCGGAGGGCTCGAGACCGAGGTGAGAGGGGCCAGCGCGAAACGGCGAGGCCACACAAGATGCGAGACAGGGGTGGGGGTGCCACGGACGCCGAGACGTGCGCGGAGAGCGGCCGGCAGAAGCGGGAGCCGCGGGCCGCGACGTGCCGCAGGGCACAGAGGCAGGCAGGGCTGGGCAAGGGGCGGTAAAGAGAGAGCCGGGGCCGCTAGGAAGGCAGCGGCCTGGCCGGAGGAGGTGGGGGGGGGCGGGGGGTGGGTAGACAGCCCTGGAGAGGTCGGGGGAGGAGAGGCAAAGGCCGCGAAGCTCGCTGGGAAAGGGGTAGCTGTGCGCAAGCCTCCTGGCCGGCGCTCAGAGCCGCCCGCCAGGCCGGGGTGCAGCGGGAGGCAGCCGAAACTCGAAGAGCGGCGGCCGCACCTGTGCACCCCCGCCTCAGTTTACCAGGCATGGCCTCATTTGTCCCGAGCTGGCTGCCCTGAGGGGTGCTCCAGCGGGATTCATTACATCGCCAAGTGATGCATGGACACGTCCTCCTTGGCAACCCCGCTGGCTGTGGGGTGGGTTCTGCCCCCCTGGAGGAAGACACGGATGTCCGGGAAGGACAGGCTGCAGCCTCCCCTTTCCCCAGCTTTACAGTAAGAGAGAAAACTGTCCCCAGGGCTGAGCCGGCTGAGGGGCCACAGGGCGCGTTGAGAGCCTGGGGGCAACTGGCGTTGCCCTACGGGTCTCTGAGCCTTAGAGTACCCCCACGTGACTGGAGGAGGTCCAGCCTTCCCTGGCTGCTTCTCTTCATCACCGCAGGAATATCAACCTGAGCCGTCGGGTGAACAGCCCCCCCCCCACCACCACCACCACACCCTCTCAGCCGAGTTTCTCCCATCTCTGGCTCCCACCACTCCCCACAAGCCATTGCCCCATCTGGGCCTCACCTTCCAGACCTGTCCTGAGGGGATGCCGACTCTTGGCTCCAGGGAGGCTATGACAACTCAGTAGGGGGGGGTCCTGCACCCATGTGCCCCACAGGTCTGTTGGGGAGGAGTACACCGTTTGTCTGGGCAAGGAGGGTATCAATGGGGGTGGACGGGTGTCTCTGGGAGGCTGAGGAGAGCCGCTCGGCAGTCCCTCGGCCGAGGTCCTTGTCCACTTCTCCCCCTATATGAGCTCTGCCCCAGGCCTCAGTGTTTGCTTCTGGGAAATGGCCTACAGACCCACGGCCTGCATTCTGCCAGTGGAGGCAGGCTCTCTAGCCCCAGGGCAGGCAGTGAGACCTCTAGGACAGCCCCACTCCCTGCACCCCCCCAGCCCCTTCGTGAACTAGGAGATGGCCGAGACTTCTTGTCCGTAGGGACAAAGACAATGTCTTGCCAGAGGCTCTGAGATCCCAGCTGCTTCCCCCTGCAGTGGTCGGGTGACTGGCTGGAGCTGCCCCTTCCTGGACGTAACAGCCAGCATCAGGTCTGAAAGGGGGCTTCCAGGTGCTCCACCTGTGGGTGGTCTTGTGAGTCACATGGTTGTTGTTGGAAAGGGGACAGTGTGGGACCCACTGAGAATGACAGTGTCCCACACTGAGCCGGCCACCCTCCCCATGAGAGGTGGCATGATGGGGGGTGGGGCCACCATGCCAGCTGTCCCAGGGAGAACCCAGCGGCTCCTGGACGGCACTGCCCGTCCCCACCCCCCCACCCCCCCCCCACCCCGGGCCAGGAGGAGCAGGGCTCGTTCACCATGTGCTCCCTGCACATGTCAGCATCACACCATTTTCCTCTCACCGCCCCCACCCCAGTTGGGCCCACCAGCCTCCACCCATCCTCACTAGCCCTCCCCCTCCCCCTCTTCGCAGCGTCTTTACAAGGGCATAGATGGGGGTGTTTCCTTTGGAGGGTTAGGCCCAGCCACCTCCACTCTATCCCTTCACCCCCCCTTTTGAACCCCTGACAGAAGTTTCTCAGCTCTGAGCCGTCTCTTCCCGATGCAACTGCTGCTCCAGGCGGTCTCGGGTCCTTAGATGGAAGACCAGGTCCCAGATGACACTGGGTTTCCAGCAGCGGTCAACAGACCCATCTGGCCCCCCCCCCCCCCCCCGGGGCCTCCTAGGGCGGGCGTGAGAGAAGGAAGTCATTGTCAGGGTGAGACCTCACCTCTAGATTTGGGGGAGTCAGAACACTGCGCAGCCCAGCCCACACCCCATTTCGCAGGTGCGGAGGCCCAGAGTGCCTCCCCCAGCTCTTTGGACACCGCCCGGGCGCTTTCTCCGTGGCTGGTGAGGTCTGCGCGCGGGGAATGAGGCCCCGGGCTCTTCGCAGAATGCCTCCAGGGGACCAGTCGGAGGCCTTGGTCTGGGCCTCGGTCCCAAGAGAAGCCGGCCCGCCCATCACCCTCCCTCAGGTCTCCCACACCCGGTGGGAAGGCCTCTGACCTCCCCGCCGGAGGAGGCCTCCCCGCGGGCGCGATCCCAAGCAGACCCGCAGATAAACCCCTCTTAGGCGAAAAAATGCGCACGAACGGTAGCAGGGCCTCTTCTGCTCGGGAATTGCCGCGTCGTGGGCCGGCAAAGGTTCACCGTGGGTCCCTCCTCCCCGTCCTATAGGAGGGGGCCCCCGGGGCGGAGGAGCCTCCGAGCCTCCGAGCCCCCACCCCAGGGGCGCAGCAGCCGAGCCAACGCCTGGGACCCGACTGGGGCCTCCCGCCGCCGCCGCCGCGAAAATCCCGGAAACCGTCCGCTCTCGGCGGGCGCAGTGGAAAAGGTGACCTCAGCGCCCGAGGCCAGCCACCCTCTCCCAGCGGCGGGCGGCGAGGGGCTTCAGGTGGCTGGGGGGTCCCGGCGCCGGCTGGGGCCGCTTTCCCCCACTGAGCTGCCCTTCCGGACCCCGCGGCCGAGCTGGAAGCGAGACGCGGGGAGGAGGTAACTCCCTCCCTAAGCAACCCCTCAGCAGGGGTGCCCGGGTTCCAGACTCCCCCTCCTCCCCCGGCGCCTCCTCGAGGGAGCCTTTCGCCGTGGTTGTCCCGAGCCCCGACGCAGACGGGGAGGCTGAGTCGGAAGTGCGCGGACCTGGGCGAGGCCGGCGGCCGGCGGCCGGCGGCGCTGCTTCTGCACGGCCGGGAGGGGCCCAGAGGGGCCGGGAGGGGCCTGGGACCAGCCCCCACCCGACCCCGGCTCCGGCGGGTTTCTTTGCGTCTCCTGCCCCGTTGGCCGTGGGCTTGGATCTTACGCCGCAAAACGGAGTCAGGGCGGGAACGGAGGGTACGTTGCTTCCAGACCTGTGGGCTCACCTCCCAATGCGACGGCTCAGCAGCTGCCTGCGGGGACTCCCACGCTTCCTCCGCGAGCCCCGACGGGCCAGCGGGTCCCGGCGCAGCCCCGCGCGCAGGTGCTCATCCTCGCTCCCCTCCCGGAAGCCTACGGTTCTGGTTGTCCCCGGCCCGGCCCGGCAGGCGGAGGTGGCTCCCGCACCCGCCGGACCTCAAGTGCGCAGCGCCCCGGACGCACCGTGCGCCTTCGGCTCGCGCCCTGCTCGCGCTCCCGGTGCGCGGGTTCGAGACTGGCCACCTGTCCTGCCTTCAAAGCAGAAGATCTCGGGGTCCTCACGCTCGCAGGTCACATCTCTCAGGGATCGCCGAGTGACTTTCTCGTTGGAGACGCCTTCCTTTACGAAAGTTTCGATGTCAAGTGTAGACTTTTCGTTTTGGATCATTTCAAACCCCTGTGAGCTTGGGGCTCAAATCGGGTTTCGGGACAGCGCCTTAAGACACATCCCTCCTTCTTCTCTTCAAATTATTCCTTTTCTGGTATTTTACAAACTTGCTCCTTTGGATGTGCTATTTTATTTTTGTTTTGTAGTTATTTTTCTTAAACGTGTGGTTTTCTTTAGAAGTGTGAATTTTAAAAGATAAATCTGTAGGCAGGTAGTAACTGGCTCGAGGCAGCGCAGACCCCAGACCACCCAGCCTCGCCAGCCCCCTGTATGTCCCGCCTCCTTTCACGCTGACCCCTCCACCTGGCCCCAGGAGCCTCCGCAGGGACCTTGGATCCCAGTCCACACCCGGGGCCGGAAGCGGTGGCCGCTGGGGCCGGTGTTCGATGGGGACCCGCAGTGTGCGCAGGAACAGCGAGGACGGGGGTGGGCGGCCTGGGGATGTGCCCCGCGCTCTGGGCCCTGTGGCTGGGGACACGGTGCCAGGCCCCCCGACTGGTCAGACTCCTGCCTGGGCGTGCATTCCGGACCGCATTGGGACTGGGAGCTGCTCCACCTCAGGGAGAGGGAGGGTCCGTGCAGGCCGCCCCCAGGGCCATCTCCGCCATCACAGCAGGTGCCAGGTCGCCCACTGGCCGCCCCCCCCCCCCTCCGCGTCACTGGCCTCGAAGGCAGCAGAGGAGGAGAGGCCCCGCAGCGAGGCAGGGTCTCTCCAGCGGGACCCCCCCTCCAGGTGCGCCTGGAAACTGCTTCCCTTTCGTTTGCTTTCCTTTTCCATCCTTGTTGGCTCTCCTGTTTCTCGTCCCTCCCTGCATTCACTCACCCTCGTTCTTCTTTTACCTTTTAGCTCTTCCTTCACCTGGGTCACCTTCCGCTAGGGCTCCCTCCCGCCCTTCTGCTCCCCTCTCGCAGACACTGCTCCTTCCCCAGTGTCTTCAGTCAGAAGGAGGGCTAAGCCAGTCAGTCTTCCTGATGATAAGGCGAGGGTTGCACTCATGGGCGGCTCCAGGGTGCCCGATGCAGAACCCGTGGAGGGGCCCGTGGCCTGCGTACCTGGACCACGTCTCCTTCCTAGCCAGCCAGCGGGGTACCTGGGGGCCCAGGCAGAGACCCAGCCACTGTCTGGCCCCGCCGCCCCTCCCCCCCAGGCAGGTTGGGAGGGCCGCACCAGCTCCTCAGGTTGGGTCCGCCAGCAGCTGGGAGGACAGATCAGATTGTCGGAGTTCAAGTAGGGACTCACACCTGTGCCTCTCCTCGTCCTCCATCCCTTCTCCTGGGACTGGGGATGTGGGCGGGGCTACAGGGGACAGAGAAGCCACAGCTGCCTCACCCCTCAGACAGCAGGACAGTACAGCCTCTGGTCCCCAGACTCCCCTCCCTCCTGCTGGTCTGAGTGGGGATGGGGTCAGGACTCTGGTGCCGTCCCCACACACCAGGCTGTCCTGCCCCTTGCCCCCGCCTGACCTGGGCTTCCTTCCGGCAGCATCTTGTACCTGTCTTTGAGTGCTAAGGAGGGACCCCGAGGCCCAACTCGCAAGTGTCCAAATGCCATCCAGAGCACAAAGGACCCCACAATGAGCCCAGGACCCTGGTTTCTGGTCCTTTCCTTCTCCTGCCCTTGAGCAAGTCCACTTCCTGTCTATTGCCTCGGTTTCCCCAAATGAGACAATGAAAGGAGTGAACTGGGTGAATTCTCCTCCTTGCCAGTTTTAATAGCCTAGATCAGGGGCCCCAGACTTTCTCTGTAAAGGGCGGGATACATCAAGATTTTAGGCTTTGCGTCCACACGGTCTGTTGCAGTAACCCCCTCTGCTCGGCAGTGAGAAAGCAGCCAGAGAGAACGTGTCCTGGCTGTGTGCCGACCACACTTGATTTATGCACATTGACACTTGGATTTCATTTAATTTTCACATGTGGCAAAATATTATTCTTATTTGTATTTGTTCTGACCATTTAAAAATGTCACAGCCGTCGTGGGTGCAGGGGCCATGCACAGCCAGGCAGTCTGGTTTTCTGGTCTACTATTTGTAGTCTATTTCTGATTCTCATGCACACACATATGTACTTCTACATCAGAGGTGTTACCTAAGCAAAAAAAAAAAATTTTTTTTTAGTGTTTTCCCCACATAAGCACCCTTTAGTTTAGCGCTGGAGCCTTGGACACATAAATTATGTAGTTCATTCCTATGACCGTGTTTGACTTCTTAACAATTTAAAATCTTCTCGATGCTCATACTGTGTTATACACGCATGGTTTAGAGTTGTCAGCTCATCGAATAGATGGGCTCTCACAATAGTCCTTTAAGGATTGTTTATTTACCCCCCCCCCTTTCCAGTGCTTTGCACACTCCTGGTGACAGGGAACTCACTCCCTTCAGTGGCAGCGCTAAGAGACTCCTAGGGCTGGGTCCTCTGGAGAGTCCTGGCTATTGAGAACCCAGTGACCTGCCTGCTGGCCCCGGAAAGGCAAAGGCTACCGTGGGTATGAGTGCTCCGTCCAGGGCCCATCCTTTCCCATCTCTACTCAATTCCATCTAAATCCTCTCCAGCTGTTGAAATGTGGATGGACAAGGGAGCCACATCCTTGATTTTCTGGAAGTTTCCCAAGTCCTGAGCCTTTGCAGGCCTTTGCAGCTGCCAAGTGACAAATCCTGCAAGGAATATGCAACGGGAAAGAATATGACAGAAAAACAGCTATTATAAATGTGTTACTTGCTAGAAATATTTCCAGGAAATCTCGTTCGTGCAGAGGCCTCACGGCTCCCCCATCTGCATCTTCAATGGCTCTCGCGCCATCTGCTGGTCGGATTGAGTCATAACCAGGCTCCCCAGGAGGCTCTTTTCCTCATCAAAAGGAAAAACAAGCCAGAAATTTCTCTCCCCTTTACGTACCAGACGTCTGTTGGATGCTAAGGAGACAAAGGAAAGGGCAATTTATCTGCCCTCGAGGAGCACAGTTTAGCCGCGGAGAGAGGTAGAGATGTGCTCACAACTGATAGCAAGGGTGAAGCTGTGACACGGGTGGGGACAGATGGGGAGAGATGGACAGCTTTCTAGAGCAGGTGACATGCTGTCGCACCCAGCCAGGGGTGAAGAGCTTCCAGATGCAGACGCGGAGAGCTCACGGCTTCTGGGGGGTGTTAATGTTCCAATCAGTGTGCTGGCGGTGTGTCGCTTTTCAGTGTTTGGATATTTTGGACACAGCCAGCCTTTGGAAACCTAGCAGGCTGGAGCTCCATGCCCCACGCCCTCTCCTGACATCTGCGGATGTTTTCTGGGCCCTACTGCTGAGAAGGGCTCCAGTGTGCACTCCCCAAGTGGAATCACCCTGGGAACGGTTTGAGGAGCATGTCCTCCGAGTCCCGCCCTCATACCGTCTCATTTAATCCTCACTAGGACAAGGGCTACTGAGCCAGTGGCTCCCACTGCCAGATGTCACCTCCAGCCAGGTGTCCAGAAGCACACCTTGCTCACTGTGTTTAAATCTGGCCTCCTCCTCCTCGCTGCACCTCCCCAGGCAGCCGCTCCTGCTCCCACACAGGGGGTGGGTGGGGAGGCCCGGCCCAGCAGCCGTCAGTGCACACAGGCCTCGCTGGCTGCTGACTGCAGGCAGCCCTGGGAGGCAGGCCCCATTCAGGGTTCTGGGCCCCTGTGCCAGCCTTGCCCCGGGCCCATCCTGGCTGTCTAGGAGAGCAGATGGGCGTTGAAGACAGGGGGTGACCAAACGTGGTGGCTTTGGGAAGAACGGTCCGCTCTGGGAACCCCAAGAGAGGTCAGGGGAGGAGGCAGCTGACTCGGTGTCGGGGTGTGGCAGGCAGGGGCAGGGAGGTGGAGGAAAACCATTTTCTGGGGCTGGAAAGCCCTCTGGAATGTAAGCTTGGGGTGGGGGTCCAAGACCTTCTGGGAGGTCTGGGTAGTCACCTGCTTCGAGGCTAAAAGCCTTGTTCCAGAAACACGGTGGTTCCCGAATGGTTTTGCATTTAGTGGTACACCCGGCAGCATCCTCAGCCAGGGAGTTACGGTTGTAGACCCTCCTGGCACCTGGGGACAGACTGGGGACAGCTGTTGGGGACCAGGGAAGGTCTGGAGACCCCTGTTGTAAGCACATAGCCAGAACCACCATGTACAGACTACACAGCTCTCGGGGGTATCACTGTGCTGTGAAGGGCACTTCAGTGCACAACCCATACAACTGTCCAGGAGGCCTGCCAATTATTCATTACCTTCTGTTCTCATGGAACAAAAGGGGGTTGAAGAGACCGTTGTTGTTCAGCTCATCGTGCTCTGTGGGCCTCTTTCCCAGACGATGAGCCACGTGTCGGAACAAGAGGAAGCAGATCCTTTCAGTACACGTCATGTGAGAGACCTACCCTAGTTTAGAAATCCAGGTTTTAAATGCCCTGCTGTTTTATGTTTCTACTACAGATGAGAATAAAATTTCTCTAAGTGCAGAGCAGGGAATCGAGGCCGGTTGAATTCTGAGAGCGCCCCCTGGTGACGTGCCCTGTGTAACCCCCAGACCGTGGGCGTACCTGCTGGTTGGTACCTTATCTGACAGACAGGATTTGCTAACGTAATTGAGGTCCCTAACTGGTTGTGTTGAATTGATCAAAAGGGAAATTATCCCGGACTTGACCCAACCGGGGGACAGGGGCCTCCCTGAGGTCAGGAGATGGTTCTGTAGGCCTGGAAATCGGCTGCTACGTGGCGAGGGCTCTATGGAGGGGCCATGGGACCAGGACCCCAGGGGGGGCCTCCGGGAGCAGAGAGCAAGGAGGTGAATGATGCCAACAGCCCAAATGAGCTTCGAAGTGGGTCCATGGTCAGCTGGACCTGCAGATGAGGGCAGCCCTACCAACGGCCTGGGCGCCTTTGTGGGACCTCCAGCAGAGAACCCTGCCTGCACCCCTGGCCTGCAGACACCCCGAGATAACGAGTGTGTGCTGTTTGTGGTGATTCGTTAGGCAGCAGTAGAAACCAATTCGGTACGGAGACCCGTGCTGTCAAATGTGACTTCTGCTCTGGAGTAAAAAGAACACAAGAGGACAGGACACTCCTCCACGCCCCAGGGGCAAAGCGGGGGGTCTGCCCTGCCAAGAGATCACAGCGTGCCGGTCCCCACACGCCTGCTGACACCTGGGGAGGCCCTTTGGCAGGGAGCTGGCCACAGTGGGCAGGACCTCTGTGCCGCTTGCTGGCCTGGAGCAGAAACAAAAGATCATTCTGGTCACCTAGTATCCAGATACCATCCTGCTGCAATTAAGAGTTGAGTGCAGGGGCGCCTGGGTGGCGCAGTCGGTTAAGCGTCCGACTTCAGCCAGGTCACGATCTCGCGGTCCGGGAGTTCAAGCCCCGCGTCGGGCTCTGGGCTGATGGCTCAGAGCCTGGAGCCTGTTTCCGATTCTGTGTCTCCCTCTCTCTCTGCCCCTCCCCCGTTCATGCTCTGTCTCTCTCTGTCCCAAAAATAAATAAACGTTGAAAAAAAAAAAATTTAAAGAGTTGAGTGCAGGAAAAACCCCGCCCAGAGAGGGAGGCTGCTGAGCTGGCTGGTGGTGCACACAGGCAGGGGCGAGGGTGTCCAGTTCCTCTGTCTCCATCCCTGCTTGGCTCTTCTGGGCTCTGGGTGGCAAGACAAGGTAGCAAGTAGAATTTAACCCTCTTCTGAGACCCGGGCCTGGTGTCTGCACTGCCCCGCCTGCCATCTGGAGCTGGGTCTGGGTCAGGTCACAACACTCCCCTCCCCACTGCCGTGCAAACGCACTGCCCACAGGAGTCCTCCCTCCCTCGTGGTGACAGACCCCAGTTGCGGATGCCAGTGTCTGCATCCGGCACCGTGCCCTCGCTTCTCCTGTTCCCTGACAGGACCCTTAGGTCCTGGCAGGAGTAGGTGACTGGTACAGCCGTGCCTGGTGGGGGGTTTGCCTGCTCACCGAGTGTGAACAAATGGGGCGTTGGGAAGGGTCTGAGTGCACCGGGGCCATACCACTATCTGGATGCCGTGGGGAGAACCCTGAGCCTGTGACCAGCTGGGCAGGCCAATTCTGTCCTGGCCCCCTGACACCACTGACCCTCCCAGGGTGGGGCCCAGACCCTCCCTGGAGTCCTGCAGCCCTGCAAGGCTCCTACCTCCCTAACCATGAGGCTGCAAGGGCCTGACTGTCGCAGGCTGCTGTGGTTCCTCAAGTCCCTTCATCCCTTGTAAGCAGCGGCAGGCGTCACGAGGGTGGGGCATCGGCTGTGTTAATAGCCACCTTGTCTCTGGAGAGCCTTCCTCAAAGGGTGGGGGTGGGGGTGGAAAGGCACGGCCGGCTCTCCGGGCCTGGCCCATAGCAGGTGCTGAGTGAGCACAGCTCTTGCCCTTCGCCCGAGACCCCTGCCAGAGCCTGTCCACCGGGGCGACCCCCCAGTCTCCTTCCGCTCGGGGCTCCCGCTGCCCTGGGTCCCCACCCCGCTGGCCCTGCCTTCTGCTTTTCCTTCCTGCTCCCCCCAAGTCCCCCATCCTCAATCTCTTCCAGATCCCGATCGCCAGACTCATCACTGGATGGGCGGCTGGTATCACCCCCACACTCCCCCCAGGGAAACCGAGGCTCTTCCAGGGCCCTCCTAGTCTGACGTTCTGAGACAAAACCAGTCCGCGCTGCGTTTCCGTGGTGGATCACAGCTCCGCAACAGCTCTGGCTCCCCGCACCAGCCTGGGATTGTGGGCAAACAGTAGGACTTCTCTGAGCCTCAGTTTCCCTGGGGACGGTAACAGTCGCACATTCAGGGGTTACTGTGGATAAAATGAGGTGCTGTTTTCAAGGTGCTTAGCAAAAGGTCAGGTTCAGAGTAAGTGCTCACAAGACTGGAGCGAGGTGGTGGGTTTAGGAGCCAGTGGTCACTGTGGGAGCGAGCACAAGCCCGAGCAATTAGTACGATTGTCTTCCTCTTTCTGACAAGGAAGCTGACTGGAGGCATTCCCAAAATAGACCAGGGCAGCGAGTGAGGGCACAGCCAAGATTCGAGCCCTGTGCTAGGAGATCAGCAGGTGCCCAGGTCCGGGAGGGGAACCGAGTGGTCCAGCAGCAGAGAGGAAGCCTGTATGTACTGGGAATAAGAGATGGAGAGAGGCCCCGACGGGCCCAGTGCAGTGGGCAGGGGGGAGGTGCGGGCGCTGTGCATGCGTCTGGAGAGGCCTGTGCGCAGAGATGCTGTAGGGGTTCTCGGCACAAAGGTGGCGTGGCCTCCTCCCGCCCGCATGAGCCCCTGTCCGCGTAGGCCCCCGCCTATAGATGGCTGTGTGCTCACTGCCCAGAGCCCCTGGCCACTTGCTGTCTTGCCCTTGCCCCCCTTCTTGGGCAGGCCCAGCCTTGGGTTTCAGATCTTGGGGTGAAGCCAGGTGCCTTTCCAGGACAGGTGGGGACAGAGGAGATGCATGTGCCCAGGCTGGACCCTCCCTGCCTCTCTCGAGCCTCAGCTTCCTCCCCACCCCACCCCCATCCCCTGGAGAACCAGGGACCCTACGGGACAGGGGTGGGGGGCTTCCCCTCCTGTGGGAAGAGGAGGAGGAGCCCTGAGCACAGCC
>NW_024412430.1:21546003-21573321 GCF_014898765.1 Herpailurus yagouaroundi | reverse complement strand
GGGGGCCCTGCAGGGTGCTGGCCCTGACCGCATGGCCCAATCGCCCTCTGCTGGGTGCTCGGGGAACAGCAACTTGGCCCGAGCCATCTTCTCTCCAGCCCTTCCAGCTGCAGACTGAACGTTTGCAGACGTGGTCTATGTGTATTGTGTCATCTTTGCCACAGGCCTTTAAGGTCCTTGAGAACAAGACTCACCAACCCCACCTCCACCCCTGCCGAGGACTTCACGTTTCCAGGGGGACGGGGAAGTTCTGATGTTTAAAAATGCCGACAAGGAGGGTTCTAGAACAGGGCCGTCACTGCCTGTGTGGCTTTCCAGGGCTCCTGCCAAAGCAGCCCCACACACGGGGCAGCTTAGAACAACAGAGTCCAGGGGCGCCTGGGGACTCAGTCGGGTAAGCATCGGACTTCAGCTCAGGTCATGACCTCGTGGTTTGTGAGTTCGAGCCCCACGTCGGGCTCTGTGCCGACAGCTCAGAGCCTGGAACCTGCTTCAGATTCTGTGTGTCTCTCTCTCTGCCCCACCCCCACTCACGCTCTGTCTCTCTCAAAAATGAATAAACATTAAAATTTTTTTTTTTTAAATAAGAAAAGAACAACAGAGTCTATCTTCTAGCTGTGCTGGAGGACCCCCAGATCGAGGGGTCGCAGAGCCTCGTTCCCTCCCAACACCAGGGGAGGACCCTTCCTTGTCTCTTCAAGCTCCTGGAGCCAGCCCCTGCTGGCCTCCGTGTCTGCCACTGTGGTCATTCCCATCCATGTGTCCAGGTCTCCCTCCTCACAAGGCCTGCAGTCATTGGGTGGGGGCCCACCGTGATCCAGCCTGACAGAATCTTAACAAGTTATATCTGCAAAAACGCTTATTTCCAAAGCGTTACATTCACAGGGGATGGGGGGTTAGGACTTCAGTATGTCTCTTTGGCAGTCGAGATTCACCTGACACTGCCTGCATAGCATCTTTGTACAAATTACGTAAAGACCACCCCTCGTGCAGGTAGGCATGGCAGCAGCAGCAGAGCACAGGCTGGGTTTGAGCCCCTCACATGCCCTCAAGTCAGGTACCCTTGTGCAGTGAACAATCTGCACAACTGGAAGCAGCAGCTCTGTTCTGGAACCTCTCATTGAGAAGCTTAACATCCATTCCAGATAAAAAGTCCAGACTGGAATTTCAATGTCACCCAGGGCCAGAAGGTGCTAGAAGCCCAAGGGAGAGAGGCCAAGGCGGGGCCACAGGGGGTACATTGTCTGCGGAGAATTTAAGAACGATAGCAAAAGCTCGGTAAAAGTGGATCTGCTTTTTATCGTCCCCATGCACCCACGACTCTAAACAGTGTAACTCAAATCTCCTGTTGGTCTTAGTTCTAAGCGACCGCTACAGAGTTTTCAGATTAGTGCCCACTTATTACTTGTCTTTTCATGAACACTGTGGCCGGCACAGAAGTTGTTCAGATAACTGGAAGATTGCAGCCAGGCCAGACATTCACATCCATCTTGAGTGTGGAAGGCTCGGGACCACTGGCAGTCATGGCCCTGTGGGATTGCACACCCCTGAGACCCAGGGTAGTCGGTGTCCCTCGGGAAAGCAGAGCAACCACAAAGACAAAGACAGACTCCCAGCTTCTTCAAATCTGCCATTCCGCAAGACCCCGGGAAGTTTCCGTTAGTTTTCAAACCCTCCGACAGTGAGACGGAGATCCAGTGGGAGGTAAGAGCTAATAGTGCCATGGTCCGGAACACAGTGGTCGTTACCACACGAGTGATAAAATGACAAGAACAGCATCAACATACCAACGTCAACTTCCTGCTTTTGACGCTGGTTAACCCCAGTTAATTCACCGGTTGCAGAGTGGGATGGAGAGTACACAGGGACCTCTCTCTACGACCTTTGAATCTGTGATATGGTTCAAAATAAAAAACTTAAAAAAATATATATATATATAATGGCAGAGGGGCACCAGGGTGGCTCAGTCGGTTAAGTGTCCAACTTTGGCTCAGGTCGTGATCTCACGGTTCATGAGTTCGAGCCCCACATCAGGATCTCTGTCCTCGGCACAGGGCCCGCTTTGGATCCTCTGTTCCCTTCTCTCTCTGCCCCTCCCCCCCCAAATAAATAAATGCTTAAGAAAAGTATAGGCTTAAAATATATATATATATATACATATACATATATATGTGTGTGTATGTGTGTGCATATATATATATATATAAAATGGTACACAAGAATGATCTCAAAAACAAAAAACAAAAAAACTCCAAAACGCCATGACAGTGCAGATTGTAGAGTGTAATCATTTTGTTTGTGAGTGCAAATTTATTTTGTACCTGAAATATTTTACTGAATTTGGTTATCTTTGAAATTAGAATTTATTATTCTTTTAAAATTATGCTACTTAATTAATTTTTATTTAATTGTTATTGGGGCGTCTGGGTGGCTCAATTAGTTACGCTCCAACATCGGCTCAGGTCGTGATCTCATGGCTCGTGTGTTCGAGCCCCGTGTCGGGCTCTGTGCTGACAGCTGAGAGCCTGGAGCCTGTTTTGGATTCTGTGTCTCCCTCTCTCTCTGCCCCTCCCCTGCTCATATTCTGTCTCTGTCTCTGTCTCTCTCAAAAATAAACAAACATTAAAAAATTAAATTGTTATTAAACCACAATAGACCAATGTGTAGGTTTAAGGTTTTCCCCTTTCAAAAACACTCAAGTAAGTCGAGGGTACTAACCTATTGGTTTCTTCCTATTTTGTACCATATAGATAGATAGATAGATAGTTAGTTTTGTTTTGTTTTGTTTTGTTTTGTTTTGTTTTGTTTTGTTTTGTTTTGTTTTACTGGCATGAAGTTAGGTAAAAGCTTACTGTCTGAGTCCCTTTACCGCCATGATGGTGGTTGATTCATGTCATTTCATGATTATTCCTGAAAACAGTTTTGTTGTGTCCCGGAGAGGGTGCTAAATAATGGAGCACCAGGCATGCTGTATACACTGCGGGGCCCAAACTGACCCTGTTAACTGCTTGGGGCCTGAACCCAGCTCTGCCCGGCGCCCTCCACCCTCTGACCTGTCTGCACATCTGTGGCTCGGCAGCACAGGGTAAACACAGGCGCCCCGTGGCCCTAACTGTCAAGGACAGGCTGACTCTACATTTGGTTCTTAGGAGGGAAGCAAGTTTCAGGAAGCTTTGTCCCCAAAGGCGAAGGCTGCACAGTTAAGGTGTAATTATAAACACACCCTGTTAGGGGTGCTCTTGGTCACTGGGGACCCAGCACACATGGACCCCTGGGGGTCAGGCCGGCGGGCCAGAGTCCTTAGAGGAGCCACGTTCCCCCCGTGGCCTCCCGTGTAAAGGGGCCCATCGACAGACACTTGTCTACATGCTGCTGTAAGGAGCCAGTGGGTCGCATGTGGGCGTGCTGTGCCCCTCCATCCTCACCACCACATACACGTCACTCTGCTCAACTGCTCTCTGCACAGCTCAAGGGTCACTTCACCCTCTGGGCCTCAGTTTCCCCATCTGTGATTGGCTGGCTCGCCAGGCACCTGCCAGCGCTGATGTCATTTTTGTCTCAGCTCTCATTGTCCAGGACCTATTTATTCCTCCATGTGGCTGCTGGGTCCCTCGGCCACTTAACCCGCAACAGTCCTAGGGGTTAGGCATGGTCTTTCCTCCTTACAGATGAGGAGACTGAGGCTAGCTACGTCGGTAACTTGCCTGTTTACTCTGTAG
This sequence comes from Herpailurus yagouaroundi, assembly GCF_014898765.1. NCBI lineage: Eukaryota > Metazoa > Chordata > Mammalia > Carnivora > Felidae > Herpailurus > Herpailurus yagouaroundi. Next base: position 21,569,602 of record NW_024412430.1, on the reverse strand, counting down.
TGAGCGTGGAGCTGGGGCTTGAACCTCAGCTCTCACAAAGCCCACTAACCACTAGGCTACACTGCCTCCATTGCAGGCAGAAATAAACCTCAAGTTCCCAGCACCAACTGCCGCTGGTGAAATTGAAAGCCTTGTGTGGTAGTGAGCTCACTAACACTGCAGGTGTGCAAGCAGAGACAGGCCGATTTGTCAGGGAAGTTGCAAAGGGTCAGAGAGAGGATTCCTTAAGACCTGCATGCTTCAGTGACAACATTGTATTAGTATGGGTAGTACGGACGTTTTAACAAGATTAATTCTTTCCATCCATGGACATGGAATATCTCTCCATTGATTTGTGTCTTTTTCAATTTTTTTCATCAATGCCTGATAATTTTCAGGTTAAATTTATTCCTAAGTATTTTATTCTTTTTTGGTGCAATTTTAAATGGAATTGTTTTCTTAATTTCTCATTCTGAGGGTTCATTATTAGTATATAGAAACACAACAGATCTTTGCATATTGATTTTGTATCCTGCCACATTACTGAATTCATTTATGAGTTCTAGAAGGCTCAGGGTGGAGTCTGTAGGGTTCTCTGTGTGTAATGTCACGTGTCTGCAAATGTGACAGCTTCTTCCTTTCCAATTTCGATCCTTCTATTTCTTGTTTTTTCCTAATTACTCTGACTAGGAGACTGTGGTTTTACATTTAAATGAATTTTTTGTAGACAACACATAATTGTGTTTTTCTTTTTTATCTATCTCTGCCTTTTAGTGTGAGCATTTAAGCCATTGACATTTAATTTTTGTTTGTTTATTTTTGAGAGAGAGAGAGAGAGAGAATGTGGGGGAGGGGCAGAGAGAGAGAGAGAGAGAGAGGGAGACACAGAATCCGAAGCAGGCTCTAGGCTCTGATCTGTCAGCATAGGGCCCAACGCAGGGCTCAAACCTACAAACTGTGAGTTCTAGACCTGAGCTGAAGTTGGTCACTTAACCGACTGAGCCACCCAGGTGCCCTTAAACCATTGACATTTAACGTAGTTATCCATATGGTTGGATTTAAGTCTACAGTATTGATACTTTTTTATTTTTCTTCATTGCTTTTTTTTTTAATCTCTGCCTCCTTTTAAGGCAAATAGCTTTTTTTTATGATTTCAGTTTGTCTCCATGCTTGTCTTATTAGGTAGATTTCTTTTATTTATGCATTAGCGTTATTAGTTGCTCTGGGATTTATGTTGATCACGATCTATGTTCAAATAATATCATATTTTCTCATGTATAATACATGAATTTTACAACAGTCAACTTACATGTCCTTTCCCCCCACACTTTGTGTGTTGTTATTATACACTTTAATCCTACATATGTTGTAAACTGCAAAATACGTTGTTGGTTTTTGCTGTAAGCAGTCAATCATCATTTAAGATTAAAAAATGGGAAAATGTGGAGTGCCTGGGTGGCTCAGTCAGTTAAGAATCCCACTTTGGTTCAGGTCATGAGCTTGTGGTTCATGGGTTTGAGCCCTGCATTGAGCTCTGTGCTGACAGCTCAGAGCCTGGAGCCTGCTTTGGATTCTGTGTCTCCCTCCCCCTCTGCCCCTTGCCTGCTTATGCTCTGTCTCTCTTTGTCTCTCTCTCTCAAAAATAAAAATAAACATTAAAAAAATTTTTTTAGTGGCAAAATGTATTTCAAATGTATCCACATAGTCGCCAGTCCGGATGCTGTCCGTCTCCTTCCTGTAGAAGCACAATGTTGTCCTGGCCCCATTCTCGTTCTGCTTGAAGCAATCCTCCCATAACATTTTCTGTCGTTCGGGTCTACTGGTGAGCTGCTAGCTCAGCACTTCTTTCATCTTTCTGGAAAGATGCTTTTATGGAATATAGAATTCTGGGTTGTCATTTTTTTTTTCTCTGAACACTTAAAAATGTTGTTTGATTGTCTTCTGGCCTGCACAGTTTCTGGAAAGAAAGCCACCGTCACTGTTACCTCTGATCTCGCAATACGCCTTTCCTTCTCCAGCTGTCTTAAGTACGATGTACCTTAGTGGGGTTTTCTTTATATTTCTGCTATTTAGCATTTGCTCAGTGTCATGGATATTTGGGCATGCAATTCTCCTCAAATTGGGAAATCTCAAGTATAATTTCTTCAAATATTTTTATGTTTTCCCTCTCCTTCTGGGACTCCAATTACTAGTCGGCCAGACCACCAGATATTGCCCCACAGCTCACTAAACCTCTGGGAGATTTGTTTTCAGTATCTCTTGTTTCCTCTGTGCGCTTTATTTTGGATACTTACAGTTGCTGGCTACGAGGTGTCTGAGTCACTCTTCTGCAGAATCTCCTGTGCCCTCGGCCCTGCCCGGCTTATTGTTCACTTCAACATCACAGTCCTCATCTCTCCATCTTCCACTTGTGTCTTTTTTACACCTCCCGGTTCTTTCCTTATGATGTTCACATTCTCCCTTCTGGCCCTGATCACAGTTATAAGATTTTTTTTTTTTCAACATTTATTTATTTTTGGGACAGAGAGAGACAGAGCATGAACGGGGGAGGGGCAGAGAGAGAGGGAGACACAGAATCTGAAACAGGCTCCGGGCTCCGAGCTGTCAGCACAGAGCCCGATGCGGGGCTCAAACTCACGGACCGCGAGATCGTGACCTGAGCCGAAGTCGGACGCTCAACCGACTGAGCCACCCAGACGCCCCAGTGCTGTCATTTTTTTTTACAGAGTGTTACATTTTGTTCTGGCTGAAGTTATGTTACTTGCAGATGAATCCAGTCCTTTCGGGTTTTGACTTTGAGATCTACTAGAGGGATTTCTGAGCAGCTCTGGTCCTACAGGTAACTGAACCCTGGGACTAGGCATGGCCTTTGAGAACACACTACCTAATGCCCCAGGCATTATGAGGACTCTGGGAACACAGACTATCCCCAGCCTCATCTAAACTCCGGGAATTGTTGTCTCCTGCTTTCCGGGATTTCTTTCCTCAGTCTGGGAGTTTCTCTGCCAAAGACTCGTTGGGCCCCTCTGCAGATGCCTGGGATTCTGTCTGCAACACCATCCCCTTCTGCATTCTGTTCTGAAATTTCTAACCTTCTTGACGTCCCCAGAACTCAACGTCTGTGTCTGGAGCTCAGCGAGAGCTCTGAGTCCTGCTGGATTCCCCTGCCCTGCCCTGCTCTGCCACCCAGACGTCTGCTCCGGGCAGTGAGCCGGGACACCTGTGGGGCTCCCCTGCTTTTCAGCTTCTCCGCCCTGTGCTGCCGCTTTCCGGTGCCTGGAACTTTCTGGTGCCTGGTGTTGCAGATATTTTTCTCCGCTGTTCTATTTTTGTATGGCCAGAGGGCAACTCCCTTAGTACTCGATCCTTCACGGGCAGAAGTCGAAGGCATCCATTGAGTTCTTAATTTCAGTCATTAGGGTTTTCAATTCTAGAATTTCTGTTTGATTGTTTTTAATGGTTTCCAGTTCTCTGAGAATCATTTTCCATTTTCTTATTGGATATGTCGAAGACATGAAATACGAAACTTAATTATTTTAAAGTTCATGTCTGATAATCCCAGGATCGGGGGCATTCTGTGAGTCTGTCTGTAAATCTTATTTTTTTCTCTGAACTTTTGGTCAATTATGATCTTTTTGGATGCCTTCCTAAATTTGGTTGAGGGCCAGACATCTGTGGTTTACAAACTATGAAGACAGCTCGAGATTTTGGATTCTTTCTCAGACAGAGAGGATTTACTTTTGTTGCTAGCCAGCGGTTAGTGAGGGACAGACTCCCTCATTCACACGACAGATCGACAGATCGAGCTGCCAGAAGTTGCCTTTTGTCCTGGCAATCAGTGATCTGCTTCCTGTCTGCCCTCTCTCCTGGGGTGCACCCCTCCAGGGACCCAGCCGAAAGCCTGGGATGTCCTCTCCTCCTCGGCCAACTCTGAACAACGCTTGAACAACGCTGAACAACTCTGAACAATGCTTGTCCCCAAGCCCAAGGAGCCACCGACTGTGAGCCTTGGGGCCTGTGCAGCAGCGGATACATACCTTGGGGGAAAAGGTACCGGAATCGGGCTCCCCTCCCTGGGCTTTCTGTCTCTCTGCAGTGCTGTTGAAAGACATTTAGTTAGAGACTGTGTCCATCTTTTCTAGTTGCTCTTGGTTCGAGGATTAGTTTGAGACATGCTGGTTCATGGTTATAGGAAATAAAACTCAGCACGGATTTCTTCATAGTAGTACTTTTTGAACCTGAAAGGGCAGCGGCTGTGGCCACTGTAACTCACATCACCAAGAACTCCCCTGTAGTCAGGGCTGACTCCAACGTCCTGAACGCCAGATCAGGGTGAACAGAACCCTCCACCTCTCCCTTGATGAAGCCAGGATTCGGGATCCTTGAATTAGGGCAAATAGTCATGGAAGAGATTTACAGCCGGGCCACGTGCAGGTGCCTCCTTAAACAGGGTGTGGTCAGCTAGGTGCCCAAAGCTGAGGGACTCGGTTATCACATTAAGGTCCCAGAAAAATCATTCAAGTGCGAGTTGCTGGCAAATGCAGGCAAAATGTAGGATTTTCTGAGGGCATGACATAAAAATCTAGTCCAGTTCCTTGGACTGGACCCCATTCCTCAGTTGCCCCCAGAACATCCCCCTGATGTCCAACAGCACCTTGGACGCAGGGGCCTGGGCTAAACTTGCTGTCTTCCCCCAAAATCCCTTTTTTTCAGAGAAAAAGTTCTGAAAGGACACAGATTAAACTATTTTTTTTAACATTTAATTATTTTTGAGAGAGAGCGTGAGCAAGCGAGGGACAGAGAGAGGGGGAGACACGGAATCTGAAGCAGGCTCCAGGCTCTGAGCTGTCAGCACAGAGCCCGACGAGGGGCTCGAACCCATGATCCGTGAGATGGTGACCTGAGCTGAGTTGGGAGGCTTAACTGACTGAGCACCCCCAGGCGTCCCTGTTGAAAACAGGGCCTCCCAGGCGCCCCTGGATGAAACTGTTTTAACGGGGCCACATCACAGGAGGTCACCTGCGGAATCGGAGAACAGAAGTGGCAGCAACTTACGCTTTCCACCTTTCGCTCCTCTATAGTCTTGAGAACAATTTTATTTTATTTTTAATTTTTTTCCCAACGTTTATTTATTTTTGGGACAGAGAGAGACAGAGCATGAACGGGGGAGGGGCAGAGAGAGAGAGGGAGACACAGAATCGGAAACAGGCTCCAGGCTCCGAGCCATCAGCCCAGAGCCCGACGCGGGGCTCGAACTCGCAGACCGCGAGATCGTGACCTGGCCGAAGTCGGACGCTTAACCGACTGCGCCACCCAGGCGCCCCTTGAGAACAATTTTAAACCATGGATTGGTATCGCCCTTAGAATAAAACACACCTGTCCCTCCCGTGCTCCCTGCAATGCCCACGAGGGTAGCGCCCCCACCCATCCCCGCTCACTCCGCCCCGACCCCCTTCCCCGCCCCCCATCACGTGGGAACACGGAAGGAGGCCCACCCCCTCCCCCAAGTCCAGCTCCTCTGGTGCTCAACTCCTGTTTAACTGACTCAAACGCCTGCTCGTTAGAGCAGCGGGTCCTCATGGCTGTGCCTACGGTGAAGCCCCAAGTCCTGGGCGCGGAGCACAGACTCCCCCACCTGAACCCAGGCCTTCCCCCGCTATGTCCGCTCGATTCTCTCTCTGCGGCAGGGGGGCTTCCGGTCGGGGCGGGGCTTCCGGTCCAGACAGGCGGCTGGGCGGCTGGGCGGCTGGGCGGCTGGGCGGCTGGGCGGCTGGGCGGCTGGGCGGCTGTAAGGCCTGGCGGGTCGGAAGTTCACGAGTGCGGCAGGCAGGCCTGCGTGCGGGACTCGGAGGGCTAGGGTCCAGGGCAGGGTGCCCCAAGCAAGCACCGCTCCCTGCCTCGTCTTTCCCTCGCTGTTCTCTGGGGTGTGTGGCCCGTGCTCCCGCCGACGCCTCCGGCCATCCAGATTCCCAACACGGTGCTGCTTCTCCTGGCGATGGCATCAAAGTAACGCAAGGTCTGGAACGTCGTGGGCCTGGATTGAATTCTGGAAGGTGACTTACCACTGTGAGACCCAGGTCACTCTTCCAGAAAAGGGGGTTCCCGGAGGTTGGAGGACTAGGAAAGAAAAGGGCGAGGCCCCAAGCCCAGCTCCTGCCACAGCAGTTCTGCCACAGACGCCAGCCTGCCTCTTGTCCCCCGGGGTCCCCGTGCCCCAGCACCCTCTCCGCGCAGCGCCTCGGCCTCAGCCTCAGCCGTCAGCGCCCGACGCCTGCGTGTGGGCTCACAGCCTGGCCGGTCCGCATCCTTCCAGGGCATGGGCCGCAGAGTAACTGACCCCCAACGCTGTCCTCGTCCCGATCTCCCAGACCTGCGACCATGCGACCTTCCTCGGCCAGAGGGTCCCTGCAGACGTGGTAGACTGGTCCTGAGATGAGGGATGGTCCTGGATGATCGGGGGCGGGGCGAGGCCATCACTGGGCCCCGACAATCCGGAGACAGGACAAAGAGGCAGATGCTGGAAGCCACCATCAGAGTGATGCAGTGGAAGACTCTCCAACCCCCCAGATGCTGAAGAGCACGGGAGACGGGTTCCCCCCTCCCCCCAGGCCCCACAGGGAACCAGCCCCAGCCACACTTGAGCCCATGAAACCAACTTCATGCTTCCGAGCCTCCGAAAGGTAAGATATGAAATCTGGGCTATTTAAGTCACCAGGTTTGTGGTAGTTTGTTACCAGCAGTAGGAAATTCGTGCGGGAAGAGTGAGAGCCGCACCCGGCACCGTCTCCCTACGGTTTGCTACGGGGGCAGTGGCCCATTTTTCTTAGGTCGTAGATGCATGTTTGACATCCTTGAGAAGGCCAGGGCGGGGTCTGCTGAAGTCAGTCAACAGCCAGCACGTCTGAAGACTCGAGCGACACGCCATAGGCTTAGCGTGATGGCCACACGCCTCCTCCTGACCCCGGAGGTTGCTCTCAGGCCTGGGGTCCGTCACACCCGCCACACCTGCAAGGATCTTTTCTCACTGTGAAAGCGACACCTGCCCGCCCCCATGCGGGCAGCAGGAGGCGGGCCACCTCCTCCACATGGGGCCTCGTCTGCTGCTCCCACTCCCTCACACTTGTCTGCCGGTAAAGAACAGAGAGGCCCGGACTGGCTGTTCGTTTTCTGTAAGCAGAGAGTTGCAAGTATGGCCACAGAATGCATTAATTTCGGAATGAATTTCGTGAGTGACATGTGGTCCCTGGGGGTTATCTATTGCAGAATTTATTAAATCCCAGCATTACCAACCAGGGGTTTTTCAAAGTGTAGACTTTGTTAGAAATGTAAATCCTCAGGGGTGCCTGGGGAGCTCAGTCGGTTAAGCATCTGGCTCTTGATTTCAGCTCAGATCATGATCTCACAGTTTGTGAGTTTGAGCCCCACGTCGGGCTCTGTGCTGACAGTGTGGAGTCTGTTTGGGATTCTCTCTCCCCCCTTACCCTTCACTTGCTCTCTCTCTCTCAGTAAATAAATAAACTTTAAAAAATTAAAAAAAACAGAAACATAAATCCTCAGGTCCCGTCCTAGAACCGTGTGTTATGGACCGAATGTTTGAGTCCCCTCAAAATTCATATGTCGAACTCCTAATCCCGGTGTGATGGTGTTAGGAGGCGGGACTTTGGGAGGAGATCTGGTGACTTTGTAAGAGAGGGCCCAGAGAGCCCCCTCATGCCCTCCACCGCGTGAAGACACAGCAGGAAGTCTGCAACCCAGAAGAGGGTCCTCACGTAACCCAGAAGAGGGTCCTCACGTGACCCACTGGCACCCTGATCTCAGAGCCCCCGCCTCCAGAACCATCGGGAAGGAATGTGTGTTGTTGAGGCCGCCCCGTCTGTGGTGCTTGGTTACAGCAGCCCATGCTGGCTGAGACACTGCACGTCCCTGAATGCCCAGCGGTCACGTCTTACCAAGTCCTCGGTGAATCAGGTGCACACTCAGATTGAATACCGATCTGCCTTGCTCCTGCTGGACACGCTTCTGCAGCAATAAGGCTCCGTGTAGCCCCACTTGCATACCTCGAAAGCCAGGGGCTCACTACCTAAATTAGGTTTGGTCATCAAAAGCTCTTTTTTGTATTGAGTCAAAATCTGTCGCTGTGTCCTGAACCCGCGTCTCCATTCTGCCCCCGGGAGGCACTTAGAAAATAAGTGTATTCCGCTGATGTCCTTCCTCCGGCTACTGGCGCGCCCAGAGGGCAGAGCCCCCGGATGGCTCCAGGTCTGGGGGCTCTGCCCAGGCAGCCAGAGGCCCCAAGCGGGGGTGCTGTGTGAACTTCTTGCCTTGCTGCCTACGGACTCCAGTGCCTCCTCTGAAGTGGGCAGTGATCAAAGTGGGACACAGGGCACCTGGGATGTCCACCTTTCCCCTCGCCAGCTGTCGCTCAGGTGGACATGTCCCAGTGGCTCCAGAGCTGTGCCCTCAAACCTCCCTGGGCCTTCCTTTGCTGTGTTCTCACTGGAGGCCCCTGTCAGTTACCCAGTTCTGTCCCAGCACTGCTGAGGCTGAGGCTGTTTTCTCCCGGCATCAGACGGTCTTTGTGTCTTTGCCTCCGTGGCTCATCATGGCTCGTCATGGCTCTTGCGGCTGCTGGAGGTTCACACACCCTGGCTCCCAAGTGCAGGAGATGTGCAAGAGGGGGGCTCAGGAAGGAAAGAGGCTGCGGATTTGAGTGGCAGAAAGGGGCCAAGGTGGTGAGAGATGGAGGTCAGAAGGGCCTGGAGGGGGAGGAGGCCGTGCAGCATTGGGAGTGACACGAGCCAGGTCAGGTTTGGGGAGCCCCTCTGTTCACTGGATTCGGTGACAGGTGCCAAGGGGGTGTCCTCAGAGGATGAGTGAGGAAGGGCATTTCTGGCCCAGGGAACAGGCCTGGCAACGTTCAGAGGAGAAAGGAAGGAGCAGGACCTGGTGGGAAGCTGTACGTCACTCTATGAGATTCGGACCCCGATTCTTTCTTCATTACAAGCAGCTTCCAGGAGCACCGGTGTCCTCCTGCCCGGTCCACACTGGCTATGAGTGGTCGAGGCTGGACTCCATCTGTCCAGCTGGCCTCAGGCTGGAGGCGCATCCCCACCTGGGACTCCAGACTCGGGTGGGGTGTGAGCCGGGGCCATGGTTTCATTCTGTGCCATCAACCAAAGTTCACATGACCAGCTGGCTGTCAGGGGCTCAGCTGGTGGAGATGCCAACTCTGGTCATAAGGAGAAATGAGCGTTTGGAAAAATACAACCCGCCCCAACCAGGGAGCCTGACCAGGTCTGGGGGTGGCGGGGACGAGGGACAGAGCATGGGCCTGATGGGCAAGCAGACTACAAGGTCAAGTCCAGTGGCCCCCAAATGTCTTTTTTAGCTGGTTTGGGAAAGCCAGGCTCCAGTCGGACCCCAGGCATCAGAGAAGGCTGCCCTAACGAAGTGCCACGGATCGGCGGCTTTGACAACAGAAACAGATACTCTCAGTCCCGCGATGCAGGCGTGGGCAGGGCTGGTGTCCCCTGAGGCCTCTCTCCTGGTGTGTAGATGCCATCCTCTCCCCGTGTCGCCCCTCCAACCCTCTGCGTGTGTCTGTGTCCTGATCTCCTCTCCTCAGTCATGTTGGGCTAGGGCCCACCCTCCCAACCCCATTAGAACCAATCACATCTCAAAGACCCTACCTCCAGATAGTCACATTGAGGTACCAGAGGTTAGGGCTTTGACGCAGAAATACTTTGAACTGAGAAAAATGAAAACAACACATAACAAACTATGCGAGGTGCCCCTACAGTAATGCAAACGACATCTGATGCTCTGCAAGTGGACATGGAGGGAAACACATTAACCAAGTGCCACAGGCTGTGTTGATCTGCCCAGTATAGATACCGTATCTAGGGCAGCAGGTGACATCGGAGCCACCACCTGCCCACAGTCCTTCAAGAGCCTCTGCGCGGGCCCAACCGCTGAGTTAAGTGGGGAGGCTTCATTCAGGGCTGTGATGGTGGCATTCATTTCTTTAGTCCCCAGGGACGGAGCACTGCTTCCCTGTTCTGCGGAGAGTGGATGCTCCAGGGGCTGCCATCAGCCCTCAGGGAAGAAGGGTCAGGGAGCCGATGTGGGGGCGGTACCGCTTGCGGGGGCGGGGGGTGGTCTGTGCATCCTCCAGGCCTCTGGGAGGCCATGACTCGACCCATCACCCCCCATGCTGCCCCGACGTGTTCAGTCCCTGGGAATCAGCATCAGTGCAGACACGGAAAAGACACTTCTTTTCCTCCGGTGCATGGTCACTTTAGCAAGCGGACTGAGGTCCCTTTGGGAGACGTGGGTGAGAATACGTGTGTGAATCCGCAGTATCCACATGGGGTCTCTCGAGGGATTCGGGGCCAGTGAACCGACTCTCCATTGTGGCACTTCAAGCCCGGTTTTGGGCCACCAGACCTAGAGGGTTTTTTTGGTTTCGTTTTAATTTTTTTTTAATGTATATTTATTTTTGAGAGAGAGAGACACACAGAGTGCGAACAGGGGAGGGGGGGAGAGAGAGAGAGAGAGAGACACACACACACACACACACACACACACACACACACACACACACACACAGAATCCGAAGCAGGCTCCAGGTTCTGAGCCGTCAGCACAAAGCCCGACGCGGGGCTCGAACTGACGAACCGTGAGATCATGACCTGAGCCGAAGTCGGACGCTTAGCTGGCTGAGACACCCAGGCGCCCCGCTCCCTAGGTTTCTGACCCGCGTTAGCAAAATCTTGAAAATCTTCCAGCATTCAAACTGCGTCCTCCTGGGTCACCTCCCCATGTTCCCTGGGATCATGCTCAGGTCTGACCTAAACCAAGGGTCTAGAGGCAACAGGGAGTGGTTGGGGTGGGCCTTGAAAAGGATGAGTATCCCTTTTTGAGGCACTTGCCCAGGCGTCCCGAGATCGAGGGTGTTAAGCAGAAGCAGCTGTCTCCTTCGACAGCAAACAAGCTGTTTCCCTGGCAGCTGAGGCTCAGAATGACTTGCCGGTCCAGTGTTGTCAGTTTCATCTGGGTCCAACCAGATTTCTCCATTCCCAGTGTCTCCATTTCCAAGTTTCAAGATTCCGTTCCTTCCCGATCAATACCCTAACTTTCACAGGAGAAGCTCGGCAGGACTGAATCTGGCTGCCGAAATCTAGCACCCTGCACAGCTAAACAATGTGCCTGATTTCCAGCTTCAGGGGCTGTCTTGGACCCTCTCTGGTTTTCAGAAAAGGCTTCAACTGATTAGTTTTAATTTTTTTTTCCTAACATTTATTTATTTTTGAGACAGAGAGAGACAGAGCATGAGCAGGGGAGGGTCAGAGAGAGAGAGAGACACAGAATCTGCAACAGGTTCCAGGCTCTGAGCTGCCGGGACAGAGCCCGACGCGGGGCTCGAACTCACGGACCGCGAGATCATGACCTGAGGTGAAGTCGGCCGCCTAACCGACTGAGCCACCCAGGCGCCCCTAAATTTTTTTTAAATGTTTATTTATTTTTGAGACAGAAAGAGACAGAGCATGAACAGGGGAGGGTCAGAGAGAGGGAGACACAGAATCTGAAACAGGCTCCAGGCTCTGAGCTGTCAGCACAGAGCCCGATGCGGGGCCCAAACTCGCGGACCGCGAGATCACGCCCCGAGCCGAAGTCGGACGCTTAATCGACTGAACCACCCAGGCACCCCGACTTCAACTGATTATTAACACACCCGAGCTTCTTGTTTTCTCTCTGCAAGAGCTCAGGTGCCCCCACCCCTGCTGTAACAGTCAAGCACGAGGTCACTGGGATCATAACCCATCGCTGTGGTCCATGGTGCCTCACGGTCCATGGTGCTCCCGCTTTTCCTTGGTGAGGAGCTCAGCACTGTGCATGATCCTGAGGGTACCGCTAAACCAACCCCCGAATTCCATCTGTGTAGGTCTGCTTCCCGGGACCAGTCCCAGAACCAGTTCTGTATCAGTTTGGATCCAAGCAAGGGTCAGAAACCACACAGCGATTTCAACGGAAAGTTTAGTCTAAGGAATTATGAAGCTTTGATTAGGGAATAATATAAAGGTGGAAAGAGATCTCTAAAGGGAACCTGTCAGCTGGATAAACAAACGGGTTCATCACAGGAAGAACACGCATGCCACATCGTTCTTGTGCGCAGCACACACAGGGGAGAGCAGACTTGCAAGGAGCCTGCTACCCAGACCTAGGGCTCAGACTTTGTCGGGGAGGTGCAGTGTGTGATTTTGCTGGCTGCCTGGACAGAGCTGGTCCACAGTCTCTGGCAGCAGGAAAAGACCCTCTGAATTTGCCTCCTCACAGACAAGACAGCACACGGTCTCCAGTGCATGGGGTTCATGTTGGAAGAGTTGCAGCCACGTGGCCACCAGGCCAGTCCCTGAGGCAGTAAGGTCGTGAGGGACACATGCTCCAGGGCTCTGGGCTTGTGGCTGGGGCAGAGCACCACTGGGGGTTCCCAGGAGGTGTGGCAGAAGACAGAAAAGGCCGGATACAGCGTGTGGCTGTCAAGGGGAGGGACCCCTTGCCCCTGCACTGGCCCCTAGTGCCGGCTGCTGACAATTCCGGTCATCACACCCTGCAAAGGTGAAATGCCGACGAATCCCAGGCTGTCACAGAGGAGGTGCTCCTGGGGCAACCCTGGAGCTCAGGGGCATATATAGATCTGGCCCATGCCACAGTGTAGACACCACACCAGTGTTTATCAGCAGGTGAATGGATGAACACAGTGGGGCACGTCTATGCAGCGGGAAACACCACTCAGCCATAACAAGTAGCCTATCACTGGCACACGCACCACACGCGTATGTCGCAAGGACATTTTTCTGAGAGCCGCAGACACAGAGGAGCCCACGGCACGTGACTCTGTTTGTAGGAAAGACTCTACCGGCAAAGCGTCAGCTGGATGGGGCTCCCGGGAGAAGTCGCTGCCAAGGCACACGCGCAACTTTCTGGGATGATGGGGATGTTCTGTTTTTACAGTTGTGCTGGGTAAGTGGATGTACCCATCTTTCAAAACTCATAAAGCTCTACACTCCAGTGGGTGCGTATTTTTTATGTAAGTCATGCCACAATAAAGCTAGTTTTCAAAAGTTAGTGGGAAACTATGGCCTCTCAATGAAAGCAGGATTATTAAGAATTCAAACCGTCAGATGTTGGGGAGAGGACCCCCACCAGCTGAGGGGCTGGCTGACAACAGAGTACACACGCGCGATGGGGAGACCATGCAGATGTCGGCTGTGGCTTCGGGACCAGTTGTCCACACGGACGGGCTTCTTGTTGACTGTTCTGGGGTGTGTGTGGAAACCCGGTTTTCCCACCTCCTCCGCCTGTTGTTTAGTCAGCAGCTTTGGCGGTGATTCATTTCCGTTATCTTTGGGGTCACAGAATTTCCAGTAGGACTTTGAGCCAGAACAGGAATGACCATTCAGACGTTATTATGGGTCGTAATGGGACTTTGCGGTCCCCTCCCGGGGGTGAGAGTCAGAGGATCCCCCACAAAGCATGACTGCATCCTGTTGGAAGAGCGTGAGGCTTCTGTCCTCTGCTGAGCTTGACCGTAAACGCAGGTGGTGGGAGGTAGGGATGCTTGACTGCACGGGTTATGGCTGTTGTCATTGAGATCCACACCTGCCTTGTTGCGCTTTGCCTTTGGCTGCTGGAGCCGAGTGTCTCAAGTCTGTGTTTCCTAGGGTCACCTGACAGCTGGCTTCTGGTCCTGAGGATGGGGAGCACAAGCAGGAGACGCGAAGCTTCGGAGGGAAGACCGCTTGTGCTCTGACAGCTCAAGGTAGTTCTGCGGGTGGGAGAGGTGTGGCTGTGCCCCAGGGGACCCAGGCAAGGGCGGGGGCGGGGCGGGGGGGGTGGGGCCTGGTTATCACTCCTTCCTTTTTGCTCTTCTGTACCTTCTTCGTCATTTGTAACCAAGTCTCTGTATACATTTTGCTGTTTAAATACCTAGTAGAGTTTCTGTTTCCTTGCCCAGACTGTGACAAATACAATAATCCTAGTATCAAAAACACTGGTGTGGCGTAGCACAGTAAGCACAGCAGCCTTGCCCAGGGGGTAGGTGGAGACAGGATAATCACCTGATACCATTTACACGGTGGTTTTAAAGTATTTGCTTAGCAGAAAGGGTGAGCACTCTAGATAAATGAAGGAAGGGCCCAGAAGGAGGAACGGCTCAGCGAGCACCCCCAGCGTCTCCCCACCTCCAGAGAATTCATTTCTAGTCCCAAATCTGCATCCCCTCCTCAGCAAATCAAAGCCCTGCAGTTAAGGGCACCACTGTCTCAGAAGGCAGTGTTTTGGCTCAGTTCCTCAGGACCCTCTCATTCTAGGCCCTATTCAAAGATTCCTTCCCCCACCCCTGCCCTCCTATTTCCCCTGAGGGCAGATCCAGAAAAGCTTGCTGTCTCTACCCTGCTGCTGCTTTCAGTGAGATTGGCTGGTCTTCCCTGGCTAAAAGGAAATGTGCTTTCTTTCCAAGTGCTCTGGAACTTTCCTGAGCCCTCTGGTGCTCCTGTGTGCATCCTCCCCCCCCCCCCCCTGCCGCCCCACTCCTGGCTTCCCAGGGCCCCCAACATAACTGTCAGTTAGGCCATGACATAGAAGGTGCACAGAAGTTAGAAAAGTGCAGAGACAAAGGATTTAAATAAGAAACAGTGCCTCATAACATATTATGTCCAGAATATCATAGAAAATCAGCAGTTAAGCCAAGATCCAGGAACATCTCCACTTCATCGAGAAAAGACAATCAACAGAAGTCAACACTGAAAGGATGCAGATGTCGGAATTATCTGGCAAGGATTAAAAAAAAATTTTTTTTAACGTTTATTCATTTTTGAGAGACAGAGCACAAGTGGGGAAGGAGCAGAGAGAGCAAGACACAGAATCCAAAGCAGGCTCCAGGCTCCGAGCCGTCAGCACAGAGCCGGACGTGGGGCTTGAACTCACGGACCGTGAGATCATGACCTGAGCTGAAGTTGGATGCTTAACTGACTGAGCCACCCAGACGCCCTTTATCTGGCAAGGACTTTAATATAGCCATCACAAAAATGCTCCAAAGAGCAAATATGAACATGCTTGCAACAAATGAAGAAATAGAAAGTCTAAGTAAAGAGATAGAAGATGTAGAGAAGAATAAGAGGAAAATTTTAGAAGTGAAAAATACAAATGAAAACCTCAATGGATGGACACAATGGAAAATGGAGAGGAGAGGAAAGAATCCGCGAAGTTGGAGGTAGAATAGAAGAAACTACCCAACCTGAGCAAGAACAAATAGACTTGAAGAATAAACGAACAGAGCTCACAGATCCTGTCGAACAATAACAAAAATCACACACTGAGACTTTAGAGGCTCAGAAGGAGAGGGGGAAGAAGGTGGCCTGAAAGATTTTCAAGGAAATCACTGCTGATAATTTCCCAAATTTAGCAAAAGACATAAACCCGCAGATTAAAGAAGTCGAGGATAAACGGGATCCACCCAGTGAAACCCACACCAAACACCACAGTCAAACTGAAAAGGTATCTGAATCCGCAAGACAAGTGAGTGACCCCTTGCCTGCAGAGCAAACAAGCCGCGGACCCCAGAGTCGGCGTCAGAAACCGCGGCGGCCAGAAGGAAGCCACGCGACGCGGCACGCTCCAAGCGCGGACAGAGGACCACTGTGAACCCAGAATCCTACACCCCATGGGGATAGCCCTTGGGAATAAAGAGAAGAGCGAGACATGCTCAGAAAGGAGAAGTTCAGTGGGTCGCCAGCAGACCCACTCTGAGAGAGCTCGAGACTGAAGCGACAAAGGAAAGATTTTGAAAGATCAGGAAGGAAGGGGGAGAAATACAGTGAGAGTACCGGCAACCCCGGTAGACTCTGCCTCTTACCTTGAGCCCCCGCATCGTGCTGGACAGTGGAAACAAATCAGTGTTCCCTGGACTCTACCGGGGAGCAGGGACGCGGGGGGTGGGGGGAGGCGTGCCCTGTCCTGGGGGGGGTGGGGGTGGGGGTTCCCAGGCAGTGCCTACTTGATCAAACCGCCTACAAACAGTCCTGATATGGCAGTGAGCAATGCATGTAACTGTCTGTTAACGGAATACAAGAAATGTAAGAATCCGGACACAAAAGTCAACGGAAAGACATCCACCGGCAGAGATCGTAAATCCTCCTTTTTGCTCCCATTAATGTGGCAGTAAAGTACAGAGGGGAAGAGATCCATCTGGTCCACTCAAGTCCCAGGCTGTACCATCCGCTGCCAGCCAGCCGGGGTCCAGGTGGTCCCGGAAACCTCCAGGGAGACGTGGGTTCTTCCTGGTCTCCACCCCACCCCACCGCCACGCGTTGGCCTCCACACCACCGACTCCATCAAAACTCTAGCATCTGTGTTTAGAGAAAGGTTTTGTCCCCATTTTGTGTTCTGAACATACACTTTGACCCAAGCTCCCACCTTGCAACATCAGAAAAAAGCTCTGTTTGCAGCCTCTTTCATCTGCTGTTAACATGAATTAGGTTGTCAATTAATCAACAAAGTCACTGGTTAATTGGCTTTCATTTCTTCCAGAAATGTCAGGAGAAATGATATTTTTCAGAGCTTAAAATGTACTCCCCAGCCAGAAACACTGGGCTACATAAGAAGGTTTCATCCTAGGCCAGATGAGGGTGAAACGGGGCAGACAGATTTCTCTTGCAGCCCCACTTCCTTGGTGGCGGTCTGTTCACAGGGACAGGGCAAGAGCCGTGCCCTGGAGGACCTGGCTTATCGCCGCGTCCGGTCACTAACGAGTTGTGGGAACTTGGACAAGTCAGTGCCGTGAGCCTGGTCTGTAAAGTGCATACAAATCTACCCCATTTGGCCTTTGCAAAAAATTCCTTGTAAAATGCAGCATATCACAATGATACATTCCTTTTCAGGGGCTGGAACATATGGAGAAGTGCAGGAAGGTTGGAGAACCAAGCTGAATCATGAAGGAGGAAAGGAAAGGCGGTATTTTCGTCCAGAAGAACAAGGTGGCAAAGGTGGGGGGGGGGGGGGCCAGACCCAGAAAACTGCTCTGAGTTTGCACAGCCAGGTTTAAGGACTGAGGGAAATGGGGGGTGGGGGGAGGCATTGGAGCAGGCAGGGCAAGGTCACGAAGCCCTTCTGGTGTCACCCGAGGGAGTGTGGCCTTGGAGGATGTGGGGAGCCATCAAGGCATTTGGAGAGGGCAAGACCAGGTCTGTTGTGTGACAGCTCCCTGGGAGTGGGGCACAGAGGAGGGACCTGGCACAGACTAGGCTGGAAGACCCCCCCGCCGGGGCCAGCCAGGCCTGTCAAGAACCCAACCGGGGGCTGTTGTACTGTGACCGAACGTCAGGTGGAGCGTCCAACTTCGGCTCAGGTCACGATCTCGTGGTTTGTGAGTTCGAGCCCCACATAGGGCTCGCTGCTGTCAGCCTGTCAGTCCAGAGCCTGCTTCAGATCTTCTGTCCCCCTCTCTCTGCCCTTCCCCTGCTTGCACTCTCCCCAAAAATAAATAAATATTTTTAAAAAGTGGCTGAAAACCCTGCCCATAGGAAGAGATCTTAGTTTTACAATGAGCTAAAGTAACTTTAGGGCAACTCAGGGGGCTTCTGCGCAGGCCCTCAGCTCCAACCTGGGTAGCTGCCTGTTCTGCAGAGTAGACACATTCTTTCCCTGCCTTCGTCCCTCCCTCTCCCTGAGAAGATGCTCCCAGTGTGTTACTGGGGTCGCTGCCTTGCAGCTGATATGGAACACACTGTACATCCAGTGGTTTTCAAACTCCCCACCCTCATTCCTCAGGATTTTTTGTAAAAGAAAACCAAACAGGGAACCCCAATATTAAAAGCACATTTTATTTATTTTTTAAGTTTATTGATGTATTTTGAGAGACACAGTGCACTGCCAGCACAGAACCCGACACGGGGCTCAAATTCACAAAAACGCAGGATCATGACCTGAGCTGAAACCAAGAGTTGGATGCTCAACCGTACATTTTAAAGGCTCTTCAGACAGTTTAAATTTTTTGTTTACATTTATTTTTGAGGGACAGAGAGAGACAGAGCACA
This sequence comes from Herpailurus yagouaroundi, assembly GCF_014898765.1. Classification (NCBI taxonomy): domain Eukaryota; kingdom Metazoa; phylum Chordata; class Mammalia; order Carnivora; family Felidae; genus Herpailurus; species Herpailurus yagouaroundi. The sequence continues at coordinate 21,551,528 of NW_024412430.1, read as the reverse complement.
AGTGGGGGAGGGGCAGAGAGAGGAGACACAGAATCAGAATCAGGTTCCAAGCTCTGAGCTGTCAGCACAGGGTCTGACGTGGGACTTGAACCCACAAACTACAGAGATCATGACCTGAGCTGAAGTCGGACGCTCAACCAACTGAGCCACTCAGGCGCTCTGGCTCTTTAGTTTAAATCTTCATCTTGCACAGTTCAGTTTGAAAAGTCTGATTCCCAGTGATCTCTGCTAAGAATTCAGCTGCTTTCCAGGACGGGTCATTCTCTGCAACCTGTCCACTGCTCACAGTGCTTGAGGTCAGGGATCTCCGTCCACATCCAACCTACGATCTCTTTTGTCTGGTTAAGCCCGTTGCCCTCTCCAAAAGCCTTTTTAGAATCAGATCAATTTCTTGCTATAAGTTTACACAATAACAGTTTATGCCTTTAAACCTATGGTTGGACTATTTCAAACACATGGATAAAAAATTTAAAATATGGTTGTCCAGATGTTTCCAAATCTCAACCAACAATTATCATTTCTCATTGGTTTTCACGTGCCTCTGAACTAGAGACCAGGGTTAAACTGGCCCAGCAGGTCCTGTGTGATACAGGTCCTGCCTGCCTTTTCAGCCTCGTGCTCCCATCTCCCCTAGTCCACCACCGCTCCTCCCCTGCCATTCTGGGCTTCTCTGCATTTCTGGGATGCTCCAGGCCTTGTTTTCACTAACTGCTTCTTTGTGACTGTGCATAAATTGACATACAATTCAAGATCAAGGGCAGAAGTGGGGTCACGATCTTCCACTTGGGTCTTAAGTTCCTTCATCTGTAAAATGAGAAGGGTGAACCGGACCGGGTTGGACACCAAGAATGGGATCCCATGATTCCCAGGGAGCCTCAGAGACCTGCATGGCTCAGTGCGCTAGGAGAACGGAACTTTGGCCCATGCGAAGCTACCACAGGAATAAATCTTCACCAGGCTCTCACTCCCCAGGCTCACGTTTCCCTAGTTCCTTAACGAGGTAGGTGCTGTTGACCTACTTTACCATCGCCATTTTCAGGTAAGGAAATGGTCCACAGAGAACTGAGATAGGACCCTTAAAGCAGACCCAGGGATTAGAAGGCAAAATGAAACCAAAACCATGTTTCTTTGCTTTTAAATGGAATTATATGAATTTAATAATGTAACCAGGGCTGTCCAGTTAATAGGCTGGGTGGCAGGGCAGGGGAAGAAGCGTATTCTTGCTTTCAGATACCTTTCAAAACATGGCCCACCCGGGGAGGGGGATAATAGTACGCAGACTTCTTCTTTTTTTTTTTTTCTTTTAACGTTTATTTATTTTTTTTGAGACAGAGAGAGACAGAGCATGAATGTGGGAGGGGCAGAGAGAGAGGGAGACACAGAATCCGAAGCAGGCTCCAGGCTCTGAGCCGTCAGCACAGAGCCCGGCGCAGGGCTCGAACTCACGCACCGCGGTGACCTGAGCTGAAGTAGGACGCTTAACCGACTGCGCCACCCAGGCGCCCCAGTATGCAGCCTTCTGATAAAGTTGGTAACCAGTGGAGTAGTTGCTTCATAAAGTACCTCAAAACCCACGAGGATCTAAGAAAACCTGACACATGGCGTGCGCGGTGGTAATTAGCTGCCATGGGCGGGAGTGCAATTGTCAGAAAGCAGGAGGAGCAGGCCCCACACTGCTGCCCTCACTTAGAACACCCTTTCTCTTTTAAAAATTCAGTCTTGGGGCGCCTGAGTGGCTCAGTCGGTTGAGCGTCTGACTCCGGCTCAGGTCATGATCTCGCGGTTTGTGAGTTCGAGTCCCACATCGGGCTCTGTGCTGACAGCTCAGAGCCTGGAGCCTGCTTCCGAGTCTGTGTCTCCCTCTCTCTCTGCTCCTCTCCTGCTCACGCTTAGTCTCTCTCTGTCTCTCAATAATAAATAAGCGTTAAGAAAAAAAAAAACTTTTTTTAATAAAAAAATAAAAATTCAGTCTTGATTGTTCTGTTTACTAAGGACTGGCTTACTTGCACGAGTACCCACATGGAGCCCTTCCCAGCCTCCCCTCGATAACGCACATTAATAATAAAAACGGTGCACTGCAACTGACTTCCTACTCCCCACCCACCATTCTTTCTAGTACCTTCTGTCTCCCACTGTATTGGTATGGTGGCCTGGTGGCTGCCTTTTGAGCAGATTTAATAAGCAGGCATCAGGCTCTCGCTGAACTTGAACATGCCAGACCCTGTGGCCACTAGGAATCCCAAGCAGCCTGTTTAGTTAAAGCCACATGGCTGGGGAAGTGGGCAGCTCGCTGACCATCTGTTGTCTTCCTTCTCCAGGGGCCGAGTTGAAGGAATGTGGAAGGTTAGTGAGCTCTCGCTGGCCCACGTGGTCCTGCCCAATCGGTGGTGTGGGCCTTGTCCTCTTGGAAGATAAACACCCACATGAAATGTGTCAGGGGTGCACATGCCTGTACAGTGACCAGAGTTTCCTGTGAACTTTCCAGAGGCTGTAAGGGAATGTCAGAAAACAGCATGGGCTTTGTAATCAGACCGTTCAGGGTTTTAGACCTTGATTCCTCCACTTAATTAGGTAACTCTGGTGCATCTCTGAGCTTCCTCTTCCTGTAAAATGAGGCAATGATAACATGTTTATCTTGTGGGGCTATCGTGAAGATGAACTGAACTAAGTGTATGGAGCACAGAGCACAGACCGGCTGCTTTGATTGCTGGACTGTAACTAAGCTCCCTCTTCAATTCCTCTACGTTGGTTTCTTCAAACCATCAATCACTCATCCCATAAACACTCACTAAGTGCATGAGAACATGCCAGTGGCTAAGCTGCCGCCGGGGCGGGGCAGGACTGGGGGGAGCTGAGACAAGCAGGAGGATGGGGTGGGGACCCCACAGCGAGCAGGGCTCTGTGCTGAGAGCTGAGAGTCGCTGGCAGACGAGCCCCAGCATCTGGATGTCGTCCTCACTTTTGCTTCTTCACTCACGCATTCTTTCAAGAGACTTCAAGGCTCACAGGAGCTCTTGGAGACGGGCCAGCCGGGCTTTGCCCCGACTTACGTCCCCCCTGCGGTGAGGATTAGCCACTTTCTCAACAGGAGCCTCCTGCCCTCAGCCTCAGTAGTACTGTTTTGTTTTGTTTTTTTTTAATTTTTTTTAATGTTTATGTTTATTTTTGAGACAGAGAAAGACAGAGCATGAACGGGGGAGGGGCAGAGAGAGAGGGAGACACAGAATGGGAAACAGGCCCCAGGCTCTGAGCCATCAGCCCAGAGCCTGACACGGGGCTCGAACTCCCGGACCGCGAGATCGTGACCTGGCTGAAGTCGGACGCTTAACCAACTGCGCCACCCAGGCACCCCTAAAATACCGAGTATTTAATTTGGGGTTAGAAAGTATGATCAAAGTAAGTAAAGAATACATCTTTCCAGGGACTAAAATACAATTATTCCTATCTAGTTCTAAGGTGTGAAAATGAAGTAATGAGACTTTATTGCGTCGGCTGAGGAAAACATCACACACATAACCCCTACCCTCGGTTGTGCTTTCCATGCAATTTTGTAAGCTTTTCGTGGACCCACAAGGCATCCCCCTTGCCTGCTCTCAGATGGGGGATGTTTGAACCCCTGACTTTCCCTCTCACTGCTGGTAGATGATCCTGGCTTAGCTTGAGTCAACTGCCCATCTGTTGGCTGGATGCCAATGGGTATCTAAATTAGGAATGGATTTGGATATTTGGATACCAGAGGGTATCTAAATGAGGAATACCACCAAGACTACACACAAAGTAAAGAAACCCCCAAATCGAGGAGGGAATGGCTGCAAGTGGCCATAGGGATGCGAAGTCCTTATGTGCATACATGACCAGTTACGTGCATACATGACAAGTCACGGCAGGGCACCACCTAATTATTATGTTCTTTTAGTCCTCTCTTCAAACCCAGCAGTCACATAAGCGACACCCTTTTGCCCTACATACTTTTGTACTGCTATTCCCTACACTTAGCTTGGTCCTCTCCAGTTCAATTTTCAAGACCCCCAGTCAATTATCTCTTGAGGCCTTCTCTGATGACTCCCTACTTCTTCCTTGCCTCCCCTCCAGATTGGATACTCTTCTCACATGTTCCTACACCACCCAGGGTTGTCCTGATGAGTTCAGATTGTGTTCTGGTCTTTCTCCCCATAGTCTGTGGGCTCCCTACAGGCAGATCAATGTCTAACTTTCCCCACTAATTGTCAAAGTTTAATGCAGCAACAATATTTGAGAGGTATTTATTTGTATATTTATTTTAGAGAGAGAGAGAGAGAGAAAATCTTAATCAGGTTCCACATTCAGTGCGGAGCCTGATGCAGGGCTCAATCCCAGAACCCTGGGATCATGCCTGAGATGAAATCAAGAGTCAGACACTCAACCCACTGAGCCACTCAGGTGCTCCTGGAGAGGCCTTTAAACCAGTCCGGTTACTTATTAATAAACCATGGTGTGGGCACTCTTCTCCCTTGGACAAACTTGAGGAAAATCAAGTTCAAGTTTTTCAACCCTTTTTAGACTCTACTGTTCATCAAAAACGTTTCCTTTTACAATCTCACTATATTGTTTTGGCACAGTAATATCTTTACATTGGTGTATTATGTGAGGCCTGCTTCCTGAGCTGCAGAGAGGAGTGATCTTGTCAGAGCTGGGTGGCCTTGTTGATTTAACAACACAAACTTATATTACTTGGGCCCATGTGTTTGTAGCACTGTAGAGCCGCCCACACCAGATCATCTGGTGTACGTAAAAGCCATCTGCGTTCTAGTTTGCCATTCCTGATCAGCGGTGTTGCGGAGGTAATCATGCCTACCTCGCAGGGTTGTTGAGAATTAAATGGGAAGATGTATGCAAGCATCCAGCACAAGGTCAGCCACAGAGCATGTATTCGCCTAGTAAGTTGTTCACATCCAGGAGGACTTATTTCTAAGGAACTGTGTGATATAGGACCACCTGCACCGGTTTAAACACACACAACACCCAACCACCCACCAGGACGTAGCATTCTTTCCCTCTTTTTTGGAAGGAGATTTCACCGCGGAGAGAAACGTGCTCAGACTCCATTTCCCAACTGGGTGAGCTGCTAAGGTTAAGTGTCTAAGATGTGGGTAGAGGCTGTTGGAAGGGGCTTCTGGAAGGCCCGTCCTAAATCAAGGAGGTGACTGCCGGAGCTCCCCCGATTTGCGGTCGGAAGCCAAGCCGTGAGGACAGAGCGCAGAGAGCCTGGGCCCCTGGGGTCCCGAGCTCCCCTTGCTCTTGAAGGGGAGGCAGCCTTGCGATAAGGCTCGGGGTGTTGGGATTTGGGGGTTCTGCTACACGCAGGCGAACCCCATCCGCCGCGCGCTGGGGGAGCAGGTGCGGGCCCCTTGGGACGCTCGTGGGCCGGTCGCGGCCGTCGGGGCGGGGTAGCTCGGGGGCGGGGCCCAGGTTCCGGCTCCCCGTCCCGCGGGCACAGGCTGGCGGAACCCGGGCCCTGCCTTCCCTTCCCGCTGCCGCCGACCTCC
>NW_024412430.1:21504348-21545603 GCF_014898765.1 Herpailurus yagouaroundi | reverse complement strand
CGCCCCCGTGGTGAGCGTCCCCCAGGTGCAGGTGTCCCGCCGGCGTCTGGGACGCCCCCTGGTGCGGGTGCTCCCTGGTCTGGTGCTCCCCGTCCGGTGCAGGTGCCTCCAGGTGCGGGTCCCCCAGTTGCGGTGCCCCAGGTGCCCCGAGTCCCGGGCCATCTTCAGGGGCTGCACCCCGGGCTTCGGCGGGGACCAGCTGCTGACCGGGCCTGGCGCCCTGCCTCGTCCGCGCGGTCTGGGAAGGTGCCTTGTCCTCCCTTCTCTCCTCCTTTCCATTGTAGGGCTTCCTTCTATGCTCCTCTGATCCTCATAAAAAAATTCAGGCCCAGGACAGTTATTTTAAAGGTAACATTGGACGCTATGAAAAGGGGTCTGAGAAGCACAGTTTCCCCCAGTGCAACCAGTGTGGCAGAATCACTTCCACACCCTGCCGAATCCCCCTACTGATGATGAAGTCTCCCGGGTGCTCCTCGTATAGATTGTTCAGGGTCCCAGCATTTAGGAAAATCTTCGGAGAGAAGCGGCTTGCACTTCAAAATCCCACTTGGAAATCTGGAAATTATCCTGAGGACAAACCTTAACTCACAGTTCTCTTAAAGGCACATCTCATCCTTTTTCCGACTAAAACTGCCTCAACATCTGAAGATTTTCTCTAGCTTTAAAATAAGCAGCACGGTGGGTGTGAAAACGTGTACGTTGGAATGTTTCTTTGCTGGTGACTTTATCCGTTCTTTCTCACATCACTTCGCCTCACCTAAAGATACATTTGATTTTTTTTTTTTAGTTTACTCATACATTTCCTGTTCTAAAATATGTAAGTTGAATAATCAAAACATTTCCTTGCAAAATATATTTTTTTAAGTTTTTATTTATTTTTGAGACAGAGAGAGAGCATGAGCAGGGGAGGGGCAGAAAGAGAGGGAGACACAGAATCCGAAGCCGGCTCCAGGCTCTGAGCTGTCAGCACAGAGCCCAACGCGGGGCTCGAACACACGAGCTGTGAGATCACAACCTGAGCTGAAGTCGGACGCTCAACCGACTGAGCCACCCAGGCGCCCCACTTTGCAAAATATTAACTGTGTCATTTAACGCACTTAATGTGTTGTTACTGAAAAAAATGGAGTGTTTTTTGGTTCCCGTGGAGGCAACTTGGGGTAGAGAAGATAAAGTGGGTTTTGGTTTAAGCAAGAACTCGTATTTTAACCCCATTCTAACACTTTTCCTGACCTTGGGCCAGTGACTTCCTGGCTGAGTCTCACTTTGCTCATCTTTAAGATGGGGACAGTGCCTCCAGGGTTTTATTTGGGACAGCATATGGAAAGGCCTGGCAGAGTACTAAGCACAAGCAGTTTTGTCCTGTTCCCTTTCACCTTCCGTGTTTTCAGAGATTAGTGCGTTCCCATACTGCTGTAACATTCCAGGTCATTTTCATTTCCAAAAAAGATGCAGTTCATTTTTGAGGACCTACTGCATGCAAGGCATAAAAAGAAAAAATCGATAAAAATAATAACGAGCCGTGGGGCGACTTGGTGGCTCAGTCTGTTAAGCATCCGACTTCGGCTCAGGTCATCGTCTCATGGTTCGTGGGTTCGAGCCCCGCGTCAGGCTCTGTGCTGACAGCTTGGAGCCTAGAGCCTGCTTCGGATTCTGTGTCTCCCTCTCTCTCTCTGCCCCTCTCCAACTCGTGCTCCTTCTCTCTCAAAAATGAAATGAAGACATTTAAAAAAATAACAACGAGCCACCTTTTAAATATTTTTGAGAGATCTGTGGGCACGGGCTATTTATTTAGCTCCTAATCATGCTTTCCTTTCTATGACTAAAATCATCCATCTGTTAATTCAGTAAATGTTTATGAACAATTATTGGTGCCAGGCTTTGTGTTAGGTGGAGGGGATATACCAGTGAGGAAGGCAGACAGGGTCCCTGATCTTACAGAAATTATATGGGAAAAAAGATACAAGCAAATATAAAAACAAAGGTAAGTACAGATTGTGATAAATGTTTGAACAGTACAACTACAAAGTCTCTGAATGTTAGCAGGATGAGGAAATGTGTTTCTCACTGAGTTTGATTTGTAACAAAATAGTGGTTGGGAAATTCTCTTAAACTCTTAAAGTCTCAATTAAAAGTACATTGTGCGTTAGAAAATAGGAAACCTCAAGAAAATAAACGAGCACAGTTGAAGATTTCACAGGTCTGAAATACTTTTCACAGTTGATCCAAGAGATGTAGCTTAAATTTGTTCCATAAAAATGTCAGTGCTTTGACAGTTCTTTGGCTTAACTTAGAAGAAGTTATAATCGTATTTTTTCTTGGAAATCATTCGCTTTAATAGCAATTAGTATGGGCAACTAGTTTTGTAGAAAATTGTGTCCCCATAAATCTTTCTGCATGATCTCGAAAACGTACTGATCCTCAAGCCCATGAGACTTTTAACACGAACAGTGAGTGTGGACTGACCATTAAACAGGTGTCTGAGAGAACAACTAGCCCATGACCTTAGACATCGCTTATAAGGTACATGTTTTTATTTTTCTAGTTGATCAAACAGCAATAGATCTGATGACAGCAAATTGAACAAATTGGATTTTTAAGGAAACTGACTTTTGCAAGTGACCAGTTACGATGATGAAAATCTGAAACTCCCTAACTACTTACACTTGCGTGAAAAAAACTAACAGAAATATTAACAGGCATTCTGCTTATCATTTTCTCAGTTCGTTATTAGTCATGTTTCCTGGGCTGTCTAGTTAAGTATTTGGACATAACTTTTTTGCCATGGTTTAAAACCTAACAGTTGTCCTCTTGGTGGTAAACCTTATGATTTTAGTCCATGATCTTTTTTTTTTTTTTTTTTATTTTAGAGAATGAACAGAGGGAGAAGGGCAGAGGGAGAGAGAGAGAGAACCTTAAGCAGGCTCCATGCTCAGTGCAGAGTCCGACATGGGGCTCGATCCCATGACCCTGGGATCATGAACAAGTTGAAATCAAGAGTTGGATGCTTAGCGCCTAGTCCTTAACCTCTTGATTGGCAGGTCCCGGCCCCCCCCCCCCCCCCCGCCCCCAGGCCATCAGCTAGCCTCCTTGTAGTTGCTATGAAAGAGCACTTCTGCCCTTTGTTCTTTCTCTGTGGGCACGAACACCTGTCAGTCTCTGGATCAGACCTCTGTGTCTGAGTGCTGTCTCGCTTATGAGCATAGGAGCTGGCCACTGTAGGTGGAGACCAGCTAGGAGAAAGCCCGCTAATAGTTTCTTAAGGGAAATAAAAGTCTTTTTGGTCTGGGAGTCATTTCTTTTCACTATAGTTCAAGCAACACCATTTTTTTTCTGCACAGTCGGTGTAGTAATTTGTGGCGTTCTACCCTTCAGAAGGAAAGATGTTTGGCCCTATATGTGAACTCAAGACTTTATTTCATAAAAAAAAATCCTTTTAAGTTTATTTATTTATTTTGAGAGAATGAGAGTGAGCAAGCAGGGTAGGGGCAGGGGGGTGGGGGGAGAGAGAGAATCCTAAGCAGGCTCTGCACTGTTAGTGCAGAGCCAGATGCAGGGCTCGAACTCACAAACTGTGAGATCATGACCTGAGCCGAAACAAAAAGTTGGACGCTTAACTGAGTGAGGCACCCAGGTGCCCCAATTCTAGTTCTTTTTAAGCAGATGTTTTATTGCTAGAATAAGGACCAGAAGAATCCATTTATTGAATTGCTCTACAGGATACATTTGGAAACCCAAACTGCCTGTCCAGGAACAAAATCAATTATCCGCTCCTTTCCTTCCCTAACCCTGGCCTCTCAGCCTTACTGCCCACCGGAGGGGCTCTGTCGGAAGAGGTCTCTGAAGGAAGATTTATCCTATTGGTGACAGGTAGCACCTTCAGGTCTCTTCTTTTCAAACTTTGTCAGCCAATCCTTTAGAATGTTTATTTTTTACTTTATTTGCTAGAGGCAGAGCATGAAGAGTAGACTTGAGGGGATTAGGGTCAGTGTGGAAAAGTAAAATCACATGCTGGAACTTTTCCTCAGAATTGTAGGGAAAGGGGAGATGGCTGACTGAAAATATGTTTAGAGTTGAGTAATAGATATTCAAGTTTAAAATTTTTGTGTCCCAAAGAAAATGGCCCAATTTAAAAATTCTGTCTAGCCTTTTGTATATTACCTCAAACTTGGTAGCAATTTTGTTGTGTCTATCACTGATGGGCAAATATATTTGACTATTACATTGTGGCTGTTTTGAAATATACAATAGTTTTGTCTTTATCCCCCAATGAGAAACTATGTATAAATTGACTCAGGCCACAGGTTAAATTTACAGCAGATATTAGAAACAATGGCAGGAATATATTGTAACATGTAGCACGAAAGTAACTAAGGCTGTGTGTAATGTAATAACCATTGCAACTATAGGATCTTTTGAAAGTGGAATTATATTCCTATAAAAGTAAAACATCATTGAGCATAAAAATTTAGAAAATACTGATAAGCCAAAACGAAAAAAAACCTTGCAGTTCCAGCAGCGTTAGCATCGTATTCGTTGAGCTCGCCTTTGTTGATGTGCGGTGGATTTACTCGGGATGGTGGTAGACAAGCCAGCTGTCCCGTGAGCGCTGGACGCTGCATCTCCTGCGAGCGCGTGTAGTGTGTGCTCTCTACTCTGGGAGTTCCGTGAATGGAACTTATTCTAAGGTCAACACCTTTTGTCCACTCTTTTTTCCAGACTGTGACCTCTCCGGACGTCTTCAGACCTCTGGCTCCTCGGGAATCTTTAGGGAAGGGCCCGGTGAGCTAGCGTTTCAAGTCTGTGGTGGCCACCTGAGTAAGAACTGAAGAGTGGCCGAATATGTACTGCGAGTAAAACGGAAGCTGTAGGAGCGGGTCAGGGGAAGTCAGCCACCTGCTGTCTCTCAAGCGCTTTCTCTCCGCCTGTGTGGACGTACCGTGTGTACGGTTGTTGTGTTTGACTTTGCTTAGCGGGAATGCCTTTCCGTTTCCAGCCAGCTCTCTGCATGTCCGTATGGCCCGGAAGTGCTGTCCTGCAGTTCTGTCCCTGCAGGCCAGGCCGTCCCCTGCCACGGTCCCTCCCGACCCGCGGGCCTCCTTGTGCTCACCGCCGGCAGTGCTGTCGTGTCTTGAACACATCTCGGGCTTCTCGCTTCATGTCATCGGCCCACCTGAACACGCTCACCTTCCCCGTGCCCTGTGAACACTGGCGTCACGCTGTGCCCTCTCCTGCTGGCCCCCGTGGTTGAGCTCCTGGTCTCCGCCCCGAGCTGACTCGTGTCCACACGCCCTCCATAAGCCTGTTTTGCAAAGGTCCTAGCCCGCATCCAGCTTAGCCTGTGTTTAATTTTGTGAGTATAAAGCTGTACAGAATCAACTGTTTTCTTTCAGCAAAAGCTCATTGGGAGCAGAGGTGATAAGCAGGGGCATTGGGGAGGCTTTCTCCTCTCGGTGGTCAGTTGTGTGTGTTTCCTGGTACATGTGGGAAAGCATTCTCATCTGGATAATTTTCTTCTCTTGCCTCTGATGCAGCCATTCCATATTTCAAAACAGAGAAACAGAATGTTAATTATGTGTGGAATTTTAAAGTGTTCATGCCCTTAATGGTCTAAAGTTCTATAAAGTGATCGTGGAGTATTTCTGCTTTTCATTTTGTGCTGTCCAAAGTCTTATTTTCTAATTGCCTGTTACTTGGATCAGTGGTGGCCTCCTTGAGTCAAAGTACAGGACTCCCCCATTCATGTAGACAGAAAGAAAACTGAACAGTTTTTCTGCATGTTAAGTTTTAGACTTTTAAGTTCTGTACTTCTAAAACGCTAATTTCTCTAGTTGATTTTAACAATATAGAATGGAAGTAATATCCTCTTGTCACATAAGTGGTGAAATTTACTGGTTTCAGTAGAGTGAGTCCTGTTGCATTGGGCATTTGGGGAAGAGATCGTAACACATATTAATCACTTACTTGGTGCCAGATGTTGACTCCAACTCAGCCTGTGAGGGTGTCCTGAGCCGTCCCTCAGGCCACGCACCTCAGGAACTATTTTGTCTTTGTACTCCCCCATGTTGTCAGAGCTCTTGGCACCTCGTAGGGGCTCAGATATTTACTATATTGAACTGGACTGTTGTTCGTGTGACTCCCTAAGCATTCTGGCATCTTCCCCTCTAAGGCATACTCTGGTTTGTCCCCCTGCCTTCCGACTTTGGGAAAAATATACCTGCACGGTGACACAATTTTGTATTATTGAGCATGTCAGAGGTTTCTGTTCCCAGGTAGATATAACTGAAAAGTGTAGTATTTATTTGTTGCTCAAATTGTTCCAACTTTACCATCGAGAGCTCTTTCCGGTGGTTTCTGTTTGTGTTTGGAGCACTTGCCTACTTTCCGGCACTACAGGATGCTTCAGATTCATCTAGTGTATTCCCTGTTCCAGCCCTAAAATCAGCCATTTCAACAAGGATCCCTGGATCCTGGTGTTAAAAGCCAGGATTTGCTCTGATGTGCTCATTGCTACTGGGGTGTCCTTGCTTTTAGGTCCCGTGAGTGAGCAGAGCTAGGAGATAAATATGTGGATATTTACTTACCTGTGTGTGCACACATCTCTGTAATATTTCCACTTTGAGTCATCGGTTTCTGTATTAAGCTAAATAGGAGTTCCGGCTGATGCCTCAGGCTCTAATTCAGAACCCCCCCACCCGGTTCATTCTGGCCTTTTCCCCGGTGCTTACTTGTTATCTGTACCCTCCATCTGCGACAGCGAGAGACCCGGCTTCTGCCATTCACCATGTTTCTACTTAACTTCTCCATTCCAGGATACGTGTACAGGAGTATCAAGATTGTTAACCAGCCCCTCCCTGAGAAGTCGCATTTCCAGCTACAGTGGAGTGTGTGGTTCCTTTTGACTTTAGTCTCCGGTCATTTCCAGAGTTACTCAGGTCCCTTTCTGCCATCCCCCCTCCTCCTCCCCGTGAGGTTATTCACACATTTGTAATACAATTAAATTCTTTTGTCTGCATTCCCTGCTGGGGTTCCCCACTCTCCACCCTCCTAGTTGATTTTTTTTAGTTTGCACTTTAAAATATTGCATAAAGTTTATTCTTTGTGCTATAAAATAGTTCTGGGAGGGCTGACTAATGGATAACATACATATCCATCACTGTAGTACTAGACAGAATAGTTTCATGGCCCTAAAAATTTGTGCTTTACTCGGTCGCCCCTCTGCCCTTTTAAGATGTCTTGCAAAGACTGTTTTGTCTCTTTTCCAGAAAGTCCTATACTATAAATGGAATCTTATAGTGTAATCTTACATTGGATTCTTTTGCTTAGCGTGCTACATGTAAAATTTATCCACGTTGTTGCATAGAATAATGATCCTTTCCCTTTAATCACAGAACAGTGGTCTAGTAGGTTTTGTGACAGGTGGGTCATTTCCAGATATTGGCGATTACAAGTGAAGCCATCGTGAAGATTCACATATGTGTTTTTGAGTGGATGTGTTTTCAAATTAGTTGGGTAAATAGCTGAGAACAGTTTCTGGGTCTTACTCTAGGGCTGTGTTGAGCTGGCTGAGAGACCGCCACACTGCCTTCTACATGGCTGTACCGTTGCCCTCTCTCCCACCAGTGGTGAAAGAGGCTTCCTCTTGCCCCCCATCTGTGCCAGCAGTTGACATTGCTAGGTTTTCTTGTGTTTCTGTGTTTTGCTGTTCTGACATAGAGTGGTATATCATTGTGGTTTTAAGTTGCACTTCCCTATACGAAGCATCTTCTCATACGCTTTCTTTTCATCTGTCTGTCTTTGGTGAGGTGCCTGTTCACATCTTTTGCCCATTTTTTTTCTTTCGGTAGAAACTAAAAAGTATAATATAAAAGTTTTATTTTTAACTTCAAAATAAAGCTCAAACAATACAGAAGTGTATAAAGGGAATAAATAGGACAAATGCTCCCTTTTTTGCTCCAAATGTAAATCTCTTAAAACTGGTATTAACAGATTGACACATATGATGCCAGTTTTCCCTTATGTTTCTAATTCACAAATGCATTTTTCTATAATTTTGAAGTTTTTTTAACACATAAATGTAACTCAACCCAAACTATTACTCTGCAACTTGCTTTTATTTTTTAACTTACTGCCGTATTGCAGTCAAGTTCCAGCTCAGTGCATGTAAACATAACTTGGTGAGAATGTAACTGGCTTGTGTTCCGTGAGAAATGTATGCTAGCATTTGCTCAACCATTTCTTACTCAGAAGTATTCAAATTCATACCAGTTTCTTTTCTACAAGAAAAATTCTGCAGCAACCACAATTTACACACCCTGATGTCCTTTTCATTTTTTTCTTAAATAAAAATGCAATATGTGGGGCGCCTGGGTGGCTCAGTCAGTTAAGCACCCGACTTCAGCCCAGGTCATGATCCTGCACTTCGTGGGTTGGAGCTTGGCATCGGGCTCTGCGCTGACAGCTCGGGGCCTGGAGCCTGCTTCAGATTCTGTGTCTCCCTCTCTCTCTGCCCCTCCCCTGCTTACACTCTGTCTGTCTCCCCAAAATAAACATTTAAAAAAAATACAATATGTAAATACCTATAATATCTCCAATTAACCAACATATGAGCAGGAAAGAGTAGTTATCAGTCATCCTGGGAACCTGTCCTCCCACCCCTGCCCTCTCTCCTCCCTTTCTCATTTTGCCAGTTTTTAGGAGTGCTTGGGTGGCTCGGTCGGTTGAGCGTCCCACTCTTGATTTCAGCTCAGGTCATGATCCCAGGGTTGTGGGACTGAGCCCCACATCAGGCTCTGCGCTCACAGCATGAAGCCTGCTTAGGATTCTCTCTTTCCCTCTCTCAGCCCCTCTCCCCCGTGCTCGCACATGCTCTCTCTCATTTAAAAAAAAAGAAAAAGAGTTGTCCTCTTATTCAAACTTTAAAGTTGTTTGCATGTGTTTGATGTGTGTCCTTCATCAGACATGGGATTTGCAGGTACTTTCTCCCAGTCCGTCTTTTCATCCTCTGTGGCTTTTACAGAGTTCAGGGTTTTCATTTTAATTAATTTCAACTTAAAAGTTTTTCTTTCATAGATTTGCTTTTGCTGGTATACTTAAAAACTCATCACCAAAACCAAGGTCATGCAGATGCCCCCCTGTACTTTCTTCTAGAGGTTTTATAATGTCTGCATTTTACATGTAGGTCAGTGATCCATTTTGAGTTAATATCTGTGTGAGGTTCAGTTTGTTGCATATGTACTCCAGTATCAGGCATCACTTGTTGAAAAAGCTGTTCTTTCTTTATTGAATGGTCTTTGCACCTTTGTCAAAAACTGTGTTTTTGTGGGTTTGTTTCCAGGCTCTGTTATGCTCCTTAACATGAGTTGGTTCTTTCACCGGTTTATAGTCAGTCTTGCAATCAGGTAGTGTGAATCCTCCAACTTTGCTCTTTTCCAGAATCAAATTGGCTATTCTAATACATTTACTTGTTCATATAAACATTAGAATAAACTTGAGTGTGTTTCCAAAAAGCTGGCTGGGATTTCAGTAGGAATTGCATTAAACCATCGATCTGCTGACATCGTTACTACATTGAGTCTTCCAAATACAAGAACATGAAATATCTCTCCCTTTATTTAGATTCTCCTTGATTTCTTTTGATCAGTGATTTCTGGTTTTCTGTACCCACATCCTGTACATATTTTGTTACATCTATACCTCAGGACTTCATGTGGGGAGGTGCTGTTATAAGTGTGTTATTTTTTAAAATTCAAATTCCAAGTGTTCATTGCTGGTATATAGGAAAGCAGTTGTCTTTTTTATCTTGATTATGTCCCTTTCAGCTGTGCTAAATTCACTTATTATGTACAGGAGTTATTTGGTAGATTCTTTGGGGTTTCTGGATAGAGAGGTATGTTGTCTGTGAATAAAGATAGTTTTATTTCTTTTTATTTGATTTTTTTATTCTTTTTATTTTCTTCTTTCTTCTTTATTTCTTTTTATTTATTTTATTCTTTTTATTTTATTTATTTTTATTTCTTTTTATCCAATTTGTATACCTCTTCTTCTTGTGTGATTACACTAGCTAAAACTTTTAGTATGAAGGTGAATTAGAAGTGGTGAGAGGGAACATCCTCCTTCCTGATCTTGGGGAGAAACTTAACATCTCACTATTTAGTGTGATGTTAGCTGCGATTTTTAAAAATAGTCTTATTAGATTAAGGGAGTTCCCTTCTAAGTTTTTTGGGTTTTTAGCATGAATGGATGTTGAACTTTGTTTCTCCTGCATATATTAATATAATCATATCTGTTTTCATTCATTCCATCAATATGATGAATTACATTGATTTATAGATGTTGAATCAGCCTTGCATTGTTGGAATGAACCCCATGTTACCATGTTTTACCCTTTTTATATAGTCAGTTTGCTGGGTTCATTTTGCTAATATATCTAAATTCATGAAAGATCTTGGTTTATAGTTTTCTTTTTTGTAATATATTTATCTAGTTTGGGAATAAAAGGTAATGTTGGCCTTACAAAATGAGTTGAAAGATGATCTCCCTTCTGATTCCTGGAGGAAATTGTAAAAGTGGTATTGTTTCTTCCTTAAATGTTTGGTAACATTCACCAGTAATACCATCTGAGCTTGGTGTTTTCATTTTGGGGGAAGATTTACCACTGATTTAATCTTTTTCAGGTGTAGGGCTATTCATATTATCTGTATTTCCTGGGGTGAGTTTTGGTTGGTTGCACCCTTCAAGAATTAGTCCATGTTATCTAGATTATCAAATTTAGGGGTGCCTGGGTGGCTCAGTCAATTATGTGTCTGACTTCGGCTCGGGTCATGATCTCACAGTTTGTGAGTTTGAGCCCCACGTCGGGCTCTGTGCTGACAGCTTAGAGCCTGGAGCCTGATTCGAGTTCTGTGTCTCCCTCTCTCTCCCCCTCCCCCCCTCTCAAAAATAAATAAACAGTGAAAAAATGAATTATCAAGTTTATGGGCATAGAATTGTTTGTACTATTCCCTTAACTTTTTGATGTCTGTAAGATTAGTAGTGATGACTCCTGTTCTACTCCTGATTGGTAATTTGCGTCTTCTCTTTTTTTCTTAGCTCTTGGTTTGGTTTATTGTTTCCTTCCTTCTACTTGCTTTAGGTTTTGTTTTTCTTTATCTCATGTTTGAAGTTGGAAGCTTATGTTATTGATTTTAGACCTGTTGTCCTTTCTGTTGATCTTAAAAGTAAAACTGCTAGTTATTTTACTCTGTACAGGAGTGGAAGAATTGCAATCTAGGACGTTCAGTTTACTACAAACCATAGGTAAACTCAGAACAAAGCAGAAGAATGCACTTTTATGGATGAAAGGGGGATTTGCAAAGGCTGTTCTGCACAAAAGTCCAGTGGAGGTAAATGGGAGTTTCAGGGTGGTGCCCATCTCTCATTGGCTGGGCTGTGATAGTCTCTCATTGGCTGGGTTGTGACCTGTCTGGCTTGGCTGTGATCATCTCTCATTGGCTGGGCTGTGAACATCTCACATTGGCTGGGTATTACCATCTCTCATCTCTTATTAGCTGAGCTGTGACCCTCTCTCATTGGCTGGATATTACAGTGTCTCATTGGCTGGGCTGTGACACCTCTCATTGGCTGGCTGTGTTCTCTGTCATTGGCTGGACTGTTGCCAGGTCAGGAGAAAATCTTCCTTCATCCCGCAGGGGTGGTAAAGGGAACTTGGTCCTGACTGAATGCAAGGTAGGGCTCTTCCTGTTGCATCTTCAAAGGCTGCAAGGAGTAGGGGTGGGGGCATGAGAGTCCCCCCCACCCCGTCTGACCCCCAACTCCACTCTAAATAAGGTTTCCTTTACTCATTTTCACATTCCCCCTTTTTAATCAAGAGCTTTCCCCAAAAGCAGCACCTGTCCCGAGTCAGGTTTTCTGTATTTAGTGGTTTAGTCCCTCAGTGGCACGGAGGACCTTTGCTGGTTGTCATGTCCTACATCGGAGGGAAAATGCATAGCAGTTGGAAACCACTTCAGGCCACATTTGAGTAACGAGGAAGGTTAGGAGGGAGAGACTCTCGGGTGGTTTCCAACTAAAGTTTCTGTCTTCTCAACGTTGTAAGTGTTGGAAATCACCTTGAAGCATGAGCTAGAATCACCTTATTGGGTACGTCGTTTTTACAAAAGTTTGACAGGTAATAAAATGCAAAACCTAAAAATAATTATACAAAACAAAAAAAGTAATATGACAATAACAAATTACATTATAGTCTACAAAGTTTTCCCGTTGAGACTTCACGATGCCGCGAGTGAGTGTGACAACTCTGAGGACTGAGCGTGGCGTGTGCACAGTGCAAGTGTGGTAACATCACACGGCCGAACAGTGCACGCCTAACTAACAAAGCACCTGAATGGTGAAGTGGGTTTCCCGACCACCATGATGTGTGAGAGGGGCCCCCAGGTAGGAGTAATCTTCTTTAACAGAATTTTAGCCACAGAAGAAGCATTGGCCTGTCTACAAGAGGAAGCTTCGGTCCGGTGGCAGAACATACAGACCACGACAAGAACATGTTTCTTTCCCTGAGGTAGGGAAGCCGTATGAGATCCATTTGCCAAACCTCAAATGGTCCGTCGGACGGTTCAGAGTCTGGGAGAAGTGCAGTTTTCCCTGGATTATACCTTGGATGTGGGACGAGCGAAGTAGGCACCCTGTTATCTTTTCTGCACCTGTATTGGTCCACGAATGCCATCACCGTGTCAGGAGACCAGTGGTTGAAAGCACGTACAGTGGTGAGCAGTGGGGATTTTGGAACTTCTGTGGGCAGATTGTTATTTGGTCCACACCAGAGTTCTCTCTTACTATCAAACCAACAATGACTAGATTTCTAATACTGTTTTTCCTTTTCTGGGGCCAATTTTTGGGGTCTCTGGTCAATTTTTCCAAATTATCATTTGAGAGAACATCCCTTTGGACCAGGGCAGAGGTCTGGCTGTTGGCCTCCGAGAGAACAGCATTTGGGGCAGAAATGTCAGTGAGGTGGTTTCCTTTGGCCTCCAGGGACTCACGTCTGGAATGCCCAGGAACCTTGGTAACGCCAGAGCAGCCCTTAAAAATATGGCACGTAATATATTTAGATACAGCCATTTAAAATTTAATCTCCATTGGAGGTAACCCTCGCTGTTGCCATGCTATTTCAAAGTCCTGAGTTACTTACTGGAAGGGGTACCAGCTCTCGGTATAAGTGCCTGTGGTTTTACCCTTGGCCAGGGTATCCAGCTCGAGTCCGGGCATGTAACTCAGCCTGTCTGGCTGAAGTAGGCAGAGGTAAAGGTGCCCCCTTAGTGACTTCAAAAGGGGTTCCAGTAGCACTCCCAGCACGATATTTATCATTTTCATCCTTTAGATAAGAACCATCAGTGAACCATTAAAAGTCTGTATTTCATCTGCAGAGAAATTCCTGTAACTTGTCACAGGGCGTCAAAAGGTGATGTGTCAACATCGAGCAGTCGTGAGGGTCTTGTCAATGAGGGAGGAGAGAGGAATAGTGGGGTGAAGGCTGTTGCAAAAAGGAAGAGTCACATGAGGAGCAGTTAGCAGGAGGATGGTAAGTGAGGCGACTGGCTGAAGAGTATTGAGTGTGGGGAGAGTTCAGGAGGGCTTCCACTGCATGGGGCACAAGGATCGTGAGAGGGGACCCCGTGACTATTTCCGCAGTGGCCTCAACCAAGAAGGCAGTGGCAGGAATGGCTGGGAGGCAAGGGGGCCGAGGGGACATCCCTGAGCCACAGGTTCAAGTTGTTGGCTGTAATGCCCTACGGGACAGCAGTGGTGCCCGTGATTTTGGGGTGAGCGCTCCAAGGGCATTCCCTTCCCTCTCACATACCAAGACGGAAAAGGGGAATTGAAAGGACGTCCAAAGGCAGGGGTCGTATTAGGCTTTTCCCTAAAGTCCCAAAAGCTGTGTCATCCTGATCTTTCCAAATAACAGGGTCAGGTTGGTTGATTTTCAGGAAAGCATGAGGAGGTTGAGCTGTAAGAGTTTGGAGTCCAGTTTTGACGCAGTCAGCTAGTAGGCCAAGAAAACCTCGTAATTGGTGCTGGTTTTAGGTTTAGGGATGTTCAGGGTGCCCTGAGGTCGGCCTGGGTCCAAATCTAGCCCAGGTTCTGAGGTCAGGGGCCCTAAGTATCGAACCTGAGTTTGAGCAAACGGCAGTTTTCCTTTGGTGACTTTATGTCCGTTTAAGGCCAAAGGTTTGAACGGGTGAACGTTGCCTTCCTGTGCAGCGAGCTGAGAAAAGGGGCAGAAGAGTGAATCCTCTGCGTATTGGAACGAAGTGGAGCCTGCAGAACACTTTCTGTCGTCCGAATCGGCTTTTAAGTTTGTGAAAAGTAAGGACTCTGAGAAACCCTGGGGCATGACTGTCCAGGTGGATTTTAAGTCTTCCCCAGTGAAAGCAAAAATATATTGGCTGTCCTTATCTACTGGAATACTAAAAATATACTGTATGCATCAATCACAGTGAAAATTTTGTTTTCAGTGGGATTGGGTGTCGGTACGGATGGGGGTTAGAGATAACAGTGTGACGTATAGTGTGGAGATCCTGGACAAACTGTCGTCCTCAGCCATTGAGTTTTCTCACAGGTAAAATAGAGTATTACAGAAACTAGTGCAGGATCACTGAGGCCCTGAGCCTTGTAACCTTGTGTTATGGGCTTGATGCCTTGAAGGGCTTCTTTATTTAGAGAGTATTGGTTAATTCTGGGGAGAGAGTTTGGAGGATCTGTTCGAATCTTGATGGGAGGTGCACTGTGGGTTCTGCTAATACCAGCTGAAGGTTTTGCCCATGAGGAGAGTGGTAGCTGATCTAACAGGGACAAATGATCAGTGTCTTTGGACTTAGCTCTGGTTAGCTCGGAGAAGGAGCAAACAGAAGACGTTGAAGGGTCATTTGACTTACCGATTTGGCCACTTTGATTGCTGCTGTCAAATTCTAGGATTATTTCCCCCTTTGGGGAGGAAGGAGTCGCAGCATGAAATTTTTCTAAGACACCTCAGCCCAATAAGCGAATGGGCAGAGGAAGGAAGGAGAAAAGGGCGTGTGTCTCTCAGAGGGCCCAGACGGAGGGAGTGGGTTCAGGGACGGAGCCTGCTGGGGTTTATTGGAGACCCCGCGCCGTGAGCTGTTCCAGTGCTCCGAGGGGAGGGCTGCTTGGTGGTGGCGCGTGGAGCACCGAGAGTCCAGACGGGCAGAGATTCACTCCCAGTCTGGAGAGTGGTTCCTCCAGGTCGATGAAGAGGGGGGATTGGGAAACGCCAGGAGTTCCGTGGACCCCCCCCCCCCCCGGGAATGAGGAGGATATTGGAATAGGTTGGCTAGAGGGTCGAAGGTGCCTGGATCACTCCAGTTGGCAACGGTCTTTCCGCAGCGTCCTGGCCCTTTGCAGTAAGAGCAGAAACCATGAGGTTTTGGTTTTGTTTCGGGGCCTCCATTCGCTGGAGCTGAAAATTGAGAATTTTGTGGTCTTCCTTTTAGCAAGCAGGTGTGCAATCCAGTAGTATTAAGTATATTCACATTGTTCTGCAAGATAAGTTGTATTTTCATTTTTATTAGTTTAAAATATTTAAAGCTGTCTCTTGGGACTTCCTAACACATGTGTCGTTTAGAAGTATTTGTTCAACTTCCCAATATTTCTAATTGTTGAGCCATCTTTCTATTACCGATGTCTGCTTTGGTTCTGATATGCCACGAAGCAGGACTTTGTGTCACTCCTATGCTTTCACGCTGTTGACATGTGTTTTGTGTGGCAGCAGTGGTCTGTCCGGTGCTGTTCCGTGTGCACTTCTGTTGGTGGGTGAATCGTACCAATTAGACCAAGCCGATTGGGAGTGCTGTTCAAGTCACCTGTATTCTTACTGATCTTCAATTTTTTGGAGAAGAGTGTGGAAGCCTCCAACTGTACTTGGTGGATTTATCTATTTCTCCTTTCAGTTCTGTCAGTTTTTTCTCATGTTTGTAAAGTTTATGTTTTTAGTTCTTGCATTTGGGTGTATGATAATTTTGAGTTAATTTTTATATGAGGTATGAGATGTCATCTGAAGTTCACGTTTTTTGCACATGGATTTTCAGTGGTTCCGGCACACTTTGTTGAAAAGAGCATACTTTTTCTACTTAATTGCTTTAGCATCTTTGTCAAAAATGAGTTGTCCAGCGGGTGTGGCTATGTTTTTGGGTGTTCTTTTTTGTCCCATTGTTCCATTTATCTGACTTTAAGCTACTACCTCACTCTTTATTACTGTTGTTTGAAAGTAAGTAGTGTTAGATAGACAACTTTTCCTTCTTTTTCTATGGTGTTTTAGCTACTCTGGATCCTTTGCATTTCCGTATGTTTCATAATTGGCTTTCAGTTTCTACAAAGTCCCCATAGGATTTTGGTTGAAATTGTGATGGCTCTATTGGTCATTATGGGGAGAATTGATATGTTAACTAGGCTTTTCAACTATGAACACAGTAGATCTTGCCCTTCCTTTTAGGTCCTCTTTAATTTTTCTTAGTAGTGCTTTATAGTTTTTAGTATTCAAACTTTTTACCTCTTTTATCAGATGTAGCCCTAAATATTTCTTACTTTTTGATGTTATTATGTTTTCAATTTTAACTTCATTACTTATCCTTATTATATAATATGTGATTGGTTTTTATATACTGATATGTATACCACAGTCCTGCTAAATTGACTTATTGTTTCTAATAGATTTTTTTGTAGATTGCATCAGATGTTCTACATAGATAATATGTCATCCTTGAACAAATATAATTATACTTTTTCCTTTTCAGTATGAAAACCTTCCACTTTTTTTTTTTTTCTTGAATTATTGCTCTGGTCTCCATACTGTGTTAAATAAAAGTGACAAGTGTGGATGTGCTTGTCTTGGTAGAAAATACATTGAGTTGAGGGGTGCCTGGGTGGCTCAGTCGGTTGAGTGTCTGCCTTCCGCTCAGATCATGATCTCACGGTTTGTGGGTTGGGCCCTGCATCAGGCTCTGTGCTGACAGCTTGGAGCCTGGAGCCTGCTTCAGATTCTGTGTCTCCTCTCTCTCTGCCCCTCCCTACTCATGCTCTGTCTCTCAAAAATGAATAAACATTAAAAAAAATTTTTTTTAAAAGAAAATACATTGAATTGAATGAAATCTCAACGTACCAAAGTTTGTGGGCCACACCTAAAGCAGTGCTGAGAGAGGGAGCAAGGCTGGTTCAGTATTTGAAAATCAGGGGCGCCTGGGTGGTGCAGTCGGTTGGGCGTCCGACTTCAGCCAGGTCACGATCTCGCGGTCCGTGAGTTCGAGCCCCGCGTCAGGCTCTGGGCTGATGGCTCAGAGCCTGGAGCCTGTTTCCGATTCTGTGTCTCCCTCTCTCTCTGCCCCTCCCCCGTTCATGCTCTGTCTCTCTCTGTCCCAAAAATAAATAAACGTTGAAAAAAAAAATTTTAAAAGAAAAAAGAAAATCAGTCAGGGTAATCCACTATATCAACAGGTTAAAGAGACAGAAATTATACATTTATATCAGTTGATGCAGAAAAAGCATTTGACACAATTAAGCAGTGACCATTATTAAAATTCTCAGAATGAGGTGTCGTCTGGGTGGCTCAGTCGGTTAAGCATCCAACTCTTGATTTCACTTCAGGTCATGATCCCAGACTCATGGGTTCGAGCCCCTCATTGGGCTCTGTACTGAGCATGGAACCTGCTTAAGGTATTCTCTCTCTCTCTCTTTCTCTCTCCCCCTCCAGTCCCCCTATCCCTCCCTCCCCACATATGCACTCCCTCTCCCTGTCTCTAAAAAAAAAAAAAAAACCTACCAGAAAATTAGGAGTAAAAGGGAACTGCCTTGACTTGAAAAAGAGCATTTTTAACAGAATTTATAGAACTAAAACTATAATTCAAGCTTATAGAAATAAAATTGTTTTTGTGTATCATTCTTGTATCTTGCCAACTTGCTGAACTTGCTTATCAGTTCTCTAGTCTTTTTAGTGGATTCCTTAGAACTTTCTAAATATAACACCCTATCTGCAAATAGAAATAGTTTTACTTCTTCCTTTCCAATATGTAAGCTTTTTATTTCTTTTTCTTGGATCATTGCACTGATTGGAACCTCATTATAATGTTGAGCAGACATGGTGAGAGTACATATCCTTGTCTGATTCATGATCTTAGGAGAAAGCCCTCAATCTTTCTGTAGATCATGATGTTAGTTGTGGGCTTTTCATAGATGCCCTTTATCAGGTTGAGAAAATTCTCTTCTGCTAGTTTATTGAGTGCTTTTACCTTGAGAGGATGTTGGACTTGGAAATGCTTTTTCTGTGTCTATTGAGATGATCATGTGGTTTTTGTCCTTTATTATGTTGATGTATTACATTAATTGATTTTTAACGTTAAACCAGCCTTACATTCCTGAGATAAATTCCACTTGACCATGGTGTATATACTTTTCTCTATGTTGTTGGGTTCAGTTTACTAACATTGTTTAAGGCTTTTTGTCTCTGTATTTGTAAGGGATGTTGGTCAGTGGTTTCTTGTGATATCTTTCCCATTTTAGTATCAGTGTAATACTGTACTTATCGAATCAATTATGACAGTCTTCTGTTTTTGAAAGAGTTTGAAAAGGTTAGTGTTAATTCTTTAAATGTTTGGTAGAACTCACCAGTGAAACCATTTGGGCTTGGTTTTTCTTTGTGTGAAATTTTTGAAATTAATTTCTTTACTTCTTGTAGGTCTATTCAGATTTTTTATTTCTTCATGAAGGTATTCTTGGTAGTTTGTGTTTCTCTAGTAATTTGTTTCATCTCACTATTTGTTGGAATATTTTTCTTCTTAATATTCTTTTATAATCCTTATTTCTGTAAAGTTAGTTATAATGTCCCTTTTGTTATTCTTTAAGTTTATTTTGAGAGAGAGAGAAGGCGCGCGTGCAGGTGGGGTAGGGCAGAGACAGAAGGGAGAGAGAGAATCCCAAGCAGGCTCTGCACTATTAGCACAGAGCCTGACACAGGGCTCAAACTTAGAAAACATGAGATCATGACCCAAGCTGAAATGAAGAACCAGACGCTTAACCAACTGAGCCACTCAGGCACCCCATGTTATTCTTGATTTAGTACTTGAGTCTTGGTTAGTCTAGCTGAAAATTTGTCAATTTTGTTGATTTTTATAAAGAACCAAATTTTGGATTCATTGATTTACTCTTTTATTTTTGTTTTTCTCTATTTCATTTATTTCCACTGTGTTCTTTTTCATTTCCTACTTTCTGCTTGCTTGGGATTCATTTTGTTCTTTTTTTTCCCCAGTTACTTAAGGTGAAATAGTAGGTTATTGATTTGAGTTCTTTCTCCTTTTTTTCCCCCCCAGCAGACCATAATCTTTCCCTTTTTTTCATACATGCAGTTATATCTCTAAATTTCCTTTTTAAGCACTGCTATAACTGGTTACCCCACAAGTTTTGATATTTTGTATGTTTTCATTTCATCTCAAAGTATTTTATATTTTCTGTTGTATTTTCTTCTTTGACTCATTGGTTGTTTAAATATATATTTAGCTTTTATATATCTATGACTTTCTTCTGTCATTAACTTCTAATTTAATTTCATTGTGGTCAAAGAAGATATTTTCTATGATTTAATTCATTTTTAATTTACTGTGATTTGTTTTATGACCTAGGATATGGTCTACTATGGAGAATGTTCTATGTGAACTTGAGAAGAATACGTGTTCTGCTTTTGTGGACTTGAAGTGTTTTGTAAATGTCTGCTACAACTAGGTAGTTGTGGTATTCTTTAAGTCTTCTGTTTCTTTGTTGATCTTCTGCCTCATTTTCTCTCTGTTTCTGAAAGTGGAATATTAAAGTCTCCCAACTATTTTTGTTGAATTGTCCCATTTCAACACAACCTCTTCAGGTTTTCAGTTTTACTTTGTGTATTTTGGGATTCTGTTCTTATGTGCATGGACATTTAGTCATTATATCTTCCTGATGAATTGATTTCTTTTTTTTTTTTTTAATGTTTTTGTTTATTTTTGAGACAGAGAGAGACAGAGCGTGAGTGGGGGAGGGGCAGAGAATCTGAAACAGGCTCCAGGCTCTGAGCTGTCAGCACAGAGCCCGACGCGGGGCTCGAACTCACAGACCTTGAGATCATGACCTGAGCTGAAGTCGGACGCTCAACCGACTGAGCCACTCAGGCGCCCCTGATGAATTGATTTCTTAATCATTGTAAAATGTCCTTATTTTGCCTCAGATAACAATTATTGTCTTACAGTGTTCTGTGAGGTATTAGTATAGCTATCTCAGCCGTATTTTGGTTACTGCTTTACATGGTATATATTTTTCCATCTTTTTTTCTGCCAGCCTGTGTCTTTGAATCTAAAGTGAGCCAGGTGTCAAGGGGTATCTCACTGTTTTCATTTGCATTTTGATGACATATGATGTGGAGCATCTTTTCATGTGCTTATTTTCCATCTGTATATCTTCTTTGGTGAGGCGTCTGTTAAGTTCTTTGACCCATTTCTTAAATCAGATTGTTCTCTTATTGTTGAATTTTAAAAGTTTTTTGTATATTTTGGATAACATTTCATCATCAGATGTGTCTTTTGCATATATTTTCTCCCAGTCTGTGGCTTGTCTTCTTATTCTCTTGGCATTGTCTTTCACAAAGCAGAATTTTTAAGTTGAGTCCAGCTTATTTACTTTTTCATGGGTCATGTCTTTGGTGTTGTATCTAAAAAGGCATCACCACACCCAGGGTCATCTAGGTTTTCTCCTGGTTTATCATGGATTTATAGTTTTACATTTTATGGTTTGGTTTGCCATCCATGTGAATTACTTTTTGTAAAGAGTATAAGATTGGTGTCTAGATTTTTGATGTTGTTGTTATGTGGATGTCCAGTTGTTCCAGCACCATTTGTTGAGGAGATTGTCTTTGCTCCGTTGTTTTGCTTTTGCTCCTTTGTCAAAGATCAGTTGATTGTACTTCTGTGGGTTTGTTTCTGGACTCTCTATTCTGTTCCATGGATCTATAGTTTTGTTCTTTTGCCAATTCCACACTGTCTTGATTACTGTAGCTTTATAGTAAGTCTTGGAAGTTATGTAGTGTCATTTCTCCAGCTTTGTTCTCCCTAAGTATTGTGTTGGCTATTTTAGGTATTTTGCCTCTCCCTATAAACTTTAGAAATATTTTTAATGATATCCATAAAATAACTTACTGGGATTTTGGCTGGGACTGCCTTGAGTCTATAGACCAAGTTGAGAAGAATTGGCATCTTGACAATGTTGAATCTTCCTAGCCATGAACATAAATATCTTTCCATTTATTTAGTTCATCTTTGATTTTGTTTATGAATGATTTGTAGTTCTCCTCATGTAGGTCTTACCTGTATTTTGTTAGATAGATCTTTTAAAAACTCTGTTCTGCCATTCTTTTACTTGGTAGAATATCTGATCCATTTACATTCAATGTAACATAATTACATTACTGATAAATTACTGATAAATTAGAATTTATACCTACCGTTTTTGTATTTTTTTGTATGTCTGACGTCTTTTGCGTTTCTTTATTCATTGATTCTTGCCTTCTTTCATGTTACATATTTTTTTAATATACATTTTCAGTTCCCTTTTTGTTTCTTGACTATGTATTTTGAGTAATCTTCTATGTGTTTACCCTGGAATTACAATTAGTATCTTAGCTTAAAACAGTCTAATTCAAATTAATACTAGTTTAATTTTAGTAACATACAAAACCTTTGCTCCAATATACCTTCATTCCTTTCTCTCTCTTTTGTACTATTACCGGCATTCAGTTCAAATTACATCTTTATACATTATAAGCTGTTCAAGTCATTTTCATAATTAGTACTTTATGTAGGCATCTTTTAAAACAGATAAAGAAAAGAGTTTTATTTATATGTATTTTTATAATGCTTATTTTGTGAGCTTTTTTGTTCTTTCTTTGTCTGGATTCAAGTTACCCTTTAGTGTCCTTTATTTTGGACTGAAATACAGTATTTCTTGTAAAGCAAGACTGATAACAAATAACAACAGATTCTGTTTTGTTTTTTTGAAGTTTGTTTTTAAATCTGGAGATGACTTAATTTCTCCATTTTTTTCAGGAAGAGTTTAGCTGCATGTGGAATTCTTGGTTGACTGTCTATTTCTTTCAACACTTGGAAGATGGCTACCTCCCTGTTCTCCATCTTTCTGAAGAGACACAGCTATGTGTTCTGCAGAATATGCATGGGCATATTCTGGGCTACAGCTTCCTCACCTCTGGTTTATTGACCTCTTTACTTCTACCTGCTTTCTTTCCTCTGGGAGCTTACTAAGGTAACTAGTTCACCGATAACCTCCTCCTGCTTCTTGCTCTGTGGGGTTATTCTTTTTAAAATTTCTTTGCATTGGGGTCTTAGGAGGAAGAGAAAGCTAGAGTATGAGAGTGTAAGAGAAAGCTAGCTTAGTCCACTACTTAAACCAGAAATTCTATGTATCTTCCTGTGGAAAGTTTGATCTAAGCCTTTGAAGATCCAGGAGCCACACTCCCGCTTATGTTTTAAGTCACCCAGACTTGTCACCCAAGTACTGAAATGTGTTTCACAGAATAGTTTTTTCTTAGGGGCGCCTGGGTGGCTTAATTGGTAAAACGTCCAACTTCGGCTCAGGTCATGATCTCACAGTTTGTGGGTTCGAGCCCCGCATCAGGCTCTGTGCTGACAGCTCAGAGCCTGGAGCCTGCTTTGGATTCTATGTCTCCCTCTGTCCCTCCCCTGCTTGTTCGTTTTCTCTCTCTCTCTCTCTCTCTCTCTCTCTCTCTCTCTCTCTCAAAAATAAATAAACATTAACAAATTTTTTTAAAAAGAATAGTTTCTTTTAGAGAAATAGTTCAGGAAGTGAAGAGGTAGAAAATCATGTTATCTTCTTAGTCTATAAATAAGGATAGAAAAGTGAATAACAAACTGTTTTCCTCATTATTTTAAGCTTTTCATGTTGAACTACCTGAAATTGAAAAAGTTGTAAACAGCATGTCATATAAATGTATTTAAATGTGAACATAATTTTATATCCACGCTACTTATATATTTACTAAAAAGGAATATTTAGTTAATTAACATCTGTTGGTTAAGAATCCAAATTAGGCTGAGCAAAGTGGTGTGGTGTCTGGTGGCTGCCGTGGGGAGTGTTTCTTCCTGTGGATACCACCGGCATAGCAGTGACCTGATTCCAGGTGATTGCTTGGTCCAAACTAGGATGTTGGTGGGAACATTAGTACCCAGGGCTCACCCAGGTATGTGAAGCTTTTTCTAGGTCTGGTTGATGCGGTGGGGCTTCTTAATGTATTTTGGGATTTTGTGAAGGTTGGTGGAAGGAAGAACTGTAAAAGGAAGCCTTCATTATGTGACTGCTAAACAGAACCCAGGGGCCCTGCATTCACAGTAGCCTCCATGAATACCTGCTGTTATGTGACTGCAAGCTGCTTGTCTAACACCTCATTCTCAAAGCATCACTGGAGGGGCACCTGGATGGCTTAGTTGGTTGGGCATCTGACTTCAGCTCAGGTCATGATCTCACAGTTCGTGAGTTCGAGCCCCGCATTGGGCTCTGTGCTGACAGCTAGGAGCCTGGAGCCTGCTTTGGATTCTGTGTGTGTGTCTCTCTCTCTCTGCCCCTCCCCCACTCATGCTCTGTCTCTCTCTGTCTCTCAAAGATGAATAAATGTTAAAAAAAATTTTATAAAAAAAAAAAATAAAGCGTCCTGCAAACTAGGCAGAAATGCAGATTCTCAGCCCCACCCAGACCTACCAAGTGGAAATTCTGGGAGTGAGGCCCGGCCGCTGGGCTTTTAAGAGAACCCCTCTGATGGGTGTTGAGTCAGGAAGGGTTGACATCTTGATGAGTTTAGAAGTACCTGTGGTGGTGACACTGATGTGAGTGAGGTGTGTTTACATCTGTGGGAATGATCCTGGTGTGGCTGTTTGTGGGAAAAGGCTAGGAGCGTGGGAACCCTGCTTGCGAAGATCTGCTTCGCCTATTGTTAACGTCGCACCCATTTCCTTATCATAAGGTGTTTTCTGGAGCACCTGAACCAGACAGCATACTTCTTCAGATGATGCAGCGGCAAGGGTCCTGCTGTGTGTTGTTTTCCCTGATCAGTGATGAATCTCCTGAGAGCCCAGGGACCTTCCCAAAGGTGCAGTGCAGGTGTGAGATCACAGCAGCCCGTGAGGTTCAGGCAGACTGCCAGCTCTTTCCCAGAGGACCTACCTTGCAAGAAGGTCTGGAGGGGCTTCAAGAAGGAAAAGCACCTTTTAAATGTTGCCTCCCTACCCCCAGGTGATTTGAGGAGAAAAAGAATTTCATTCAGTTTCCTCATTTTGTTTGAGTTTGCAGATTCAGAAGTGAGGATGTTTCCATTTAAAAGAAATAGGGTTTTTCATTTGTTTTACTGCATATGGACTCATAAAAAGTGCTATAATTCTTTAAGGACAAAATACAAGTGTGGTGTCAGGAAGCATCCGGGCCCCTAGGTAAATCTGCAGTCGGCCCTGCATGATGAAGGGATGTGATAAAATACGTAATTGGTGTTAGGGAAAACATCCTGAAGGAGAGGAAGTTGAAGTTCAACAGACCCACCCCTCCGGGAATTAGAAGGGACACCCATCTGTCAGGTTGAAGACCAGCAAGGGGTTGGAGATGTAAATGTGATCAGGAAAACTAAGATAAGGAAACAGTTCCTTGTGTTTGCATGTGGTGCTGTAACCTGAGACAGGTGAGGCATAGCTGCTATTTCCCCTTTACAGCGATGTCAAATGACGTCAAATGACGGTGGTGCTGGTGGTCATGACCTTTGAATGGTTATTCGTGTATTCATTCACTAAATCTATTGAGCATGTACTGTGTGCTGGGCCCTGTTGTATACAGTAGTTGACAAAGCAGACAAAACTCTGCCTTCGTGGAGCTGACCTCCTAGTGGGGAAGGCAGATAATAATATAATAGGGATAAATCAGTAAATTATGTGCCGTATTCCATGTTTTCTTCAGAAGTCCTGAGGACACGGAAACAGAGGGGAGCTGGTTTAAATTGTAAACAGGGTGGCTACGTGGGTTTGAAGAGAAGGGTGGTGTGACCCGGGTGACCCTGGCTGCTGTGTTGAGGATAGACTGAATTATGAGTCGGGCACGGAATTAGGTCTGTATACAAGCTCGTGGGGCATCTTTACGGTGACCGCAGGGCAGGTGTGAGGCTCAGAGGTGGCAGTGAATGTGCTTACGGTCGCAGAGCTGATAAGTGCCAACAACCCTCCATCGTGGAGTAGCCCAAATATGTGAAGGAGGTGTGTGGTTGACACCTGTCTTTGGGACAGCAGTGCATTGAGATTTGGATGAAGGAAGGATCAGCCAAGTGTCTGCACAGAGCAGAACGAATGTGAAAGTCTTGCTGTGTGAATAGGGAGGTCTGAAAAGTTTCTTGGGAGCCAAGGAATTATCAGCGCCACAAAGTTAGAATGCATACAACATTGCATTCATTGCATTGCATGCAAACAGCAGGGGAGTTTCCTTTATTCAGTGCGAGGTCTTTACTGTTGAGAGGCTGTGTGTGTATGGTGGTGAAGAGAACAGACTGGAATGAACAGTGTGAATTCAGATCCCAGCTCCACCATTTAATAGCTGTGTGACTGCAGGCAAGTTTTCTGACTTCTCTTTGCCTTGATTCTGTAATCTGCAAAATGGGAATAATATATGAACCTAAACATGTTTTTACCATATGGTCCTGTGGTCATGGTCCTTGGTGTTTGCCCACGGGAGCTGAAAAACCCACGCCTGCACAAATAGGCTGCACACAGATGTGTACACAGATGTGTACACAGATGTGTACACAGCTGTATTCATAATTGCCAAGCCTTGGTAGCAAGTAGAATATCCTTCAGCAGGCGGCTGGATAAGCAGACCGTGGTCCGTCCAGATAATAGAATATTACTCAGCACTAAGAAGAAATGGACTGCTGGCCACAGAATATGTGGAGAGGCCTTAAATGTGTGTCACTAAGTGAAAGAAGCCAATCTGAAAAGGCCACATACCGTATGATTCCAATTACTTGACATTCTGGAAAAGGTAAATCTGTGGGCACGGTGAACAGATCAGGAGTTGCTGGGGTGGGGGTAGGGGTGACTGAATGGGGCGTGGAGGATTTTCAGGGCAGTGAAGATTCTCTGTGTGATCCTATAATGACAGATACGTGTCCTTATACATTTGCCCAAATCCGTAGAATGTCCACCACCTGGAGTGCTGCCTTAGGCAAGCCGTACATCTGGGTGATGATGACGTGTCCGTGTGGGCTCATCGGTTGTAGCGAAGGTGCTATCTGCTGGGGGTGTCGACAGTGGAGGCCGTGCACGTGCGGGTGGGACGGGGGTGTGCAGGGATTCTCTGTGCCTTCCACGTAGTTTTGCTGTGAACCTAAAACTGCCGTAATAATAAACTGTGTTTCTGATTGGAGTAATGGTAGTACTTCCCAAATGGTGTAGTGGTGAGGGCTCCGAGTTACAACAAACAAGGCACTTGGAACGGTGCCTGGCTGGAGTCAGCCTACGTGTTTATTATTACTAACAGATTATTCACAAGCATGAAAGTGTTTATGTAGCTGTCCTGTGTTCACTCATATACTTGGAAATGTCTATTTTTGCCCACACAGACTTAAATTTCCAGCCTCAAATTCTTGTACCATGATTGCTGTGTAGAAGGTAATCCGTTGGCACGTTTCTTTAATGTGGGCAGAGGGCCTCTTACGTCAGGAGGAGCTGGACGGAGTGTGGGCGGATAACGTGTTCCGTTCCTCAGACCTCCTGAGGGTGGGCCGCGGACTTGCACTTCCCACGGGCACCCGAGAGGACTCCGAGCCCCAGAGCAGGTGGGAAGGGTGACACCACACCCCCGACCTCCCGACTTCTCAGGGCTGTCCCCGTCAGCTCTCCCAGAAGTACACACGCAGGCTTTTTGTGCGGAAGGCGGAACGGAAGGCAGTGACCTCAGAACCCCTCAGGCTGTCACGGAGCCTGGCTCTTGGGCCAAGGGACTTTTTTATGAAGTAGAACATTCTTTATGTCAAACTCTTACTCGGTGACGACTCTTCCAACAGTGTGAGTCATCGTCCATTGCCGTTCTGAGTTTTAAGTATTAGGTGCTAATTAGTGAGCCTGTGATTAATTCTGAATTTTCAGTCATTTCGAGGGACTTCTTGAGATGAAAGCAAATTGCAGGATAGAGTGAGCAAAATATCTGTTATTAGCAGCAGGAAATGAAACTAACTAAGAGGAGGGTGCAGTGAAATGACAGGCTTGTTCTTCAAACCCTCTTTCTCCTGACTCTACAACCAGGCACACAAAACCGATCCAGTTGCGGACGCAGCCGATGGTTCATAAATCTTCCTCAGAAGGTCAGCCGTTACCAACTGCTGGCGGGACTGTTTACACGTCGTGCACGTCGTGAAGGCGATGCTTTGCAGATTCTTATAACATGTTACGATACTGGTTTGCAAATTAAAACAACAGTAATATATCGGATACCTATATGCCGGACATTGTGTTAGAAACACACACACACACACACACACACACACACACACACACAGTTGTTCTTTATCCTCACAATAAGCTAGGAAAGTAGTCTAATAATAATCCCCATTTTACAGGGGAGAAAATTGAGGCTGAAAATGGTTCCTGTGGCCAGCAATGAACAGAGTCAAGGTTTTTTTTCTTTGTTTGTTTGTTTTAAATATGAAATTTATTGTCAAATTGGTTTCCATACACCCGGCATTCATCCCAACAGGTGCCTTCCTCAATGCCCATGACCCACTTTCCACTCTGCCACCCAAGAGTCAAGGTTTAAACACAGAACTTGTGACTGCACAGGATGGTCCGGCCTAGTTGAGCTGTATGTAATTGGTCAGCAGTTCCTCTAGTTGGACTGGACATCAGTGTTTTCACACAGAGTTAATCCACAGTGGACACTCCTGCAGAGTCCCCTAGCCAGGGCCAAGGGGGTTTCTGCTTCCAGCCATGGTGAAATTGCGGAGAGCAGGGTTACCTTCTGCCTTAAACAACTAGAAAACCAGATGATATATACAAAAATGGGTTTGGGACAGTGGAAAGCAGGCAGCTCGGGACCATGATCTCTGTGAGAGACAAGAAGATGTGTGTGAGCCCAGGATTGGACTCCCGGGAGGCAGTTCCCAGGCTGCCTTGTGGGACGGGGACAGACACAAAGCTACCTTGGATATTCACTGAGAGCTGAGGTGGCTGGAATTTGCGGTGAAGGGCCCTGGCGGGAAGGAAGTGGCACGGAGAGGGCCATGGACGTGTGCAGAGGGCCTGCTGGGCTCCGCTGACCTGTGTTTGACTGAATACTGACCATGCGAGCTACCCAAGGCCAGGGGTGGACACAGAAGGAGTGGACAGAATACCTTCTGGGGCTCTCAGACAGCTGGAAGGAGTTCACGTTCCCACCAGCCAGACAAGAAGGGCCTCGCGATACTCAGAGCAGCAGGTGGAGGCCTGGAAAGGTGTCAGCTTAGCAATGGGACTAAGCCTAAAACGAAGGCTGCTGTAGAGCTGCCGTCCTGATTCCATAGAATTTGTCTAATGAGATGAGGACAAGAGGTTAGGAACTGAGACCTGTTGGATGAGCAGTGGGGATTCCCCGGAGGAAGCTGGAAGGTGAGGCGGGATAGAAGAAGGACTGGTGTTCAGGCAAAGAGGAAGGTCGCTAAATTTGTGGAGCCAGGGGCCACCGGACTTTGTGGATAAAGGTAGTGATGGGCTACTGCATGCATGGAAAGGGGCCTGCGTGGATGCCCTTCATTTTCTCCTTTAACTCTCAGTCTCAGAAAGGGCTTGAAATATACTCTTTCCCAAACTGATGTTGATTATATATCTCAGATCTCTGAAAATTTATAATTTAACACTAAGTATGTATAGTAACTCTCAGGTAATTAGACCAATAAAGAAAACACTCCATTTGTTGCACTATTTTTCCTTGGTTAGAAGGATTACTTTTTTTTTTTTTTTTCAACGTTTATTTATTTTTGGGACAGAGAGAGACAGAGCATGAACGGGGGAGGGGCAGAGAGAGAGGGAGACACAGAATCGGAAACAGGCTCCAGGCTCCGAGCCATCAGCCCAGAGCCCGACGCGGGGCTCGAACTCACGGACCGCGAGATCGTGACCTGGCTGAAGTCGGACGCTTAACCGACTGCGCCATCCAGGCGCCCCAGAAGGATTACTTTTAATAAAAGGCACGTATTCATGTTGTTGGCAAAAGCACAGTATTTAAGGACTGCCTGGGTGGCTCAGTTGGTTAAGGGCCTGACTCTGGATTTCAGCTCAGGTCATGATCTCACAGTTGGTGGGATCAAGCCCCACGTCGGGCTCTATGCTGAAAGCATGGAGACTGCTTAGGATTTTTTCTCTCTCCCCCACTGTCTGCCCTTACCCTGCTCATGCTGTCTCTTTGTCTCTAAATAAATAAATAAAATAAATAAATAAATAACACAGTGTTTAAGCTATATAAATGTAGGTGATTTACAAAGAGTTTTATTTTACTGTTCTTTTTTATTTATATTCTAGTTAGTTAGCATACAGCGTGATAATTTGTTTCAGGAGTAGAATTCAGTGATTCAACACTTACATATAATACCCAGTGCTCATCCCAACAAGTGCCCTCCTTAGTACCCATCGCCCATCCCCCACCCACCTCCCTCCATCAACCCTCAGCTTGTTCTCTATTGTTAAGAGTGTCTTGTGGTTTGTTTCCCTCTCTTCTCTTTTTCTCCCCCTCCCATATGTTCATCTATTTCTCAAGTTCCACATATGGGTGAAGTCATGATATTTCTTTCTCTGATTGACTTATTTCACTTAGCATAATACACTCTAGCTCCATCCACGCTCTTGCAAATGGCAAGGTTTCATTCTTTTTGATTACCAAGTAATACTTCATTGCATATATGTATACCACATCTTTATCCATTCTTCAGTCTGTGGACATTTGGGCTATTTCCGTAGTTTGGCTGTTGTTGATAGCAATGCTATAAGCATTGGAGTTCACATGCCCCTTTGAATCTGTATTTTCGTATCCCTTGGGTAAATACCTAATAGTGCAATTGCTGGGTCATAGGGTAGTTCTATTTTTAGTTTCTTGAGGAACCTCTATACTGTTCTCCAGAGCGGCTGCACCAGTTTGCATTCCCACCAGCAGTGCAAGAGTGGCCCCCTTCCTTTGCATCCTCCCCGACACCTGTTGTTTCTTGTGTTGCTAATTTTAGCCATTCTGACTGCTGTGAGGTGGTATCTCATTGTGGTTTTGATTTGCATTTACCTGATGGTGAGTGATGTTGAGCATCTTTTCATGTGTCTGTTAGACATCTGGATATCTTCTTTGGAAAAGCTTATGTCTTCTGCCCATTTTTAAATTGGATTATTTGGTTTGGGGGTGTTAAGTTTGGTTAAGTTCTTTATAGATTTTGGATACTAACACTTTATCTGATATGTCATTTGCAAATATCTTCTCCCATTCCATAGCCTGCCTTTTAGTTTTGTTGATTATTCCCTTCACTGTGCAGAAGCTTTTTATCTTGATGAGGTCCCAATAATTCATGTCTGCTTTTGTTTCCCTTGCCTTCGGCGATGTGCCTCGTAAGAAGTTGTATGGCCTAAGTCAAAGAGGTCGCTGCCTTTGTTCTCTAGGGTTTTGGTAGTTTCCTGTCTCACATTAGGTCTTTCATCCATTTTGAATTTATTTTTGTGTATGGTGTAAGCAAGTGGTCCAGTTTCATTCTTCTGCATGTCACTGCTCAGTTTTCCCATCACCATTTGCTAAAGAGACTCCCTTTTTCCCATTGGACATTCTTTCCTGCTTTGTTGAAGATGAGTTGGCCATATAGTTCTGAGTCCATTTCTGGGTTTTCCATTCTGTTCCATTGATCTATGTGTCTGTTTTTGTGCCAGTACCATACTGTCTTGATGAGTACAGCTTTGTAATATAACTTCAAATCTGGCATTGTGATGTCTCCAGTTTTGCTTTTCTTTTTCAGGATTGCTTTGGCTATTCGGGGTCTTTTGTCATTCCATACAGATTTTAGGATTGTTTGTTCTAGCTCTGTGAAAAATGCTGGTAGTATTTTGGTAGGGATCGCATTGAATGTGTCACTTGCTTTGGGTGTTATTGACATTTTCACAAGGTGACTTTTATAAAGTCACGTTAGGATACATATGATATTCTTTGAAGATGGGCCATCTTTAATTTTGTCGTTTAACTATTATGCTTTAGCAATACTGTCATGCTGCAATAGGGACAGCATTTATCACTCCAAAATGGGAGATATTAAATTAGGATTTACATGTTGTATTGGAGAAGGTTTTCTTATTGTGGCAGAAAAGTTGAAGTCATAGGAAAAATCTTACAGGTTGGACTATATAAAACAGGACTGCTAGGCAAAACACACCATAAACATATGAAAGACATGATAAACTGTAAAAAAAAAAAAAAGTATTTTAATTAAGTTTTTAATTTTAATTCCAAGTAGTTGACATTCAGCGTTATATTAGTTTCAGGTATTCAAAAATAGTGACTCAGCACTTCCACGCATGGCCCTGTGCTCATTGCAACAAGTGCACTCCTTCACCTGCATCTCCTATTTCCTCCATCCCTTCGCCCACCTCCCTGCCAGTAACCAGCAGTGTGTTCTCTTTAGTTAAGAGTCTGCCTCTTGGCTTGTGTCTCTCCTTTTTTATGTTTATTCTTTGTTTTGTTTCCTGAATTCCACATGTGAATGAAATCATATGGTATTTGTCTTTCTCTGACTGATTTCACTTAGCATGATACTCTCTAGCTCCATCCACGTCATTGCAAATGATAAGATTTCAGTCCTTTGTATGGCTGAGTAATATTCCATGGTGCCTGTACTACATCCTCTTTATCCCTTCATCTATCAATGGACACTGGATTCCTTCCAGAGTTTGGCTATTTGTCAGTAGCGCTGCTATAAACATTAGAGTGCATGTGCCACTTCAAATCAGTATCTTGTATCCTTTGGGTAAATACCTAGTAGTGCAGTTACTGGATTGTGGGGTATTTCTATTTTTGAGGAACTTCCATACTGTTCTCCAGAATGGCTGCACCAGTTTGCATTCCCACCAACAGCACAGGATGGTTCCCCTTTCTCTACATCCTCACCATCACCTGTTGTTTCTTGTGTTGTAAATTTTAGCCATTCTGACAGGTATGAGGTGATATGTCTTCATCATTTTGATTTTTATTTCTCTGATGATGAGTGATGTTGAGCATCTTTTCATGTGAGGGCCATCTGGATGTCTTCTTTGGAAAAATGTCTGTTCATGTCTGCTGCCCATTTTTAAATTGGATTATCTGCTTTTTGGGTGTTGAGTTGTATCAGTTATTCATGTATTGGATACTAATCCTTTATCAGCTATGTCTTTTTTTTTTTTTTTTTAGTTTCTATATCATTTATTTCTGCTGTAATGTTTATGATTTTCTTCCTTCTACTATTTTTGAGTTTTGTTTGTTATTTTTCCAGCTCCTTTAGGTGTAAGGTTAGGTTGTTTATTTGAGATTTTTCTTCTTCTTTTTTAAAAATTTTTGTTTATTTTTATTTTTCATTTATTTATTTTTTAAATTTTTTAAATGTTATTTATTTTTGAGACAGAGACAGAGTGTGAGCAGGGGAGGAACAGAGAGAGAGGGAGACAGGATCCAAAGCAGGCTCCAGGCTCTGAGCTGTCAGCACAGAGCCTGACACGGAGCTTGAACCCACAAACCGGGAGATCATGACCTGAGCTGAAGTCGAACGCTCAACCAACTGAGCTACCCAGGCACCTCTCTTACTCATTTTTTTTTTAGAGAGTACAGGGGAGAGGGACAGAAGGAGAAAAAGGGAGAGAATCTTAAGCAGGCTCCATGCTTCATGCTTAGCGCAGAGCCTGATGTGGGACTCAGTCCCATGATCCTGGGATGATGACCTGAACCTAAATCAAGAGTTGGGTGCTCAACTGACTGAGCCACCCAGGCACCCTGAGACTTTTCTTGCTTCTTGAGGTAGGCCTGTATTGCTATAAACTTCCCTCTTAGAACCACTTTTGCTGCATCCCAAAGATTTTGGACCACTGTGTTTTCATTTTCATAATTTTTTTTCTTCTTTGATTTCTTGGTTGACACATTGGTGTGTGATTTTTTTTTAATGAAGCCTTGATATTCTTAATATAAAAAGACATCTTGTAAGTCAATAACAAAGGGGCAGATGTCCCCATAAGGAGAAGAGCTAAGCCCTGAAGCAGGAAGTGTATTAATACATTTATTAAAAAAAATTTTTTTTAACATTTATTCATTTTTGAGAGAGAGAGAGACAGAACATGAGTGGGGGAGGGGCAGAGAGAGAAGGAGACACAGAATCTGAAGCAGGCTCCAGGCTCTGAGCTGTCAGCACAGAGCCCGACGTGGGGCTCAAACTCACAGACTGCAAGATCATGACCTGAGCCAAAGTCAGACACTTAACTGAGCCATCCAGGTGTCCTGATAAATTTATTTTTCAAATTGAGTATAGTTATATTAGTTTTAGGTATATAACATAATGATTCAACATTTATATATGTTATGAAATGATCACAGTAAGTCTAGATACCATCTGTCATCATACAAAGTTATTACAATATTATTAAGGCTTTTAGGCTTTCACCATTGTGTGTGTTGTTAGCTGTCAGTTTGTCTCTGTAATATCCTTACCTTGTAGATAGCACTATTCACTGGAATATCATGTGAGCCTTGGATTCAGTTTTAGATTTTCTAAGAGCAACATTAATAATAAGAATCAGAACATTAATTTTAATAATGTATTTTATTTAACTCAGCATATCAAAAATATTCCAATGTAAAATCAGTGTAAAAAATTATTGGGGTGCCTGGGTGGCTCACTCGGTTGAACGTCCAACTTCAGCTCAGGTCATGATCTCACAGCTCGTGAGTTCGAGCCCCGCGTCAGGTTCTGTGCTGACAGTTCGGAGCCTGCAGCCTGCTTTGGATTCTGTGCCTCCCTCTCCCTCTGCCCCAGCCCACTCGCATTCTGTCTCTCTCTCAAAAATAAATAAATATCAAAAAAATTATTAGTGAACTATTTTAGTCTTTTTTGTCTTAGGTCTTCAAAATCATATTTGACACTGACAGCACATCTCACGTCGACACTGTCCACATTTCCAGTGCTGGGGAAACACAGAGCTAATGACTATTAGCAGCAGAAGTCCAGCACTTTGTAGGTGATTCATAAATGCACATCCCATAAGCAAACTCTCAAAAAGTAATCTGTTTTTTTCTCAACAGACTACCATGCCTGCGGGAATCCTGCCTCAAAATGAAGAGCCATACTCCACTTTGGTGAATGACAGTCCATATGCTGCCAACATGAAGGGTAAGTTCTTTGATACACTTTTT
Source organism: Herpailurus yagouaroundi (assembly GCF_014898765.1). NCBI lineage: Eukaryota > Metazoa > Chordata > Mammalia > Carnivora > Felidae > Herpailurus > Herpailurus yagouaroundi. The sequence continues at coordinate 21,511,106 of NW_024412430.1, read as the reverse complement.
GACGCTTTGTGCAGAGTAGCGTCTAATGAAACAGTAGGAGTAGACATGATGGAAAAGGCTCGAGGCCTCACACTAGAATCCCAAGTGCAGTCACTGCTTATGGCTCTTGTTTACTTCTGCCTCCCTGTTTTGACCTGTTAAAACTCCTTTTCAAAATCTTGAATAAGCGGTCTTTTGAGAAGGAATGTTGAAAACAAAGTTTGCCTCCTGCATTATCCTTAGACTGAAATGACCTCTTCCTCTCATTTCTAGCCTCCTTGTGAGGCAAGCTTTCTCTTCCATCCCTCGCAAGTGTCACTTCGAAGCAGGTGCCCCTGCTCCTCCCAGTTTGTTTCTTCTCCATTCCATCCCACACATTTGCTTTTTCCCATGGTAGCCCTGGGAAGAAGGGTGCTGTGACGGGGACCCTTGCTGCTGTCGCAGCTACTAGGCTGGCGACTGATTTCCTGCCATGAGCCATCAGCCAGACGTCAGGTCATTTTTTTTGGCAAAACCTTTGCATGGTTTTGGTCCTGCCCTGTTCGCGTTAGGGCTCCTGTATCGGGAACCTTGAAGGGCTTCCCCCTGCGTCACATGAGGGAACGTACAGAAAGTAAAGAGGCAGGGGTCTGAAGGTATTGGAGTCCCGAACTTGCCGGGAATAATGGGCTCTGTTGACTGTTCTCTCGTAGGACTCTGACCACCCCACCAGGGGGAGCCCTCTGTCATCAGGAAACCAGTGTCTCCCTCCTCTTACTTGTCAGAATTCCCCTCTTTGTAGTCCCTCCTGCGTCTGTCTGCTCCTGTCTGACTCAGTAGGGACCCGCCTATTGGTAACCACCGTTTGTGGACAGCGTCTGAGAGCTAACTCACTGTTTCCCTGCTTGAGAAAGAAGCGCTATCTAATACAAGGGCGGCAGCGGTGCCTCCTTGCTGCTTCCTTCGTACGGCATGTTTTTTGCCTAAAGGACGCCCCAGCTAACAACCCCGCGTCAGACCTTTTTCCCTCTCCCTTCTTCTGTCGAAATGTCCCCTCTTAGCTGGTGTTTCCCATCAGGGATCTTCTTGGCTTCTGAGATGGGCGAGTCTTCGTCGTACAGGAGAGCCAGGTGACGGCATCCCTGACCGAGTCCCATGATGTCCCCAGACTGCGGTGACAACCAGAAAACCTGATGTGTTTTCAGATGCCCTGGGGGAGGTCGTCATACCCATGTTGTGATCCTCTAGAGAAGCTGGTTTTACCTCTCCTAAAGCCATCTCTTTAATTGAAAATCTCCTCGTGTATAAAATGTAGCTAATTTTTAACTAGGAAAAAGTCTGGAGAAATAAGAAACTTACTTTATATCTAACTTTTTTAGAGTGAGTCTCATCTCTAAAGGTAGTTCTACCTACTGGGTTAACATTGGGCTAGGAAGCATTTTTTTTTTAATGTTGGCTAATGAACCATAAGGAAATTTAATTAGGGGGTCAGTAAGTAAAGTATTTAAATTATTTTTAAAGGAAAATAGAAAGAAAACTCAACAAGAACTAGCTATAGAATGAGACAAACAGATTTAAATATTCTAATTTTTGGAAAAAAAATTTGTGGGGAAATTTCAAACATTCGCAAAAGTATATAGAATACTACAAAGATCTCTGTGGAGGTACCACTGCCTCTATGGGTGCCAGTGGAGACCCCACCCCCAGGGAGGTCCCCTTCCCTGAGAGTTACCGTCCCCCATCTTTAACAATTTCGGCTCACTCACTTCCTCTACTCCTTTCCCTGCTTCCATATTACTTCATTTCATTCCTTAACCATATCGCCATCACCATAACTAGAAAAATTTAACACTGGTCACCTAATATCCTCAATACCTGAACATTGTTCAGATTTCTAGCTGTCTCATAGACGTATGTATGTTTGTTTGCATCAGGATCCAACAGAATCCATATTGCATAATTGGTTGATATGTATCTTACATCTGTTTTACATGTGGATTTTTCTCTCTCTTCCCTTACAATTTATTTTTGAAGAAACCAGGTTTTTTGCCCTATGGAGTTTGCCACAATCTGTATTTTTCTGATTTTATTCCCACATTATTTCCTGTAAACTGGATTAGTGGAGGGATGTAGAACCTAATCAAGTTTTTTTTTTAATTTACAACCGTGTTTCATGGATGGCACTATATTCTTCCATCAGAGTGCCTGTGATGTCTAGTTGTCTCTCGTGATGTTAGTTCTTTCATTTTGCAAGAATTTCAGACTCGTAGAAAAGCATTAAAAAATCCCTAAATGCTGTTCACCCAGAGACCCCCCCTCTCAAGTTTGGTCAGCTGTGCCAGTAACATCCTTTAATAGCAAAAGGATACTTGTCATGTTTTTCCAGTTTCTTTCTGTGAACACAGTCCTGCCTTGATGTCTGTGAAACTTACAGGCCAGGTACTTTGCAGCATATTCCTCACTGGGGGTTTGTCTGCTGTTTCATCGTAACACCGTTGAGGTTTTGTGTTTCTGGCAGGAACATCACAGAAATGACTTCATTCTCTTCTCACGGCATCCCATCAAGTGACCCAGAACGCCATCTTGCCACATCCCTGGGGTGCTCAGTTTGGTCCCATCAGTGCAGTGGTGTCTGCGGGCTGTATCCACTGTAAGTCGTTCCTTCTCCCTTCGACTTCGTACTTGGTGGAGAGGCGCTGGGAGACTGTGGGCACCTGGTCTTCACCCAGCTCTCTCCCAGCCCCGCGGCATCCGCTGGCGTCTCTTGCCTGAATTAAGCATTGTGGTGACAGATGACGGAGGGGAGGCTTCCTGACCCCATCACTGCTCCTGCATTTCTTAGCCGGCATTCTCCAGGAGCAGTTCCCCTTCCCCTTGGCTCATTCAGTTATTCTCCGTTCCGGCGTAGATCCTCATCTGTGCAGGGAGTGTACTCTTTCACTGTCCTTTGTTTTCGCACTCCGCTGTCCCCCATTGGGCCAGAAGAGCCTCTCCAGCCTGTAGCTGTGTCATCTGGACACGTCCCTGCTCCCTGCTCCCTGCTCCCTGCCTCCTAGCCCAGCAAGGTCTTTGGTGTCCTCTTGTACCTTTCCTGGTCCAGCCCTGAAGTCACCCGTTTCTGCCAGGAGCTCTGGTTCCTTCCAGGGCAGAGTGGTGTTGGGAAACCCAAAATGTGTCCCCAAGCTCCCTGCAAGACAAAGCCAGGAAGTGTATGTTATAAGTGTGCATAGATATCTACCCGCTTTTATACACATATTTGTTTTTATATATTGAAAACTATGAGTTGATATTGGTACTTGCTGTTGTCTCAGCCATCACTGTACCATCGTTCTAGCTTTTCCCCTTACTGAGTTTATAATTCCCTTCTCCAAGAATGAGGAACCTTGCTCTTATTTAGCGAGTCCTCCTTTTCATGACCCGTCTCCCAGCCCCGCCCTGCCATCACTTGCCTCCGCTCGCTCTTCCACACAGGGCCTGTGCCCTGCTGGCTCGAGTGCCACAGACTCTGCTACAGCTGACCCTTGAGCAGGCGGGTCTGGACCCTGACCACCAGCACAGATGAAAATCCACATATAACTTTTGACTCCTTGAAAGCTTAGCCACTAATAGCCTCCTGTTGACTGGGAGCCTCACCAACACCATTGATTAACACAGATCTTGTGTGTTATATTTTGTATTTTTACAATAAAGTAGCTAGAGAAAAGAAGACGTTATTAAGAAAATCCTAGGGAAGAGAAACTACATTTACAGTACCATATGGTATTTATCCAAAGACATCTGCTTATATGTAGACACATGGAGTTGAAACCCATGTTGTTCAAGGGTCACCTGTGGTTGCCTTCCTTCTGTGGGGCCTGACCTTTGCTAAGTAGGCCTGCTTTGTGGCTGTTCTTATCTTGATTATGTGTACACTTTTAATTAAGATATTGAGATAATTATACAGTCAGTCACATGCAGTTGTGAGTCATATACCCTTTACTCCGTTTCCATCAATAGTAACATCTTGCGCATCCGTAGTTCAGTGTCCTGGCCAGGATGTCAACATTGTTGCAGTCGAGATACAGGATGGCACTGTCACTGCAAGGATCCCCCCTATTGCCTTTTGTAGCCAGACCCACTTCCTCCCATGAGCCTGGCCCGTGACAAGTACTCATGTGTTCCCACTTCTATGATTTTGTCATTTCAGGAATTGTATATAAGTGAAATCACACACCATGTAGCCATTTGAGTCAGCTTTTTCCACTTGGTGTCATTCTGTTGGTGTTGTGTATCCACGGTGTACTTGTTCTTAATGCCAAGTGGCCTTGCCTGGTAGGGGTGCACCACGGGGTGTTTATCCTTTCACTCCCCCAAAGGATGGCCAGGTGGTTTCCGTTTGGGGCTCTTGTGAACACACATGAGCAGCTTTATGTGTGAGCGGGAGTTTCCCTTGCTCCGGGGTCAGGGGTCAGGAAGGAACTTCCTAGTTCACACAGTAGTCGCATGTTCAGTTTTACAGGAAACTGCCAAAGTGTTAACCAAAATAGCTGTGCCATTTTGTGTCCCCCAGCAGTGGGCGAGTGATCAGCTTTCTCTGCTGTTTCACTGTCCCAGCAGGTGCGTGCTAGTGTCTTACTGTGGTTGCTCAGCTCACCCACTAGGTCTAGGAGGCTTTTGGAGATTCTTTGCGATTTTGTGTGCAAACAATCACATCAGCAAATAAGAGCAGTTTTATTTCTTTCCTTGGCAATCTGTATGCCAGTATTTCTCTTCTTGCCTTACGGGAGTGGCCTAGCACGTCTGCTGAGCAGAGAGAGTTCGGAGGGCCACTGGCCTTGCCTTCCTCCTCCCTCAGGGAGAAGACCGTGTTTCGCCTTTCAACATGATGCTTACAGATTCTCGCAGGTTCTCTACAACAAGTTGAACCAGTTGCCCTCTGTTGTTAACTCACTGAGATTTTTTTGGTCATGAATGGCTGCTGGAATTTGTAGAATGCTTTTCTGTGTCATTTGATAAAATTATTTTTTCTTTAGCTTATTGATATGGTAGATTCTATTGTTTTTCAATATTTAACCATCCTTACCATACCTACAATAAATCCCATTGGCAATGGCGTATAATTCTTTCTGTGCATCGCTGGATTTGGTTTGCTGCTATTTTGTTCAGGATTTTGTGCTTAAGCTCTGGAGAGACGTCGGACTATTGTTCTCTTCTTTTGTACTATCGTTGTCTGCTTTGGTGAAAGAGTAATCCTAGCTTCCTAGAGGGGGTGGAAATGTTCCCTCCTCCCCTGTTTTCTGGAAGACACTGAAAACTGGTGCTCATTCTTTAGATGTTTGGTGGCATTTTCCAGTGTCTCAGCAGTAGTCTTGTGCCCCAGGAGCCTGCAGATTTTTTATCACACAGTATTTTCGAGTAATACTTGAAATTACTTTTCTGCCTTCAAGGTGCTCAGGTGCCCAGACAGGTTAGAACAAGCACATACAATAATTTTCAAATAAGGTTTTCTCTGCTCATCCTGGAATTAGAGACCAGGGTCCCATACTGGGACGCGGGCTGCCGCCATCTTGACAGCTGCCAAGCTGGGGGGGTGGGGGGCGTGGGGCAGGGACAGGCAATCAGTCATCAGAATGGCATGGTACTGGCATAAAGACAGACATAAACCAGCGAATAGAGTAGGGATCCCAGAAAAAAAACCCTTGCATGTGTGGTTAAATGACTTTTGCCAAGGATAACGAGTCCTTTCATTGGTGTAAAGGCAATGTTTCCATCAGTTGGTGGTGGAAAGACCGGGTGTACATGTGCAAAAGAGTGATATTGGGCCCTTACCTTATGCCTTGTGCAAAAATTAGCTCAAAACAGATAAAAATCCTAAACGTACGAGGTGAAAGTATAAAACTCTTAGAAGAAAAGTTAGAGGAAACGTCTCGTGATGCTGGAGTTGGCAATGATTTCTTGGCTGTGACACAAGAGCACAAGCAATAAGAGAAAAAAATAGGTAAATCAGACTGCATCAGAATTTAAAACTTCTGTGCTTCAGAAGATGCTGTCAGCAGAGTGAAAAGTCAGCCTACAGACGGGAGAGACTGGAAATCACAGAGCTGTCTAATCGGGGACTAACATACAGAATGCATAAAGAACTCCTGAAGCTCAGCAACCAGAAACAAACAACCTGACTCAGAAATGGACAGAGGACTTGAGTAGATATTTCTCTGGAAAAGATACACAGATGTCTGATTAGCACATGAAAAGCCTATTTTAACTGTTACGGAAATGCAGATCAGAACCACAGTGAGATAGACTGCGTATCCACCCGGATGGCTGTTACCAAAACAAATGAACTAACCAGAAGTAAGAGGTGTGGGTGAGTGAGAGACTGGACTCCTTGCATGTTGCTGGTGTGGTAAATGGTTTTACTATGGAAAACAGTATGGCAGTGTCTCAACAAATAAAAAAAAATAAATATATGATCCAGCAATTCCACGTGTGGGTATATACCAAAAGAATAGAAAGCAGGGACTCGAGCAGATATTCGTGCACCCACGTTCCTACAGTGTTCGCCATAGCCAGAAGTTGGAGACGAGTCGTGTATCCATCAGCAGGTGCACGGGGAAAACATGGTGTGGCACATACACACAGTGGAATACGATGCAGCCTTAGAAAGGAAGCAGATTCTGACATCTGCTACAGCATGGATGAACCTTGAGGACATTATGCTGAGTGAATAAGCCAGACACAGAAGGACAAATACTGTGTGGTTTCTCTTACACAGGAACTGCAAGAGTCACTTCCATAGGGAGGGCGCTGGGTCGGCCGGGGGG
>NW_024412430.1:21488189-21504248 GCF_014898765.1 Herpailurus yagouaroundi | reverse complement strand
CCCCCCCCGGAGTTAGTGTAATGGGGACAGAGTTTTGGTTTAGGAAGATGAAGTTCTGGAGATGGTTGGTGGGGACGGTTGCACAATGTGAATGTACTTAATGCCATTGTACACTGAAAATTGACTAAGATGGTCAATTTTATGTTCTGTATATTTTACCACAGTTAACAAAGGGAAAAAGGAAGGCACTCTCTCTTCCTCTTCTTTTCTCTTCCCTTCCGGAACAAATCCGTGTAAAAGCCACTGGCAGGGCCACGAGATGTGGGTGAGGGCAACAGCAGGATGGCGAGCGCGTGAGAAGCTAACCTGACTCAGGGAGTCAGAGCCTGCCTGGGGTTAGCAGGGCTCCTGTGTGTGGCCGGGTGGCCCCGTGTGGAGCATCAGAACACACACAGGGCCCGGGCTTCCCTGAAGGTGGTGGCAACAGCCGTGAGGGGAGAAGGGTCACACAGAGGGTCCTGGTTAAGGATGACAGAAAAGTAGAGGGGCCCTGTGTGTTGGATTGGAATTGATAGTACTAGGGCGAACTCAGTTTCCAGTTGATGATGCATGCACGTAGAAATAGACGTGGCTGGGGCGCCTGGGGGGCTCTGTCGGTTAAGCGTCCGACTTGGGCTCGGGTCATGATCTTGTGGTTTGTGGGTTGGAGCCCCACAATGGGCTCTGTGCTGACGGCTCGGAGCCTGGAGCCTGCTTCGGATTCTGTGTCTCCCTCTCTCTCTGCTCCTTCCCCACTCGCGCTCGGTCTCTCTGTCAAAAATGAATCAACACTAAAATTTTAGAAATAGTGTGGCTGCAAACGTGGAATGTGTACATGCGTGTACATATTTTTTTTTAAGTTTATTTCAGAGAGAGAGAATGATCAGGGGAGGGGCAGGGAGAGAGGGAGAGAGAATCCCAAGCAGGCTCCACACTATCAGCACAGAGCCCAACCTGGGGCTCAAACTCACAAACCGAGATCATGACCTGAGCCAAAATCAAGAGTCAGACACTTAACTGACAGAGCCCCCCAGGCGTCCCACGTGTTCGTATCGTTTAGCTCTGTGTGCTGAGCAGGCCCGCTGGCGGCAGCATGCCCATAGCCACAAGCACACCCAGCACCCAGACTTGGTTCCTAAGTGCTGTTCTTCACCCATGAACCCCCCAGGCTCCGTGCGTCTAATCGTGAGGAAACAGACACATTCTGCAAGCTAAGCGCCTGTACTCCGCAGAAATGAAGGGCGCCAGAGTCCAGCAAAGACTTTGGAGCTTGCTCTAGAGTGAGTGAGAGACGGGACGGCGGGTACAGCGTGTGGTTCTGATGCTGTGGCGTGGTTTGCCGTGAGCAGCACTGAGGTCAGCAGGGAAGCTCCAGTGAGGTCTGAGGGATAGCGGCGACTGGTCACCTATCAGTCGTCATCTGATCTGGGGGAATCTAGAGGTTGTCTTTGCCGAAACATATGCTAAATTATTTGGCGTACTGGGCGGCGTGTATGCAGCGTATTCTCAGACGGTTCAAGAAAAAATATTCTTTGTATTGTCTTTTTATTTAAGTTTGAGATTGCTTCAAAATAAAAGATAAAGTCTTTTCCAAAAAAGTTTTTAAATTGAAACTAAACTGCCCGACTGTGTGGCATGCTGCTGAGCAGTCCGAGACAAAACTCACGAAGAGGCCATCGGAGACCTTTGCTGGAACAACTTTCCACGGATGGTGGAGGCCAGAGGGATACGGGTGGAAACTGACACACGCAGCGGCCACCGCAGTCCACTTTTCAGAGTGTTGGCTGTGAAGGGGGACGAAAGGGCTTGGGAGCAGGGGGCTGCGGGGAAGGGTCTGGACACAGTGACAGGTGCTTGGAAAATCGGGAAGCCGCAGCCCAGGTAGGGCAAGTTTTGGAGAAGTTCTGTCTTCAGATATTTGAGCATCTTGTAGAGTCAAAGAGATGCTTCGTGTTAACTTTTAGAGGAAAGAGGCAGAGCCAGAGTTCACAGAGCAGGCAGCTCAGACTGGACGTCGGAAGACACGCCGAGCTATCCAGCAGCTGGACGCTTGTGACTCTTGCGAGAAGCGAGCCCCCTGGGGTAAAACTTGGCAGGCAGACACGGCGCGGTCGGCGTCCTGCCCGACTCCTGGATGTGACTTCCCCGGTGATTGGGGGCTGGGGGCTGGGGCCCCGTGGATCTGCGGCTCTCACCACGGTCACGTGATGTTGTTCAAGTAGGAAGTTCCCAGCCCTTTCTGAAACCTTGGATGTGAGAGAAGTGACCGGTTCTTGGGGCTCCACGTCTGCTTTAACCGCCACGTGTGGGAATTGAGGAGAGGACAGTGGCGTTCTCTGTTGCTCCCTGCCCTCATCACAGGGCTAGACAGTTTCACATTTGCAGTGACCAGGACATCCCGGTTCCATAAACATTATTCTGAACTGGGGAAGGTCTGATTGCCCACCTGCACACAGGCCATTGGCCGGGAGATGGCCTGTTACGGCGTGGAGATGGGCACCCGGCACCCCCATTCTTCGTGCCTTGAGGGGCCGTTTGTGCGTTGGTGATGACAGCAGCTTGGGGCACAGAGGGTTGGTCGTGGGGATTATCCTTTATTGTTTTCCTACTTCTGGGAGCCTGGTTTCTTTTTAGACACAGCATATTTGGAAGTGAGGAGAAGGTAAGAATAGTAGCAAGGTAGGGTCCCCATGAGTTTATGTTTAGGGAATGTAGAAAACTGACATTTTTTTATTATGTATGTAGACAAATATGTTGGCAGAGCAGTGAAAACAAATGAGTTATTAGCAGGTGAGTGGGAAGGCCCTTGTGGCAAATAAATTAGAACTGTGGGCCAACAAGGAGCTTATGATAATGGTGTTTTCTCTGTGGCCACCAGGAAAAAACGCTCTTTACCTTTTAAGTGTCTGCTGACAGCATGGCCCTTCACAAATTACTCTGACTTTAAAAAATTCTGTTTTATATATAGCATAAAATAGGAATTAAAAGTCTTTTTGCTTCTGTTTATCTAAAGAGAAGTCTTCTATTTTGTTTTCCTATTGGGGATTTAAATATTAAAATGTTATTTCTAAGCGTCTGAATAGTTCATCATTAGCCATCTATAATTCATCCCAATTATAAGTTATAATAATTTAATAGAAATAAATTCATAAATATAAATTATAAATTAAATTTTTTAGTGGATTTTTAGGTTGTACAAATATGCTTTCTTAATGAACACAAAAGAAGAGATTGGTTTGGTACAAGTATAGTATCTTCTCTTCCAAGACTTGGAAAACAGTTTCTTTTGAATTGTTGCATGATTGATTTCCAGTGACTTTCTGTGAACAAAAACGTGGTTTTCACAGGCCACAAATTAAGGAGATGTGAGATTTCTGAGGTCAGGTAGGCGGAAACAAAGCATCTCTGAGATGGCTTTCCTCGATCCTATTTTAATGCCATGTTTCTCTCTTAACTGAGAAAAAAAACCTGTGTTGAGTTTTTAAAAATATTTCCCCTTCCAGTGTCTTCACACGTGGTTGTTGAAACGGGTGAAGACTCAACCAAATGGAAGTCTGAGCTTCGGTGGTGAAATCTGCTCACCAGCCACCTCACCCCTGGGGGTTTGCTGAAGGAGAAACGTGGAAATCAAAAGGTCCTGGGCCTGAAGTGTTTCTGTCTTGTTTGTAAATAAAGTCGGGGGTGGTGGCCTGAATGTCTGGCAGTGAAGACAGGAGTGGGTCAGTGGCGATGCACCTGTGTGTGCATCCCTGAGTGAGCGCCTGGGCGGGTGTGTAGAAGGGCAGGAAATGGCTTGTGGTGTGCTTCCAGACTCACCCAAGGCCCCATGCAGACAGCGGGAGGGGGGCTGTGAGGTCTCAGGGGACAGGCGGGAGAGGGGTCGTGCGGTCTCGGTGGGCGGGAGGGGGGCAACGTGGTCTTGGGGGACAGGTGAGAGTGTGATCTTGGGGGACAGGCAGGAGAGGGGTCGTGCGGTCTCAGTGGATGGGCGGGAAGGGGCTGTGTGGTCTCAGGCAGGACTGAGGCACGCTCCCTACCAGAAAGCCGTTTGGCACAGGTAAAACCAAGTTTTCAAACGTGGGTTTGGTCGCGATTTGGGCATTTTGCCAGCGGGTGGTTTTGGAGGCTGAGCCTGCCAGGCAGTGGTGCTGTGCTAGGGGAGTGGGGGTGTCCAGGCGGGCCCCTGGGTGGACCCCAGCACCTCAGGTGTCCTGGGTGAGCCTGAGGACGCGCTCAGAGGAGGGCCTGCACTCAGGGTTCCCCGGGCGTCCGCTCCGTGCTGACTCGTTCAGGTGAGGTCGGCCCACTTCTGTGGATTTCACAGCAGAGATGGTTCTTGAGAGAACACGTGAGCCGTCCCTTCCTTCGTCAGCTTTGTCCAGACAGGTACTGCCCTCAGCAAAGCCATTTTCATTTTTGAAAGTGTTGAGAGCAACGTCGCTTGCACCCTCGTCTGGGGATGTCCTTAGCGCCGTAGACGTGAGGCGTCCCCTACTCCCCTACTTGAGGCTAGAGACTTCCCAGCTGCTGCTCATGTGCCTTTCCAGTCCAGTGGAGCTGGCCTGCTGGGTCTCCCCACCCCCAGCTGCGGGAACCTGAACCCTGGCTCCCGCCTGTCCGCTCCTGTCCACTCGCACCGCTGCTGTCCCAGTAGGCCCCTGGTTCTCAGCCCCCCACCCCGTGAACCACCGCCTGGAGGCTGGCTCAGACCCCCAGCCCCGAAGAACAGAGGCTGTCCGCCCAGCCGAGTTAGAAGCCCTCAGACTCCAGCTCACCCCTGGTGCAGCCCCTTGTACTCTGAGCCCTCCTGTAGAGCTCTGTGGAACTGTGCTTTCTGGTCACTCACAGTAAGACGTTCTGGGGGCCTCGGTGGCTCAGTTGGTTGAGCACCTGACTCTTGATCTCAGCTCGGGTCTTGATCTTGGGGTCGTGAGTTCAGACCCTGCGTCAGGCTCTGCGCTGGTTGTGAAGCCTACTAAAAAAAAAAAAAATTTCTTTTCCATCACTGTATATGAAATGACAAGGTCCTGGCACTACACGCAGAGTAGGAATTTGGGTGCCAGCTTAAGCTTTTCTGTCTCTCTTACTGGACAAAGTCTGTTGGGTTGGGGAGTTAGGCGTGCACTGTAGAAGGAGCTTGCTGACAGCATGACTGATCATAGAACTAGAACAAACACACAAGAGCTCATTTCTCTGTGCACGTGGCTGAAACACCACCTGGAGAGACAGAGAGACGCAGAGAGACGGGGCAGGCGCAGCCCACATCCCCGAGGGAGGAGGCGGACATCAGTGCTGGATTGTCTGTTCTCAGCTTGAAGCCTCCTCCTCACCCAGCTCCTGACAAGAATGTGGTACTTAGTGAATTTCTGCTGCACGCCTCCACCAGGACATTCCTGAAGCATTGTCCTCCCCCCCCCCCCCCCCCCCCCCCCCCCCCCGCAGTCAGTGACAAAAGGCACAGAATTGCATCTGTGAGTTTCTGAGAGGCCTGGCTGTTGTCTCAGCCCAATAAAGGCATGACCAGGGATTGCGTTGTCACGTCCTGAAAATAAATATACGAAAGTAAAGGTCTTCTGATTAAGACATCAGCGCTACACACGTCTTTATTTGTTCCGTCCCAGTATTTTTTAAAAAGTTCGATCGAGAAAATTACAGGGGGCTTTGGTTTTGAAGAACTGAATGGTGTTTTTATAACATCACGAGCTGTACTGCGAATCCTTCATTATGGTTCACTTCTCTGCCCTGTGCACAGAGGGGTGGAAACGGAAGGGTTTTCAGAACGTTCAGAGAATAGATACGAGAAGAACAGCAGAATTTAAACCTGTTAAAGTGTGTATAAAAGGCAGGGTTTGTGTCATAAACACATTTTTCTTCATTCATCACAATGTGTTGTTAGATGTAATTCTTTGATCTGTCAGGACTTCCAGCTGAGTCTGAGAAAAAAGAGGCTCGTTACAACTTGGGTATATAATCTACTGAAAATACACGTTCCTCTTCCCCCTGCTCCAACAATCCCTCCAAACTGCAGTCCATTCATGTGGGATTTCGAGGATGCAGCTCTGAGTGGGAATCAGTAGTTTCTTTGTTCATCACCGTGGCAACAAGCCCGCCTATCCTGAGCGGCTGGTGGATCTCGCAGGCTGATCGCAGGCAGGCTGATCGCAGGCTGGTGCTCTGGGCTCAGTGAGTGAGTTGGTGGCGGAGCAGGCTGGCGCTGCCATCCCCGGCCATGCAGGACCTGCCCCGGCGGGGCTCGGCCCTGCCCTTCCTCAGCGCCTTCCTGCAGGGCCGCCGGCACTCGGCCTCGGACCCTGTCCTGCAGCTGCAGCAGGGCCGCCGGGGCTCCGCCGCCCAGACGCTGTCCTCGTCCTCTCTGCAGGTGATGGTGGCCGTGGCGTCCGTCCGCCGCGCCGACAGGGGCTCAGCGTGCCTCCAGAGAAAAAGTAAAGCTCTTTTCCTTCTTTCAGATCGCCACAGCTTTGAGTGTGAACTGAGACTGCAGGTGGCATGCCGTGTTGAGACCGTCTAGGTTTTGACAGTTAATTCTGCGTTCCGCTTTTTACCGTCTGTTGCACTCAGGGCTTTAGTGGACATGGAATAGGAGATAAAGTGACCGGATGTTTTGTGCTTTTTCACGAAAACATAATTTTTGAAAAAACCCATGCCCTTGTAAAAGATCTGCTTTTACAGTTTCTTCTTCTTCGCCACCAGTGTGACACGTGGAGGTGATCATGTGCGAGCGCCTCTTCTGTGTCGGGAGGTCCTGCTCTTAGAGCACAAGGCAGCGGTTTCACTGTGGCAGAATGAGGGGGTGCGGCAGGAACGTCGTCTCCAATCCTGGAGGGCGTTCTCACGCTACTCTTCCATCTGGAGACTGGGTTGTTTTGAATCTTCCCTTCCGTGTACATTCTAGGAAATCCAGGGCGTCCAACGCCAAAGTACACAAAGGTTGGAGAGCGGCTGCGACATGTGATTCCTGGACACGTGGCCTGCTCCGTGGCGTGTGGCGGCAGAGCTTGCAAGTACGAAAACCCGGCGCGCTGGAGCGAGCAGGAGCAAGCCATTAAGGGGGTCTACTCGTCCTGGTGAGTGGTCCTGGGCACCCGCGCTGGGCGGTGGGGCTGTGCAGCCTGCGGGCCTGGCAGCTCCAGCAGCGGTGTGAAACCTCGTTTCCTCGTCGGTGAGATGGAAATAATAAAATCACCCCATAGTGTTTTTTTAAGCAAGTGAAATGACGTGTGTAAAGTATCTTAAAGAAATGGTGGCCGGGGAGGTCTTACATGTCAGAAGTTACTGGAAATAATGGATTCGGCTCTAAGTTTGAGAAGTTACAAGGTGCGTGTGTGGTTTCCTGGTCTGACGCAGGTACCGTTGGCCTCCTGTTTGCTCCTGTCTGCCGCGTGAAAGGGCGCGCGTGGGTGCACACGCTGCCCATCTGCCTCAGTGGGGAGCCGTGCGCCATGTAGGCTCAGGATGGCGTAAGGCACACGCCTCGTGCGAAGTACGGGATGTGGCTCGCTCAGCATTCGGTCATACCGCTTTCTGTTCTTAACAGTAAACTGTCAAGTATGCCTGTTTTGATGTAGTGATACCTCTGAAAACGTATGGTAATCAAGCCACATCATGTCTGAAACCCACTAAGAGTTCACCATTTAAAGAACTCTAGCAGGGAGTCATTTCTTGCAGTGGGAATCCCGCTTCCAGGTCAGACGTTTGTCGACCCGCTTACCTGACTGCACCCGCGCTCTTGCGTCCTGGGCTTGCTGGTATGCGTGTGGTGGTGGAATTGGGTCGGCTGTCCCCACTGTTCCCCACAGATCGCATTCCAGCCTGAGGAGTGTTGTGAGAAAGCAAACAATGTTCCTGAGATGTGGTTGGACCCTAAATTTCTAATAATGCAGCTCGAGGCCACATTAATATTTTTGTTTCACTGTTGACTAAGCCATCTGAGTCTTTCACCTCTGATGCTTTCATGGTCCTTCTGTCCTCGCCTTGGTCTAACTACTGCTGAATTTGGGGGGTCCCCGTTAAATGTCAGGACTCGCCCTGGGGGAGAGTTGCGGTATCCTTCTGGACCCTGATCAGCTCAGCCGACGTCTCTGTTACTGCTCAGGTTCATGTGGCCCACAGCCCCCAATGGACGGCCCGGTGTTTCTCACTAGAGCCCTAAGCAGGATCCGCTGTCTGTCGGGCCTCTGTCCATTCGTACATTCCATAAAAGTCCATTCGTCTACAGGCCAGGCGCTCTGCTAGACACTGTCACATTATAATGTCATCTTCATGAAGCGCTGGAAAAGTAGACATTGTTAATGTCCTTTTAGTGATGAGAGGATTGAGTCCGGAGCAACTAAGTAATCTACTACTTAGCTAGAAAGCAGAAAAGCCAGCGTTTGAAACCAGACCCGGCTGACCCCAAAGCCCAGATGTTTCGCTAAATCACAATAAGTCGGCATTTATTCATAACCACTCGCCAGGATTTGTGCTAAAGACTTTACACCCACACCTTGTCGAATTGTCGTGCCAACCCCACGAGGCAGGTGTTATCCCTGCCTCACACAACGGGTGACTGGGGGGGCAGAATTGCCTTTGATGCCCGATGAGGTGGCTCTGTCACGTCTGCTAGAATCTCATGAGAGTCCTTGAAAACACTCTGCTGCAGTCCACAAATACTTTACGTCCTGGAATTTTTTCCAGGCTTCCAGGGTCTCTTAGAGCCCTAATTGTGATGCAAAATTGAAGCCAGAGCTGTATAAGAAAATTGTTCTACAACTGTTGAAATCGTAGAAAAAACAGGGACTTGATAACTCGTTCTCTCAGTACTTAGAGCTAGAACGTTCCAGGTTTTGTGCATCTCACCAGCCCCGTCCTCCCACCTCAGGGTCACTGACAACATCTTGGCCATGGCTCGCCCGTCCACTGAGCTCCTCGAGAAGTACTGCATCATCGAGCAGTTCCGAAGGTAAATGCTACACGCTGACACACTTCGATAAGCCAGCTCGCGTCTTCTTGTCTGTCACTTTTGACTTCAAATAGTCAAAGAGTAGGCAGTGAAGGGCTTCTTTCAACTAGGAAGTTAAGGTTTTGAGAGTTATTAGTAATGTTTATTAATGCCAAAAGATGGTTGATTTTTTTAAAACTCTAGCTCTCAATATGGTAACTTCTTTCTTTTCTCCGGTAAGCCATGGCATAAAAACAATCATCAACCTGCAGCGCCCTGGGGAGCATGCCAGCTGCGGGAACCCCCTGGAACAAGAAAGTGGCTTCACGTATCTTCCTGAAGCTTTCATGGAGGCTGGCAGTAAGTCCCCCACTTCCCCCCCGTGAGTTACCAAGGACAGCACCCAGGCTTTCGCCCACTCTGCTCTTGGGTCAGAGGGTGATGGAATGAACGAACGCTTACTGTAGGCTCCCAACGGGGGAGATGAGCTGATTGATTCTAGATAATGCGACCATTCTTCTCTGGCGTTGCTGTTGAAAGTACAGGATTTCTTTTGTCCTGTGCGAGCGATCTTGGGACGAGCCCTGTAGAAACAAAGCGTGCATGAATTGCCATCATAGTGCGCCAGACCTGTCCTACCCATCCGTCCCATCCCGTGGTACTGCTCTCTGTTCTGACTCAGACCACACGGCTTACTCATGGCAACGGGACTGGAACACAGCACTCACTCATGCTGTTACTGAAGCCCGACTCTGCCCCTGGGTGGTACTCAGGGGTTCTTTACTGGGCAGTCCCAGGAGCCCAAGTCCGGCAGCCTAGGGATGGGGTCACTCAACACGTGCCATTCTCACCAGGCTGGAAAGGACCAGCCCAGGCCACTTTGGGGACTTGTTTCTAAGAAGCGTGTGCCTCGCTTTTTTGTCTCCACTAGGTGGAAAATCTGTATGCACCCAGCTTGTGCCACTTGCCAGTCCTTTAAACGCATTTCCACGCTTGAACAAGATGGCGTGCTGTCCTTCTGTGGCTGAGTAATTTGGGTGAAGGTCGTGGCCTTTATTAATCTGCAGTCCTGTTTCTCCTTAATTGTTTCTGGCTGAGTTTTAGCAGGAAACGTCTTGAGTAATAGAGAATGTGCTTTGTAAGAAATGCAAACAGTGAATTTACCGGAAATATAAAGAACCTATTATTTTAGCCTCCGCATGCGGTGCAGCCAGCCTGCCTCACAGCTGTGCGCTTTTCACGAATCCACGCGCTTCCTTCACACGGCTGCTCACGTACTGTCCTTTATGTTGATTTTTCTTCTCTGTTCTCTGTTTCATTGTCCAGTCTATTTCTACAATTTCGGATGGAAGGATTACGGTGTGGCATCGCTTACCACTGTCTTAGACATGGTGAAGGTGACGACATTTGCCTTACAGGAAGGGAAAGTAGCCATCCATTGTCATGCAGGGCTTGGTCGAACAGGTAAATTCTAGGAAGTGGACTTACTGTCTTAGAGCATATCTAAACCTGGACAGAGCGATGCTTCCTAATACGAGGAGAGAAGAGAAGTAGTTTTCAGAATCCTGTCGGAGTTTTGGATTCAAATGAAAGAACCCACTGAAAGAAATTTGAACTATCTTTGGAAAAGACAGTTTCAGTGACCATTTATTTGTGAGAGTATTTTTGAAAGACCTAGGACTGAAAACTCATCATATTTAGTAAACAGATGGGTTTCCACGGCTCACTAAATGATCCGTCTGGTTTTTCTTCTTCAAAGGAAAAAAAAAAAACCCAACACTTTAATAGTTAATGTATTTTAAAAATGGCATTTTCCTTAACCTAAGTAATGAGAATAGAAAGCATTGTTTTATTTGGTGTGCTCTAGGCATTTTACACTTTTGTTTTTTTTAAGTCTTGGGCAACAACGTGCACATTGAAGGAGGTTAAGTAGTTTGCTACGCTGAGTAAGTGGCAGAGCCAGGATTTAAATTCAGGGCTGGAAGGATTTGGGTGGTGACGGGAGTCTATCTGTGCTTCAAATTCTATGTAAAAATCAATGATTTTACTTAAAAATGCAGCAAATCTCAGTGTAGTGCTGATACTATTACAAAAGCAAATACCGTAAGGTTAGAATCTTAATTGTAGCCTGGTCCAAGCAGACACCTGAGCTGTGCGCCAGCCCCCGGGTCTCCACGTGCCTGGGAGCATTGGGAGGGCAGGGGCTCTGTCCTGCTTGCTTAACAGACTTGGCGAACCACACGCATGTCTTCTGATTTGCCTTTTATCTTGATATTAGTCAACTGTTATTGTTGGATTAATTGATCAATTATCACCAGTATGTTATTCATTTTAATTTGATATTAATTAATGCAAATGTATAATGTTTGTAATGTTAAGTTTGTTTTCTTTAATAACAAGTACTTACAGAATAAAGTTATATCTTGGTTTGGAGAAAAGTACTATTAGTATAAACGAAAAGTCCAGAAATAGACTGAATATGAATAATAATCCCCAGGCAAAAAATACCCAGAAAGGAAAAATGCCAGGCTGGGGATGTGGCAACAACTGATGGCAAAGCTGGCAGGGGTGGGAAGGAAGTGTGCAGGGAGGGGTGATAACGGAGGGATTGTGGTCCAGCCTCTGATCCTCCTGTTCCCCAGCCCCACGGGGACCACATCAAATCCACGGTCTGCTTTCTGCTCTGAACACCCTTAAAATATCCCATCCAGTCAGTCCACACACCTTGGTGGACCTTCCCCTCACATCTCCCTCATCCCCTCTCACTTCCTTGTCCCCCTCACCACAGTCTCCCTCATCCCCCCACCACACTCCCCCTCGTCCCCCCATCCCCTCACCACACTCCCCTTCATCCCCCCATCCCCTCACCACACTCCCCCTCGTCCCCCATCCCCTCGCCACCTCCCCCTCGTCCCCCCATCCCTTGCCACACTTTCTTGGTCCCCCTCACCCCCTCTCACTCCTGCATCCATCCCCATCACCCACACTGTCCTTCTCTGGGTAGAGAGATGACTGGATTCTCAGGGGAAGACGTGACATACAGACAGGGAATAAACACTTGCACAAGAAGTCAGTAAGTTATAGTGGCTCTTAAAATAATTCTTAATATGCTTTCCTAACACATACTCAAATTTTAAATCTTAAGGAGTGATAACTAAACGATAACCTTCTTCATACCAATCTTCTCTTTATCTCTAGGCGTTTTAATAGCATGTTACTTGGTTTTCGCCACGAGAATGACTGCTGACCAAGCAATTATATTTGTTCGGGCGAAGCGACCCAATTCCATACAAACTCGAGGACAGCTCCTCTGTGTAAGGGAATTTACCCAGTTTCTCATCCCTCTCCGCAATATATTCTCTTGCTGTGACCCCAAGGCACACGCCGTTACTTTAGCACAGTATCTGATTCGCCAGCGGCATCTGCTTCACGGTTATGAGGCCCGCCTTCTGAAACACGTACCCAAAATCATCCACCTCGTTTGCAAACTGTTGCTGGATTTAGCTGAGAACAGGCCAGTGGCGACAGAAGAGGTGGCAGAGGGGCCCAGCCTGTGTGCGGAAATCGAAAAGACTGTTTCTGAGGTGATCACCATGCAGCTGGACAAAGAGTTACTGAGGCAGGGCAGTGACGCCTCAGACTCCTTGCCGCCCGCTGCAGTGGCCGTGGATTTTGAGAATCAGGATGTGATTCTTTCCAGCGAACAGCGGGTTGACCCTCTTTGGAAGAGGCGGAATGTTGAGTGCCTTCAGCCCCTGACACCTCTGAAAAGGCGATTCAGCTACAGCGACTCTGACTTAAAGAGGGCTGAGTCACTTCTGGGGCAGGGGGCAGCTCCGTGGACGGGGCCTGCCGCAGCCTTGCTTGGCCATAACCCCAGACAGCAGAAGCCCATAAGCCACTGTCACACCCCCCAGTCTCCACAGCTTGATCTGAGTAAGGAAACGCTGGTCCGAAATACATTCTCTTTCTGGAATCAAGCTAAATTTGGAGGCCTGGAAGGACTCAGGGATGAGGGGTCACCGGGTTTCCATAGGGAGACTGCTGCGAAGGAAGTACAGCGGAGTAGAACCTTCTCCTCGGGGGTTTCGGGTCCCTACAACCCTGGGGATCCAGTGAGACCCAGCTTTGCGGATGTCCCTGGGGAACCGGACCGTTGTCCCCAGCAAGCGCCCCGTCTGTGTGGGGCTCCCTCCGCTCACTGCTCTGAGACTCCCCGCAGCCTCGGGGACCGTGACTTCCTCTGCAAAGTACCCTCCTCGGTTGGACCCACAGCCCAGGAAGGCAAAGACCTGCCTGAGGCCACTGCGCACACTGCTTCGCAGGCCGAACTGAGTGCCGAAGCCAGGAGAGTGCTGGCTGCCAAAGCCCTGGCAGATCTCAGTGAGCTTGCAGAAGAGGAGGGAGTGAAGAGGAAGGTAGAGATGTGGCAGGTACTTCTCCTTCACTTAACTAACGTGTGGGAAGCACTTCGGTCGGGGCCGAAACAGCGTCTTACCAAATTTAAGTGCGACAGGAATCTGAAGACCTGTTTGTGTCACACTTAACTTTGGAACTTGAGGTTTCTCGGTGTCTGTGTGAAAGAACAGGCTCAGCACCTAGTAGGTGCTTGAGTGAGCAGGGCGTGGGTGCTCGTTGACGGGTCGGGCGGGGGGCTTCCTTCTGGCTGGGCCCGTGAGACCTGGCCTGGGGGCCGCTCTGAGCATCTCTAACCTGAACTCAAGTCAGGGAGCTGCACCTGGAGAACCACAGAGAGAGGTTCTTTCCCCGAGTCCCCCACCCACCCGCCCCCCGCGGTGGGGGGGGGGGGGCCGGGGGGTGATCCCACAGAGCAGACGGAAGCAGCCATGGAGTGCCTTTGTGCTGTCACTTTTTCTTGACCTTGGGTCTTTGGGGTCCATTTCTTGGCTTTTAAGTTGGAATGTGAAATTTTAACCCCTTTCTGTGGTGCGCTTTCATTAGAAACACAGTCTTAAATCAGCTGTACTCTTCACCCGGCATGAGCAGCTAGTGTAGACAAAAGGCAGGCCTTCCCACGTAGTTACCAGAAGCTAGTAAACCGCCCATGTGTGGAGCTGACAGGCCCGGCTCCGTGGGATCTAGACTCCTTAGCCCATAATGTCCCACAAATCATTCGCGTAGCTGCTCCTGTGTATTCTAAGTTAATAAGCAAGGCACGTGCACTTTCCAGGAGGGTCGGAACCTTCCTTCCAGGTGCAGAGGTGGGAACTGAGGCAAGGAACCTCGCACCTGCTTACGGCCGTGTCACCGCAGAGCAAGTGCTCGTTGTCATCAGAGCCACGGGTGTTTGCCGAGTGAATACCTAACACACACGGATTTCCCACAACATGAAGTCTTTTCTTTCCGCTCCAAACTGAACAAGCCTTTCGCTCAGTCTGTGGGCCCCTCCTTTACGTGGCCGTGGGTCACAGAGCTCGTGGCGGGACCCCCTCGTGGGCCAGTCCTGCGCGGCTGGACTGTCATGTGAAAGCATTTCCTAGAGGTGAACACAGCCCCTTGGTTTAGATAGGCTTGCCCTCTGTTTCCTTTTCTGGATTTCATCATGGGCCTTTGAGCAATAAGACCAGTTAGTTGAATTCTGTGATTTGGACCACACAGTGCTGCCTGTTCCCTCTCATCTGCTGTTACGTCACCTGCTCTCGCAGGAACCCGTAAGGCAGGGGATACCCCACAGATTCTTTGTTAACTTAACAGTCCTCATGAGTTAAGCATCACAGACCGGGAAATCGAGGGTCACAGGGGTCGGGTCATGTGGCCGAACACAGCTGCGCGGGTGCAGCTCAGAGAACTGCTGTCGTGTCAGAGAACGTGACAACATGACGGCATTTTACTGGGCGAGGCTTTGGTTCGTGCCGTCCCGCCCAGCCTCTGGTCACAACTGCGCACCAGATCTGCCATGCGCGTGATCGGTGGGGAACGGGGTCCCCACAGCCGAACTTCATGGCCTCTTTATGAGATAACGAAGAGGGACCTGGAGCCAGGGGACCCGGCAGCAGCGCGGCAGGAGCCTCACGTCTGGGGTCCAGCCAAACGCGGGGAATGCTGTGTGCCCCCTTCTCACTTCGGGCCTCTGAGCGAGGGCCCCCCTCCCCTGGGCTGCACGTGTGCCCTTTGGGCCTCCAAGGATGGTGAATGAATGCATGTGGCAATTATTATGCATATTACTGTAGCACACACGCACCGTACTGACTGAAACCTAGGTCTGACCCCATCAGGAGTTCAAACTCTTCTTTTCCCCGCTGTGAGGTCAGCGTTCAAAGCCGCCTGCAGTCGTTCGGGGTGTGGGCAAGACTTCGGGTCACTCCCCCCATCGGATCTCAGGACGCGGGCTTGTCCCGTGCTCACATGGGACTCCGGAAGGGAATTGGAAAGAAGCGCATTTGCCCCGCTTGTCGCCTTCTAAGCTCTTTGCTGGGGCCGTCTTGTGGGGTTTACTCGGAGCTCTTCTCACCCAGGGTAACGCAGATGTGCTCTCAGTCACGCTTTTTCCTCTGCCGTTCCGCTTCATTGCGGTGACTATTTCTGCTTTGTTCCAAGCACCCCGAAAAGGAAGGCTCCCTCTCCCTCTTCCTGAACAGTTTCTGTGGTTTCGGGGCGGGGTGCAGAGCTTAGCGCTGAGGCCAACCCTCCCTCTGTGGTTGGGGTGGGGGGGGGGTGGTTCTTGAGCAGACCTTAAGCTAAATCGGCCCAACATGCAGGGCCCCCAGCTTCATAGACCGAAACTGAGGCTCAGAGAGACTCAGTGTCTCAGCCCAGTGTGCCACCTGCTGGTGGGGGCACTGGGAAGGTCCCGATCCACAGCCTGGAGCCCGGGACTGTCACTCGTGGACAGCCTGAGGGCCTTCAAACCTCAGTGGTGCTGCCTCTCTGTCTCTCCCTCTCCCCCTCCCCTCTCCCTTCTCACCCCTCCCTATTCCTTTTCTCCCTCCCCATCCCCTCCCCTCCCTTTCCTCCTCACCTCTCCCTCCTCACCTCTCCCTCTCCCTTTACCCCCTCCCTCCTCCTCTTCCTCACCCCTCCCCCTTTTCTCCCTCCTCTCCTCTTCCCCCTGTCCCTCCCCTCCTCTCACTCTACCTACCCCTTTCCCCTCCCCTCTGTCCCTCTTCCTTCTCTTCCCCTCT
>NW_024412430.1:21486074-21488089 GCF_014898765.1 Herpailurus yagouaroundi | reverse complement strand
CTCCCCCTCCCCTCCCCCTCCCCTCCCCCTCCCCTTCTCCCTCTCCCCTCCCCTTCTCCCTCTCCCCTCCCCTTTTCCCTTCTCCCCTCCCCTTCTCCCTTCTCCCCTCCCTCTCCCTCCCCCTCTCTCCCTCCCCTTTTACCCTTCTCCCTGTCCTCCATCCCTCCCCTCCCCTTTCTCCCTCTCCTTCTCCCTCTCCCTCTCATTCTTCCTCTCCTTCTCCCTCTCTTTCTCTCCTTCCTCTCCCTCTTTCTCTTCCTCTTTCTTCTCTTCTTTTTAGAAAGAACTGAATTCACGAGACGGAGCTTGGGAAAGAATATGTGGCGAAAGGGACCCTTCCATCCTGTGCAGTTTAATGTGGTCTTGGGTGGAGCAGCTGAAGGAGCCTGTGATAACCAAGGAGGACGTGGACATGTTGGCTGGCAGCCACACAGAGGCCGCAGAAGCGTTGTTTTTGTTAGAGAAGGTAAGAGGCTGTTGGCCAGTTGATAAGTTAACCAAGGCCCACAAAGTGCGGGCTTCGTGCTCAGAACTCTCGCGGAAAAGGGAACTCGTGCCGAATCCCATATCTGGGGCTCATTTAGGTTTTTCCAAGGCGGGAAGAGATGCACACCCAGCCTAACACTTAGAAGATGCAAAACCAGGGGCTCCTGGGTGGCTCAGTCGGTTAGGCATCCGACTTCGACTCAGGTCATGATCTCACGGTCCGTGAGTTTGAGCCCCGCATCGGGCTCTGTGCTGACTGCTCAGAGCCTGGAGCCTGTTTCGGATTCTGTGTCTCCCTCTCTCTCTGACCCTTCCCCGTTCATGCTTTGTCTCTCTCTGTCTCAAAAATAAATAAATGTTAAAAAAAAAAAATTTAAAAAAAAGAAGATGCAAAACCAAAAAGGGAAAATACCCATGATTCTAGGAACACCACTTTGAACATTTTCAAGTCCTTTCTTTCAAACAGTTGTTAAGAAGCTGCAAATCCTTTCAGAAACAACTTCGTATTTCATGTTTCAGACACACACGCTCACACGCGACCTTATAGATGAGGACGCCCCGTGTCTGGAGTCCATTTGCCAGGCTGCCCTCTGAGCAGCTGCCTGACAGAGATGAACCTGGAGGGGAGACGGGGGCAGGTCACCCCTGGGGCGTCGGCCAGGCCCTCGCTGGGTCATAATTTCTGTTTTCAGCTTTGTTCGCCTCCACGGCCCAGACAGAGTGCAGCCCCACCTTACAGGGAAGAGGGGCAGCGTGTGTAGAGCAGGACTCGAACTCTGATCTGGCACAAAGCTCGCGCCCATCTGTCACACGGCACCCGCCCCGGGTTCCACGGTCTTCACTGCCATCCCCGCATACAGGGCACTTATGTTATTTCAAGTTGTTACCCCTCCACACAGCCCTGTAGTGTTGAGTTCTGCTTGCGGGTCCTCTGCGTTTCAGATCAGGTCCTTACAGTAGATTTTAGAGGCCACAGCAGGGGCGCCTGTACTGGGCGCAAGTTCTTCCAGTGCTGAAGTGTCTCCTTTGCTTCTCTGAAGTGAACAGCCCCCGGGGGGGTCAAGCCGGACACCCCCGTCCTTCCCCTGAAGTTCCAGCTGGCGCACTGCTGGAGGCCACAGCACTGTCTGTCTGTCCCCCATGCTGGTCCTCCTGTCTATCCCAGTGCTAAGTCAGCATTCGCTAGCTGCACAGAACCAGTTTTGTCCAGAAATAAGCGGATCGTCTCTGTTCACGGCAAGGAAGACATTTGATCTGCAATGACACTTGTGTGCGTATTCAGTTTTACTCTGTATAATAACTCCGCAGCTTGGATGTTATCTCCTGAAAGCTTTTCAGATTACACTAACACCCAACAGTGAATATCGGTAGAGCCCTTGGTAGGTCGTTCAGTATCAGAGGTTCTGAGTACTTGGTCACAACCAGTTCCTGGCTCTGCAGTTGCTTTGAGTTTATTTCTTGAGGCATTTTTCAAACCGCTTGTTTGATTTTGATTTTGATTTTGATTTTGATTTTGATTTTGATTTTGA
>NW_024412430.1:21445363-21486064 GCF_014898765.1 Herpailurus yagouaroundi | reverse complement strand
TTTGATTTTGATTTTGATTTTGATTTTGATTTTGATTTTGATTTTGATTTCTGCAAACACAGGGCCAGCACCAGACCATTCTCTGCGTGTTGCACTGCATTGTGAACCTGCAGCCCATCCCTGCGGATGTGGAGGAGGCCATCCTTGCCCGCGCCATTAAAGCCTTCACCAAGGTGGGTCACACGCTGCAGGGGGCATAATCCAGAGGTCACTCACCTGCTCTGAAATAAAACTTTCAGCTCTGTTTTTCCTTAATGGAAGTGTGTTTGACATTTCTCAAATGTAGTTGTAGACTTTAGCCAAAATATATTAATTTCCCAACAGTGCTATCAGAAAGAGCTGAACTTTTTGAAGAACGTTGGAACAGAGAGCTTTGATAGAGAGAGAAACACTTGGATGTTGAGAAAATACTTCTAAATCACATGCCTGGTAGGAGTCAGAGAGTCTTTTCTGGTGGAGGAGTTCTACCTTGGGCATAAACAAGTAACCGGCCCCTGAGAATCCAGCATCCGCCATTGATGGCCCGGTCCCCTGTCCTGTTAGCAAATTTAGGCAGAAAGTGAAAGAGGGGCACCTGGATGGCTCGGTCGGTTAAGCGACCGACTTCAGCTCAGGCTATGATCTCACGGCTCGTGAGTTCGAGCCCCGCGTCAGGCTCTGTGCTGACAGCTCAGAGCCTGGAGCCTACCTCAGATTCTGTGTCCCTCTCGGTCTGCCCCTCTCTCGCTCGTGCTCTCTCTCTCAAGAATAAACATTAAAAAAAAAACTTTAGGGGCGCCTGGGTGGCTCAGTCGGTTGAGCGTCTGACTTCGGCTCAGGTCATGATCTCACAGTTCGTGGGTTCAAGCCCTGCGTCGGGCTTTATGCTGACTGCTTGCTCAGAGCCTGGAGCCTGCTTCAGATTCTGTGTCTCCTACTCTCTCTGCCCCTCCCCCATTCACACTTTGTCTCACTCTGTTTCTCAAAAATAAATGTAAAAAAAAAAAACTTTAAAAAAAAAGAAAGTGAAAGAAAAGGTTCCTTCATATATACGCCCTTTTGGCTTACAGCAGTGCTTCCTGGCTGAAGCAAAGCCAGGTCCATGCCAGGGGAAAGGGCACCCCTTACCCTGCAGCCTCTCATAGGCCATGTGGAAACGGCCTTAAACAAAGAGCCCCGCTTTTCAGTGACAGCATCTGTGGTAAATGTTAGTGATGACACTAGTTATGTTTGTCCGCGTTCACGGCGTCTTCCCCTCCGCTCTCCAAGGTGCTGTCCTTCCTGCAGCTTCCTCGTTACCGGTGGGGTCTTTGTGGCACTGACCACCCTGGTCTCCTGGTCTCTTGTTGACAGTTTCCAGAGCCAGTGGCTCAGACCCAGGGTGCATGGCCCTTCACATCTGCATTTATGTCTTCATGGACCGTGAGGCCACCTGCCCTTGGGTGAACAAGGCTTAGCTGGATGCTTAGCAAAGTGAACAATTCAAACCACTACTAAGGTTAATGAGAAGTTTTTGCAGGTAGGATAGACGATATGATTTCATTTCTGAATTTAACTGAAAAAAATTATTAGTGTTTGTTTCTCTAAAGGTGGTGGGAATTCTGTACAATTTCTGTTGGCCTTTTAGAGGATCCCAATGAAAAGTTAAACATAGGAGCTGTTCCAAACCCAAGTGTAAAGAGGTTGGGAGATGTTGGGTGTCTCCCCGGGTGCATGGTCTTGTGAGCAGAGGCCCTGACCGCTCTTGTCCAGGGCTGGCTCTTTGAGGAGAGCTGTGCAACAGCTGCGGCATATGAGGAAGGTCCTGGTACCCTTTGGCCAGAGCTTTCCAGGCCCGCTGCGGCCCCTCATCAAACACTGGGGTCACCTAAGCCCGGAGTCATCGGCTATGATGCAAAGCCCTTGTGTGCGTGGCCTCCGCCTGGGCCGCTGCGCATCACCCCCACCTCGTCGAGGATGGGGATGTGGAGGGCAAGGGGACCCCGTGATTGGGACGCACACGCTGTCCAGAGTCGTAGACTTGTTTGTCTCTGAGCCAGTGGTCTTGTGTCCACAGATGTGCTAGCCGGGCACAGCCTTCCTGCACCCCCTCCGGAGGAGGGGTTACTGACTGGGTGGCTCGTTTCTGTAGGTGTGGGTGTGGGTGGAGGTGTCCCGTTCTGTGTCCTACCATCACTCGACCCTGTGTCCTGGTGAACATGGGCAAACAGTCCACGAGCATGGACACGGTACCTCCCCACCAAGGGGTGAGCTGGCTGGCTTCTGGGACAGTTTTCTGTGTGGCAGATGAAGCCGCGAGCCTCTGCCGACTCCTCCCGGAAGTGCTAAGGAGGGGGGGGGTCAGTCCCGTGTCACGGAGGTCAGCTGTGAGCTGACGCAGCATGGCTGGCAGGTGGAAAGCCGGGTTCCCTGTCGGGTGGCTGCGGTGCGGCCGTGCGGCTGTTTTGCTCTTTCCTGTGCCACCAGCGATTAGTGTCAGGTTCACCACTCCGCCCTCGTGGCTGCCCTGCCTCAGGACAGCCTGTGAGTGGACCTGTCCAGGCGCTGGATTGAATCTTTTGTTTTCGTTCATAAGTTTGCCTTTGGCACAGTCAACAGTTCTAATACAGTCTCTCGGTTATAATTAACGTGGGACGTGAGTTGTGTGTGTTTAGTTGAATATAACTGTGTTTGTAAGCCAGGTTTTCTCCACCCCCTTTCTTTTCTCCCAAAACAGGCTGATTAAAATTCTGTTACGGTGTCCTGAATCCATATATTCTTTGTCACCAGGTTAATTTTGACTCTGAAAACGGACCAATAGTTTACGACACCCTAAAGAAAATATTTAAGCACACACTGGAGGAGAAAGGGAAAATGACAAAAGATGGCCCTCAGCCTGACGTTTAGTGACGCTTCCCCACGGCGGACACTCCAGACCCGGAGACCCAGGCGGCGTTCGTGCGTACAGATGAACAGGAAGGCGGTGTGGAGCCGTTTCGGGTCCCAGCACTTTATCTCAGACGCTCTTGGTTTGTGCAAAGAATACTCATTTCTGTTGCGAGCGATTATTTATTTTAAAATACCCTTGAGCTACATTTTTGTGTTGAAAAATTGCCATAATGTTGGTGCCACTTTCTTGTATTTATTTAACTGAATTAATATTGTGCTAATATGTTAAGTACATGGTGTTTACATCTTTATTCTTTTTGACGTTTTGGAAAAAGTTGTAATTCTTCTTTCCAGAACAGCTATTTTGTTGATGGAGCTCTTGCTGGAGTTTTTACCAAGTAGGCAATTTTAGCAGTAAAACTTCACTGTGGATCTGTGAGCCTGATCCATGGCCTGAGGAAGTCACGAAGTGTCTTCAACTATTTTGTATTTGTTAATAAGAAGGCGATTGATAACATTTTTAAAGGATTTTTTTAATTTGGAAATTTTTTGTTTTTTTCTTTTTATAAATGTGTCAAAGGGTTTCAAAGTATATTATTTTTTGGAGTGATTTAGTTTTGTGTTAAGGGTGGTCGTGACGTGGTTGGATTTTTTTATTGTAGGAAGTAGACTCGGGCCTCCAGATGGCCTTGCTGGTCTCTCCGCACATCCAGCCTTACTCTCTCCAAACAGCGTCTTCACAGGAAGTGGTCAGGCAGACCCTGTGCTGACGGTGTGAGGGCCACGCAGCCCGTACCTCCCACCTCCGTCCTTCTGCAGACCCCGCTGCCCTAGGGCCCTGTCTTCTGCCACTTTTCACTAGGAAAATTAAGATTCTTAAACTGAAATGTGAGCACGTAGCCTGCATTCACCATATGGGTTTTAGTTAAGAAGTAAGTAAACTATTTGTTGCCTGACTAGTAACTGCCTAACGGGTTCTTTGTGGACCGAGCTGTCATTCAGCAGTTGAGGCTGTAACAAATGTGTGCAGTTATCAGAGGCCAGGCCGCACAGGGTGATCGTTTTTCCCAACAGATGTGATACTAATCAAACCAGTTTCACAGTAAAGCTGTCACGCTATTTTAGAGACAGAAACTTGGGGGAAGCGAGACTAACCTTGGATGAGATTCTCCAACTCCTGCATCTCTGAATCCGGCACTGGCACATCAGAAACGTTTTAGTCATTATGGGTCTTACCGACTCTGGCGGCAGGTGCTGAATGCCGTTTCCTCCTACACTGTTTGAATTTTCTTGGGAAACCAGATCCAGTGAATTTTAATGAACTGGGTTGCCTGTTGCTGAGATTTCTCATTTTTAAGTGCCTGATCTGGGAAAGAAGGGGAGAAAAGATTACATTTTATCCAAAGGTACATTATAAAAATATGTTTTTTACCCCAAAAGATGTTTACCCACATGTCTGTCAGTGTCACATGGACAAGGGCCAGCAGGGTTCGTTCGACAAGTGGCTATTGGCCTGTGTCTGTGATGATCAGGTTAGAGCACGGATCCCGCGCAGCCACAATGTGACCACGGCCGCACGCCAGCCTGAGGAGGCCGGTGGGACAGGTAAACCAGGCTGTCTCCAGGTTTTGTATTTATTCGAATAAAAGTGCAAACAACAAACCATAAGGCTCGTATGTCTTTAGCTTGGAGCTCTTGAGACCCTGACGATACGGAGGTGCCCTGGGAGGAGATGACCCTGTGGGCTGTGGTCAGCCCAGACTTTGCTGGTTCCAGACGAGCAGGTGGGGGTGGGAGGGGAGCAGGGCTCCAGGTGGAAGGAGTGAGGGGAGTCTTGAGGTCAGCGGGGCTCCTGCCTTTCCTGTATTGGAGTGGGTGAGGAGTTCTCTGTAGCCC
Organism: Herpailurus yagouaroundi; assembly: GCF_014898765.1. NCBI lineage: Eukaryota > Metazoa > Chordata > Mammalia > Carnivora > Felidae > Herpailurus > Herpailurus yagouaroundi. The sequence goes on along the minus strand of NW_024412430.1, from coordinate 21,481,321 downwards.
AAAGGAAGGACCTCCGGGGTGGGGGATTCGGCTCCAGGGCCAAGAGCGCACACATCCAGAACTGACCGCCATGGCCGCACACGCGCTCTGCCTCAGGCCAGAGAGAAGTATTGTTCACACTTGCCTGATGAAGGAGTCCTGGTCTGACGGACTCCAGACCCCGTGCTCTTCCCCCCAAAGCCGCCTGTGTGTGGCGTGCCCGGCAGGGACCGCAGGGCCCTTTCAGCATTGGGCTCTGTGGTGGCACCATAGAGCATCGTGTTGTTTGTGACTTAGCGATGGTCTCCATCCTCTGGAGCAGGCTGGGCTGCCGTGGTGCTGTCATGTGATCTCAGCATATCACACTTAGGAAGCGCGGGACTTCCTGTCCAAGAGCTCGCTGGTGCTGCTGGTTTCCAGACCGCTCTATCTGTTTGCAGAACTCAGAGACACCCTGTGATGTGCCGAGTCGTGTCTTCAGCCAGCTTCCCGGTCTTAACCTCGAGAAGACCGGGTTCCACAAGAAACCACGTGTCCTACGTCAGCGAAGTTTCTGTTTGCTCTTGAATGGGGGACACCTGCTCGTGCACATGTTTGTGTCCTGTTTCAGCCAGTTCTCTAGACGTCCGAAGAAATCTCCAGAGCCAGTACGCAGCAGACAAAGTGCTTGCCCCAAGTTCTTGATGTCTGAAGGCCCCCAAGTAATTTTGGGAATTGATGAAAAGTGATCGTTTCCTCAAGACCTCTTTGTTCTTGTTGTTGTTCCAAATGAACAATATTGATATATTTTCAGGGCAAGTAAATCAAAGATGATATTCCCTTTGGATTTTTTATTTTTATGAATGTGGCTCAAGAGTATCACCTTATTTAAAAGAGTCTACTCGATACCAGATGGTTGAAAATTGTTTACAGATAACATGGCAAGAGAAAAATGCAACAAATCCTGTTATGCAGGTGTGTATTATGTTTTACTTACGGTTTTAGGCATGAGCGGGTGGGTCTCTGATTAGCCCAACACTGACACTAAGACTGATTTGTAAATAATCACAGTGGAACCACTGAGTAGTGTAGCTTTGGGAATCCTTCATTCTCAGCCATCGTTTAAAACATCCAGACGCGCCTGGGTGGCTCCGTCAGTTGAGCATCCGACTTCGGCTCAGGTCATGATCTCGCGGTTTGGGAGTGTGAGCCCCACATCGGGGTCTCTGCTGTCATCACGGAGCCCATTTCAAATCCTCTGTCCCCCTCTCTCTCTGCCCCTCCCCTGTTGGCTCTCTCTCTCAAAATAAATAAATAAAACTTAAAAAAAAAATCCAGTCACTGAGGCACCTAGATGGCTCAGTCAAGTGTCCAACTCTTGATTTCAGCCCAGATCATGGTCTCAGATGGTCTCGAACCCTGTGTCGGGCTCTGTGCTAACAGCTCAGAGCCTGGATCCTGCTTCTGATTCTGTATCTCCCTCCTCTCTCTGCCCCTCCCCCACTCATGCTCTGTCTCTGTCTCTGTCTCTCTCTCTTTCAAAAATAAATACTAAAAAATTCTTTTAATAAAAAATAAAAATAAAAAACTTAGACATTGAATTAGATTGAACCAGGTAGAAAAGCCTGCAGGTCAAAAATGATCAAATACGGCCATTTTATATAGTTCAACCTAATATTAAATGTAACGTTCATGAGACAAGTAGGTGATATTTCCTGAATTATTTTAACAAAGTTTAGATTAGATGATCAATTATTTTCTAGGACTATTCTATATTCCCCCCCAGTGGACTTCCAAAACAAGTGGGAGAGACCAGTGTGAAACTCGGCGAGCCTGTGCCCACTCAGTGCTTGGCCTCCGCTGTTGCCAGGGACACACAGGAGCCATTCAGTCTCTCGCCCTCCATCAGGAGCCACGATTAGCACATGTTCTTAACTAATGCTGGAAGCCTAATTCTCAGCACTGTGACTCACTGAATTCTAAATGTCCTTCAAAACTCAGCTCTGATTCCTTGGAACAGAATATGTTAACTGTAGTTAAATTCAGCTACCTGACTACACAGCCCAAGAAGATGGAGGGGTGTCACAGGCTGGATTCATGTGCTGAAGTGCCCACCCCCAAACCTCCCGAATGTGACTTTATTTGGAGATGGAGCCTTTACTGAAGTGATTAAAGTAACATGAGGTCATATGTGTGGGCCTGAAGACAGTGTGACTGGTGTCCTTATAAGAAGAGGAAATGAGGACCCAGACGCACACAGACAGATGACCCACGTGAGGACACAGGGAAGATGGTGTCTACACGGCAGGAGGGAGGCCTCAGGGGAGACCACTGAGTGAGGGAGGGAGATTGCCCACACCTGCATCCCGAATTCCAGCCTCTAGGACTGTGACAGGATGGTCTCTGTTGTTTAAGCCGCCGTCTCTGTGGTCTTTGTTACACAGCCCAAGCTGACCAGTATACTCGATGCTCCCACTGCACCTCGTGTGTGTTTCTTCATCCCGTTACCTCAGGCGGCACATGGCTTGGTTTTGCTGGTGTCTCCACTTTATATAGATTGAAGAATGCAGTGTATTGTCCCGTGACTTGCTGATTTTGTTCAACATGCTCCTCAAGTTTATCTGTGTTGATGTGTGATGCTACAGCTGCGTGGCAGCCCGCTGTGTGGACACCCCACGCTTCATTCCTCTGGCCTGGAGTGGACACTTGGATGGTTTATATTTGTGCACAAATACAAGCACTTGGGGCCCAGTTGGAAGTCTTTCTGGGCTGTGGAGTTTTGAGTGGAATTTACGGGCTGTAAGGCACACATGGTTTCCTACGCAGTGACAAAGTGTTTCTAAAAACGATAGCGTCCGCTTATGAACGTTCCCATTGCTCGGTGGCCTTGTCGACACTTAGTACTGGCTGCGTTCCTGGTTTTTGCCAGACTCGGCAGGTGTGAGTTATGTTATCACGTGTTATGGGCTGTTTGTAGTTCCTCTCAAGTGCTAGTGCACGTATGTGAGTGTCTCCTACAACATTTAAACACATGGTGCTCTGCCTGTCAGTGTTCTTTCTTCTCCTCCATGATCCTGCCACACCCTGTGTGCCTGGCACACAGAAGGGATCAGCATATGTGGGTAAAAGGAAGAATAGGGTAGCAGACAGGAGGGGAGCACAGTGCCCCTCAGACCAGGAACAACCCAGGGAGGGCTGCCCCTAGCCTTGCCCACGCTGTGCTGGCAGATCTGGCTGTTGTGATCAGGTAGGGAAAAGAAATACGAGGCATTCAGAGGGAAAAGTAAAACTGTTTTTATTCTCAGACGTGATCCATGTAAACAACATGGTGGGATCTGTGGAAACAGCTGTGGGAACGTTCCGCGAGTTCAGTGAAGCAGACGGGTGCCAGATTGGTTCAGGAAAGCCACTGCATCTCTGTGCACTGGCAGCGAAGCACCTGACCTAGAACAGTGACAGGGACCTGAGCATCAAATGCCGACAGATGAATCGGACAGAAAAGTGAGCCACCTGTTGTGTCCGTCTCCCAGCGCCACAACAGCACATCATCACAAGCCGGGAGCTCGCGGCAACAGAAACTTGTTCTGGCTCCGACAGCTCTGGAGGCCAGGCGTCTGAAATCAAGGTGTTGATGGGGCATGCTCCTTCCAGAGGCTCTAGGGGAGTGTCCTTCCTGCCTCTTTCAGTATCTACCAGCCACAGGTGTCCCATGGCGTTTCGTGGCTTATGGCCACATCATGCCCATCTGTGCCTCCATCTTCACACTGCCTTCTCCTTTTTCTCTGTCCTCTGTGGAGCTCTTACAAGGACTGTTGTCAATGGATTTAGGCCCATCAGGATAGCCTAGGATGATCTCCTCATTCCAAGACCTTCGAGTACAACTGCAAAGATCTTTGTTTCCAAATAAACTCATGTTCTCAGGCTCCGGGGACTAGGACATGGACATAATGGGGGGTCAGGGTGAGTGGCATGATTCAACTCACTACACCTGCACACTGAAAACTACAGAATATTTCCAAGAGAAACTTCAACAGACCAAAAACAATGGAGATACACCTGTTTGTGAGTTGGAGGACTCAAGATTGTTAATATGTCCATTCCATCCAGGTTGATCTCTAGATTCCATACAATCCTAATCAAAGCCCAAGCTAGGTTTTCTTGTAGAAATTGACAAACTGATTCTGAAATTCACATGGGAAGGCAAAGGACCTAAACAGCCAAAAGAACTTTGGAAAATAACAAAGTTAGCAGGCTAACACTAACTGATTCAAGAATTATCATAAAGCTGCACTAACCAAAACTGTGTGGTGCTCATATAAAGATAGGTAGTTACATCAATGGAATAACGTAGTCCGGATTGAGACCCACAGGCACATGGACACCTGAGTTTTGACAAAGGTGAAAAGGCAATGCAGAGAAAGGACAGGCTCTTAACAAAGGGTGCTGGAACAATTGGGTATTTATATGCAAAACAACAATTTGGGGGAAAAAAAAAAAAAAAAACCTTGGGGGCACCTGGGTGGATGAGTCAGTTAAGCACCAGACTTCGGCTCAGGTCATGATCTCACTGTTCATGGGTTAAAGCCCTGCGTCGCTCTGTGCTGACAGCTCAGGGCCTGGAACCTGCTTCGGATTCTGTGTCTCCCTCTCTCTGCCCCTCCCCAACTCATGCTCAAAATAAAATAAACTTTCAAACATAAACATTAAAAAAAATTTAACATTGGATCCATACTTTGCATTATCTACAAAAATCAACTTTTGTCTTTTTTTTTTTTTTTTTAAGTTTATTAGAGAGCGTGTGCACGAACAGGGGAGGGGCAGAGAGAGAGAAAATCTCAAACAGGCTGCACCCTGTCAGCGCAGAGCCTAATGCGGGGCTCAATCCCATGAACCATGAGATCATGACCTGAGCTGAAATCAAGAGTCAGATGCTTAACTGACTGAGCTACCCAGGCACCCCTTAGAAAAATCAACTTTTAAGTGTAAAATCTAAAACTATAAACTTCCTAAGAGAAGATCTGTGATCTTAGGTTAATCAGAGATTTGGTGAATACAACAGCTAAACTACAAACCATTAAAGAATAAGTTGATAGATTAGACTATACCAAATTAAAAACTTCTCTTCAAAAGGCACTGTTAAGAAAATGAAAAGACCAAGCCTATAGACTAGGAGAGACTCTGCAAAGCATATATCTGATGAAGGACCATCTGAAACCTCTCAAAATGCAACAAGGTAAAAGAAAATAGTCCAAAGTTATAAAAGTGCTAAAGATTTGAATACGCCACCAAAAATACATAATTGGCAAATAAGTCAATGAAAAGGTGCTAAGTTTATTAGTCATAGAAAGGCAAATGAATCTGTACAGCAAAGGAAACAACCAACAAAAACTAAAAGGCAGCCAATGGAATGGGAGAAATATTTGCAAACGACCTATCGGATAAAAGGTTAGTATCCAAAATCTATAAAGAACATGTCAAACTCAACACCCAAAAACCAAATAACCCACTTAAGAAATGGACAGAAGATATAAATAGACATTTTCCAAAGAAGACATCCAGATGGCCAACAGACACATGAAAAGACGCTCAACATCAGTCATCATTAGGGAAACACAAATCAAAACCACAGTGAGATAACCACCTCACACCATCAGAATGGCTAAAATTAACAACTCAAGAAATAACAGGTGTTGGTGAGGATGTGGAGAAGGGGGAACCCTCTTGCACTGTTGGTGGGAATGCAAACTGGTGCAGCTGCTCTGGAGAACAGTATGGAGGTTCCTCAAGAAACTAAAAATAGAAGTACCGTATGACTCAGCAATAATACTACTAGGTATTTATCCAAAGGATACAAAAGTACAGATTCGAAGGCGCACGTTGCACCCCAGTGTTTAGAGCAGCACTATCAACAATAGCTGAACTATGGAAAGAGCCAAATGTCCATTGACTGATGAATGGATAAAGAAGATGTGGTTTGGGGCGCCTGGGTGGCGCAGTCGGTTAAGCGCCCGACTTCAGCCAGGTCACGATCTCGCGGCCCGCAAGTTCGAGCCCCGCGTCGGGCTCTGGGCTGATGGCTCGGAGCCTGGAGCCTGTTTCCGATTCTGTGTCTCCCTCTCTCTCTGCCCCTCCCCCGTTCATGCTCTGTCTCTCTCTGTCCCAAAAATAAATAAACGTTGAAAAAAAAAAAATTAAAAAAAAAAAAAGAAGATGTGGTTTATATGCACAATGAAGTATTACTCAGCCGTCAAAAAGAATGAAATCTTTTCATTTGCAATAACATGGATGAGGCTAGAATGTATTATTTCTATTTTTTTTAATTTTTTTTTTCAACGTTTATTTATTTTTGGGACAGAGAGAGACAGAGCATGAACGGGGGAGGGGCAGAGAGAGAGGGAGACACAGAATCGGAAACAGGCTCCAGGCTCCGAGCCATCAGCCCAGAGCCCGACGCGGGGCTCGAACTCCCGGACCGCGAGATCGTGACCTGGCTGAAGTCGGACGCTTAACCGACTGCGCCACCCAGGCGCCCCTAGAATGTATTATTTCTGTTATGTTCACCTAGTGAAATAGAGAAAGACCTATGATTTCATTCATGTGAAATTTAAGAAACAAATGGGGAAAGTGGGGGAAAGGCAAACCAAGAAACAGACTCTTAACTATAGCGAACAAACATGGTTACCAGAGGGGAGGTGGGTAGGGGATGGGCTAGATGGATGATGGGGATTAAGGAGGGCATGTGTGATGAACGCCGGGTGTTGTTATGGAAGTGCTGAATCTCACCACATTGTACACCTGAATGTAATATTACACCGTATGTTACGTAACTGGAGTGAAATAATAGCAATGTGAGTGACAGCCACAGTGAGGGGGCCCTGCACACCCCGTAACATGCTGAAATGAGCAAGACCACACCAAGTGTGGGTAGCTGGGGAGAAAGGGGAACCCACGTACACTGTAGCAGGGACACAAAACGGCATACACTTTGGAAAGCAGTTTGGGAGTGGCTTCAGAAATGAAACGGGTACCCACCGTGTGATCCAGCCATGCCATTCCTAGGCATTTGTCCCCGGGAACAAAATGTACACGTCCCTGCAGACACCTGCACAGGCGTCCCCGCAGACGATGTGCAGCAGCTCTGTTGGGAACACCACACCCTGGAAACAGCACACTTGTCCATGAGCAGGTAAATGGAAAACGCCACGGTGGTAGAGCCACACGAGGAGTGCCACGCGGCAGGAAAGGTGCGTGAACTATCAGTGACTCACAGCGGGAATGACTCACGGCGCCGAGTGGAAGAAGCCTGACAACAGGAGTTCGCACCGTGTGCGATCCCGTGTACATCAAAGTAGGAGATCCAGAGTAACCTGTGGTGACCGGGCACGGATTCGGCTGCCCCGGGGAAGAGATGCACTCACAACGGGGACTGTGGTGTCGGTTTCACGGGTGCGTTCGTGTCACATGTTCCCCAGGTGCGCTGTTTACACTGATCTTCCCTCAGTGAGGCTCCTACAGAAAATACAGAAAATAGGCCGTATTTGTCAGAGGAGGGAGGAGCGTTGGAGCGGCCACGTGAGTGTTCTCTGGGAGGGACCGAGACATTCTGTTCCAGGCACGCTGGGGCTGCAGCTGCATTTGAACGTGGACAACACGCGTGTGCCCACGTCGTGGCTGTGCTGCTCTTCAGAGTTACAAGGAAACAGGCAGCTCGAATGCTCCGGGAGCCTCCGTGGGTGGCAACGTTTGTGCAGCCAGAGCTTTGTTTCCACAACCTGAACCCTTTACATGAATTGAAACGCATTTCTGATTTTAAATGTTCCCCGCCCCGGGGATTTCTGAGGGATGATTTGGGAAAATCTGCTTGTGAGCAGATGTCCCGCATTCCCTGCTCAGTTCTGTCCCTGAACATTACTTGGGAAGAGTGAAACGCTGTTTTTCTGGACTCTGACTCACGCGGGGATTTTGTGGCCACCGCCCATTCGGAGCAGGGCCTCCCCCACCACACGCCTGTCTTCCTGCTTCGGGAGATTCAGCCGCGCTAGGCACGCGGCTATCTCTTCAGCAGTTGAGAGCTTTGACAACTGGCATTCGCAAACTAACCCGACGACACAGAACCCTCGAGTGAGTTACTCACAGAGTTTCAGAAAGGGTTGGGCCTGTCGCCTCCCGCGAGGGCGCCGCTGCTGTGCCCGGAAGTCATCCCCCGGGAATTCTGACAGATCCTGGCCGCCACCCCGGGCCTGTGAGTCATGAAGAAACCCCGTGTGCAAAATAAACCCTTGGCAAACAAGAAATGGCTCTTTGGAGAGTGTGTGTCCGCACCAACAAAGAGGAAGCTGAATGAAACACGGGACTCCGTACATCCTTCACCCCTGGAGGCGCTCATTCCGGCCTCGCTGCGGCACCTTGTGGCCCTGGCCCCAGGGACAAGGACGCACAGCAAGTCCCTCCGAGGAGGCAGGACAGGCTGTCGCCCCTCGGGGCCCTCACAACCAAATTCCTCCGGGAGGAGGGAGGACGCGGGCTCAGCCTACGGAAAGTCCGAAAATTCCGGACAAAGGAGCAGTGTGCCGGGCTGCTTCCGGCCCGTTGTTCTGAGGCCAAACCCTTCTTTGTCCCGGGTCGCTCTGGTGCCACATTGCAAAGAGCCACCCCCCAGCCCCCAGTGTTAAATCCACAGACACAGGTGGGCGAGAAACGGCACAACCTTTACTGTCTTTCTTCGGTGCAGACTCCAGGTCCCCGTTTCCCCCAGGCTGTGTCTGAGATGTCAGGCCAGCCCGGGTCCTCGGTGCCCCCTCCCGGCTGCCACAGTGGGCCCGGCAGGCCTGGAATGCGCGCACGTCTCTCCTGAAGATACAGAAGTGTGCCCCGAAGGGGCCGCGTCTGCCATCAGGGATCTGACCCTGAGCCCAAGGCCGCCCGAGGAGGAGGAGGAGGAGGAGGCCGGGTCAGGGCCCCTGGTCACTCCTGGGAGAGGGAGGAGGCTTGCTGAGGCGGTTCGGGCCCGGAGCGCAGACAGGGTGACCAGGAAGAGACGGAGCACCGGGCCGGGTCCCTCCCCGGCTCCCAGGACCACGCTTGTCTGGAGGGCCCCTCCCCACCGTCCCCCAGAGCGGCCCAGGGTCCGGCCTCTCCTCAGCCGCCACCCTGCTCCCCAGGGGCTGCTTATTTCAAAGTCGGGTTTATTGACAGAGTGGAGTCAGACGCTCCACTTTCCACATTCTGCCCCCGCAGTGCAGGTTCCCTGCTGTCCCACGCAGCCACCGCTCTGTCCTCTGGGTTTGCCGCCTCAGCGGGCCTCTGTTGGCTGGCCCAGATGCGCCCTCACTGTCCTGTGTGTCAGGCTGTGGCTCCGGAGGTCCCGCCATGTGGACAGGCCACGGCACGTGGGTCCCTTCTCCCACGGACGCTCGGGCTGTGAATAAGGACGTGATGCGCCCGTGGGCTCTCCCGTGGGCTCAGCCCTGATTTCTGTTGGTGAAAAGCCAGGGACAGGCCTAGGCTGCCCTCCAGAGACTGTGCCTCGCCCCTCGCCCCTGCCCACACCCACCATCTGTTCTGCTCCGGCTCCCGGGTGGTGGTCTTTGCGCTCCAAGTCCCACGGGCTCTTGGGGGCCCAGGACCCCCCCCCTCTGAGCCCCCCCCTGCTCCGTTTCCCCCCCCCCCCGGGGGCCCCCCCCCCCTCTGCACAGCCTCCCGGGCCCCAGGCCAGGTGCCCTCCCTGGGCCAGTTCTGCTGGGACAGCACTCACCTCCACAGCCGAGTCTGGGGGCTGCGTGTTGGTGCCCCCACCAGACTGCAGGTGCTTGGAAGGCAGGGCGGCTTTCAACTGAAACCAGACTCCCAGACCCAGGGGCACCTGGCCCTGCAGTGGTGTCCTAGGAGGACACAGAGGAAAGGGGCCCGTGTAGAGAAGGCAGAGGCCGTGAGCCCGCAAGGTGGCTGTGACCGTCGTTTGGACAGGCAGCGCCGCAGGCCCCACGCGGCCGTCACGTGGCCCTGGCATGTCCGGTTCTCAGCCTGTGCTTGTCGGATGGAGGCTGAGGGCACACGGTGGGTCTGGTTCCGTTCTCCCTGCTGCCCGTGGTCTCCTAAGCGCGTCTAGGAGTGCGAGGAAGCCGTGCGTCTCGCCAGGAGTGCTCACGTCTGCAGGACCTCGTTAGTGAGCCCATCGGGAGGGGAGTGTAGGGAGAGCCGCTCCCCGGGTGTGGAGACACCCGAGAGGGGATGTGGCAGCTGCCTGGCCCGGCCTCGTGCTGCCCACGCCCCAGCTTGAGGCTGCCTGATCTCCGGAGCCACCCGCAGCCAGCTGGACGCATACACCTGCAGACACAGTGCCACGCCGAGGCTGTCATATGCAGGAGGACAGGGCTGCACGGGACCCCAGACACGCCCCGCACCCACAGCCCCTCCAGCCGGAAGCAGCTGACGGTGCCCACGAGGTGGGCTGGGCTCCAGCTGTCCATCTGCTGCATTCGAGAGGCCAGCAGACTTTCGGGACAGAGCTGGACAGAACACATGGTCTCCGTGACTACTGTGTGTTTGTGTTTCTGTCAGTTTTCTTCCTTCCCGCCTCTTCACGTAAAACCCACTGGCGTCTGGTGAGCTGTACACGGAGAAGCTGCGGCTGGCACCCCGGGCGTCTGTGCAAATGCCCCTGTTCCTGGCGTGAGGAAAGCCTGGCGTGTGCATCGTGATGGGTCTCACGGGGCTGTGTCCGCGCCTGTTCTAGAAGCAGGGCGGGCGGGCGGGCGCTGCTGCGGCCGTGGAGGCTCTTGGGAACATGCTGTCCCGCTCCCACAAGCAGCGTCCTGGCCCGTCCCCGCGTCTCTCGCTGCAGCCACGCCGGCGGGCGGTTCTGTGCCGTGTGCCGGACGGTGGAAGAGGTCCGGGGCCCTCTGCTGAGGTGGCAGGTTTCTCTCCGGTCAGCACACGTGGGTCAGAACCTGCCCCACGTCGGGACTGGGGACACGGGCCGGCCAGTGGCAGCCTCAGAGGAGGGGGGACCCAGGCCGGGAGCCACGGGGGGTCGTGCCCTGGGGCTTCACTCTGTGGGCACCTGCACCCCGGCCCAGAGATGCACACGCGGGGCGCCCCCCCAGCAGAGGCGGTGAGCTGGGAGGGTCCTCAGAGCAGGGCCGACACGGGTGGAGAGGGCATTCCGGGATGAGGGAGGGGTGTTGGGGCTGGTGTGTATGCAGGTGAGAGACTCCAGTGGAGCAGAGGGGATGTGGCCCCGGGAGGGCTCTGCCTTTTGTCCCAGGGGCAGTGGGGGCCAGCAGTGTGGACCTGGAAACCGTTTCCACACCACACATCCTGTGGGACCTAATCTTGGGTGGTGTCTCCCCGAGCTGGAGGGCAGGAGCCACGACTGGAGCTCACCCAGGCCCCTTGGCTATTTGTGGAGGGAAGGAAGGAAGGAACGCAGACTGGACGGATCACGGGACGAGGGAAGCCACTCGGGCCCAGTGGGAAGCAGGGTGGCGGACGGCAGAAGGGCCAGGCCCACGCCCACCATGGTCCTCAGTTCAACACGGAGGGCCAGTGATGGGGCCGCAGTTCAGAAGCACCAGATGCTTGGATTTATTATGCTTTTCATTTTGCAACTTGGAATTTTCACATATTTGTCTATTTGTTTTAAAGTCATGTCAGAGGAACACACCAGGTTGAAAGGATCAACCTTAGGAAAGGTCGATGGGAATGCAAGCTGGTGCAGCCACTCTGGAAAACAGGATGGAGGTTCCTCAAAAAACTAAAAATAGAACTACCCTACGACCCAGCAATTGCGCTACTAGGCATTTATCCGCGGGATACAGGTGTGCTGTTTCGAAGGGACACGTGCGCCCCCATGTTTATAGCAGCACTATCAACAATAGCCAAAGTATGGAAAGAGCCCAAATGTCCATCGATGGATGAATGGATAAAGAAGATGTGGTCTGTATATACAATGGAGTATTACTCGGCAATCAAAAAGAATGAAATCTTGCCATTTGCAACTACGTGGATGGAACTGGAGGGTATTAAGCTAAGTGAAAGTCATTCAGAGAAAGACAAAAATCATATGACTTCACTCATATGAGGACTTTAAGAGACAAAACAGGTGAGCAGAAGGGAAGGGAAACAAAAATAATACAAAAACAGGGAGGGGGACAAAACAGAAGAAATTTTTAAATATGGAGAACAAACAGGGTTACTGGAGGGGTTGTGGGAGGGGGGATGGGCTAAATGGGTCAGGGCACTAAGGAATCTACCCCTGAAATCATTGTTGCACATATGCTAACTAATTTGGATGTAAATTAAAATTAAATTAAATTAAAAATAAATAAATAAATAAATAAAGGAAAGATCGAGAGGAAAAGCCGCGGCCTCTGCTCCATCTCCCCTGCCCCAGGCTCCCAGGGACAGGCCCTCAGAACTTGTTCTAGAGAGTTCTTCCTGTGGTGGCCTCACAGCGCTAAATAAGAGGCTCATCCTGCCTGTTTCTTTACTGCCAGCCACGGACATGGCTGGTGTTCACTTCACGCCACCCCTGGTCTCCCCAGTGTGGTTCTAAGTCACACACTTAAACGTAGGGATGAGAGACTCTCTGACCACACCGTAAAACGAGGCTCATGTGACATCCCTCCTCCCACACTCAGGGAAGTGAGCCGGCGGCCTTGGGCTTCACGGGTGTTCCCAGAGGAAAGGGCGCGTGCAGCAGGTGCAGCCGAGACAGGACGCAGTGGGTCAGGCCCTCCCAGCAGTGCCCAGGGGAGAGGCCAGCGATGGCAGGGGCCGCAGGAGAGGCAGGACCGGCCACCTGGGACACACCAACACTCCCTCACTTCTGTTGGAATAGAGATAGGGCCCACATCCCAGGTGCTGGCATTGAGGGGCCTGGCTGGTTTATTCCCCATGGAGCAGTCACACCCCTGAATTTTGGAGGAGACTCCCACAGTGAGTGCTGGAGGGTACAAGCCCAGGTCCCCCCAGCGAGACCACCCGGCAAGTCGGGATCAGCAGCTGGGACAGACTGAGCAGTCCCGTCCTCCGTCCAGAGAGAGGGACAATCCAGAAGCAGACGCGAGGACATTTGCCACATCGGGATTCCCGGCAAGACATTTCTAAATCCAGTCCTGCTCACATCATAGGGCCTCCTCGAAAGCCTAAATAGGCACTTTCTTCAAAGAGAGGGACAGAAAATTCACTTTCAGAATATCAGCAATAGTAGCCCCCCTTTTTTTTTTTTAATTTTTTTTTCAACGTTTTTATTTATTTTTGGGACAGAGAGAGACAGAGCGTGAACGGGGGAGGGGCAGAGAGAGAGGGAGACACAGAATCGGAAACAGGCTCCAGGCTCTGAGCCATCAGCCCAGAGCCCGACGCGGGGCTCGAACTCACGGACCGCGAGATCGTGACCTGGCTCAAGTCGGACGCTTAACCGACTGCGCCACCCAGGCGCCCCCAATAGTAGCCCCTTTAAATCTGCAAGCATGTTACTGCTAACGAGCAACCCCAACAGCAGACCGAGGGGTTCCAGACACGGAAACAGGCTTAAAATTCAAGTCACGATGTTTGAGTTCACACAGCTGACTTCCCCTCAAGGCACAGGAAGCGCACACAGTGTGTCTCCGTAAGACCCTCCCAGACCAAGACCATGCGGCCAGCGGTCCCCAAGGCCCACGCGACCCTCCCCTTCTTTCGTGGGGCGGGGGAGGGTTGTGCCTAAATTATAGAGATGGAACAATACGGTATATATTATTCCCACCTAGTTTCTTCCGCTCTACATAATTTCTCGAGGTTCACTCACGCTGTATGTACCCGTCGTTCACGTTTTCTTTGCTGTTCCACTGTGTGTGCTCACATACCCATCTGTCTACCGTTGTCCTTCCACTTACCTGGGGGAGTTGCCAGGGTCATGAAGATGGGACTTAAATTTGGAGCTTTCCCTTCAGACCCTGGGCTCGACTACCACGTGTTCCCCCCACAGAGTAACATGCAGCTCTCTTTTCTTGCTGACCCCAGAGCGGCACAGAAAACACAGGTTTAGGTTAACGGTCTGGCCGGACATCCAAGGATGGAGCCAGAGTGGTGGCCACGGGACATCTGTGTCCCCCTCTAGCGTTCAGATCCCCGAGAGGGACCAAGCGTGTCTGTCCCGTTCACCCTCACATCCCCAGCATAGCAGGAGCTGAATAAAACTTGGCCAAACACACGGGGGCTCCTGGGTGGCTCAGTCGGTTAAGCATCTGACTTCTGCTCAGGTCACGATCTCACGGTTCGTGAGTTTAGGCCCCTCATGGGGCTCTGTGCTGACAGCTCAGAGCCTGCTTGAGGTTCTCTCTTTCTCCCTCTCTCTCTCTGCCCCAAGCTGCTCATTCATTCTCTCTCTCCCTCTCTCAAAAATAAATAAATATTGGGGCACCTGGGTGGTTCAGTTGGTTAAGCATCCAACTTCAGGTCAGGTCATGATCTCAAGGTTCATGAGTTCAAGCCCCACGTTGGGCTCTGTGCTGACAGCTCAGAGCCTGGAGCCTGTTTCAGATTCTGTCTCTCTCTCTCTCTCTCTCTCTCTCTCTCTCTCTCTCTCTGTCTCTTTGACCCTCCACCCCCCACTCATGCTTGCTTGCTCTCTCTCTCTCACAAAAGTGAACGTTAAAAAATAATAGTTAATGAATAAACAAACGTAAATAAAAATTTGTCAAACGTGGATTTGGGGATGGACCGTACAGTGGCCCCTGGTCGTGTCTATTTACTAGTGTTGAAAATGCAGGTTTTATTATTATCCAGGTGTGGTGGCGGCCAGCAGATCAGAACACAGCTTGTTCCCCGCAGTCCCCAAGCGGGGACCTGCCATGGGGGGCCACACGGGGAAGCACAGGCTCAGCCGGTGTGGGAGGGCTGCGGGCAGGATTGCTGTCCTGATTCCCACCGTAAGAAAGGTTGGGGATCAGCAGTGTGCGAGAGCTCAGCGGGCTCTGGGAACAGGGCCCCCACGGGGAGTCTGGCACCTGGTGCTGGGTGACGGGGAGGTTCGCAGGTGAAGGCAGCCCCCAGGTGAGTCCTTCCCTGTCTCCACGCCTTATCCCATCCCTACGGGGCTGCAGGGCCCCAGATGCCAGAGCACCAAACACAGTAAACGAAAGATGTGGTTAATACACTTGAGTCCTCAGTGCCTGGTTCGGGCACCCCCTTCTCAGTGCTGCGGCCCTGGTCTGCGCTGTCACCCCGGAGACCTGGTTCCTCCTTGCCTGCGCTCCCCTGTGCGTCATTGTCACCTGTGGGCATCCCTGGGGACAGGCAGGCACGCAGGCCACCGGGGAGGCAGGCTGGCGGGCCCTGTCCCCTCCCCGTAGCGACGTCACGGTTGGCGATGGGGACCTGCCACAGGCTCACGCCTCTCTGTGTTCGAGTTCGTCTCTCTGGGGGGGGGGGGGCCGGGGGGGGGCCGGCAAGGGGTGGCGGAGAGACATCCCGGCTGAAAAGGTGCTGGACAAGTTTGAGGAGGCCCCCAAGACCCTTCACCCCGCGGCGCACAGTCAGCTCGCCCGGATGCGCGAGGAGCGCGGAGAGGCCGCGAATCCGGATTCTCGCCGAGCTAGCCAAGCTGCCGGATCACTCCTGGTTGAGATCAGGTGTTTGCTCGGGAGGCGAGCAGAGGAGCGCTTTCGGAAGACGTTCCCGCGCCGACGCCCACCGCGTCCTTCACTCCCCACGCCGGAGCCCGGCCACGGGAGGCGCGTGGTGGCGGCCACGCGGCCACAGTGGGTGTGCGGCGGCCCCGCGCACAGGGGCCCGACGGGTCACAGTGAAACGGCAGCGCATTCGGACTCCAGAGAGAGAGAGGGTGGGTGAGGTGGGACCAGCCGAGCGGCCGTCCCTCCCCCGGTTCCCGCTCCTCGGTCTGGACAGCCGAGCCTGCTTCCGCGGCGGAGGTCGGGGAGTCGTCCACACGGCGCGGCGCAGGAGCCCCGCTGCGTACGTTGTTGCGTACACGCACGTCTGCAGCGGGCTTCACGCAAAACCACGTCCTCTGCGTCCCGGGCTCCAGCCAACGGGCCTGCGAAGGCCAATTGAGACAGGTAGGCCTCCCTTGGCCCTGACTTTAGGATGATCCCGTGTCGGGTGTAACTCAGGTGCGAGTCGGATGTGACGCCCCCTGGCCTGGGGGGCGGGCCCTCGGGTTCACAGGTCACGCGGCCCTGCCCGCCAGCCGCAGGCTGCTTTGCAAACCCAGGGCTCGAACTAAGCCGGTGACTGCTCCCCGGTCGGCAGGACCCGGCTCCGGCTCCGGCTCCAGGCTCTGCGGTCACTCCGGGCGCGCAGCCGTGGCCGAGAGCCTTCCGGCCCCTTGGTGTGAGCGCCAGGGGCCCGTCCTCGCGGGCCAGCGTGTCTCCGGGCCTCCCTGCCTTCAGCCGGCCTCCCGGGCCGCCAGGCCACGGCGGCCTCCGCTCTGTTCCTTCGGCTGCCCCCCTCCTGCGAGGACTCACGATGCTCCCGGGCGGGCGGGCCGGGCCGGCGACGGGGCGCGAGAGGAGAGCGTGCGGTTCGCCGTGGTCGGACTCTGCCTTCCAGAATCGGTTTCGTTTGCCACAAATCCGCAGCGGTTCTGCGTCGTGGCTGGTGGTTATCTCGCCCCGGGGCGTGAGTGCTGATCGCAAGGCCCCCCAGTAGTGGAGGGAGGGAGAAGGGTGCCCCCATCACTTCCACTCACACGGTGCCCAGCTTGTCGCGGGCCTGCAGTGGGCTGGACACTGTGGGGGCCCCGTGAGATCCTTGGTCGCCTCCCCGTGTGTAACGTCTGCCGAGTGGCGGGCACCACACCAGGCCACGCTCACCACAGTCGGTCCTGCTCACGAGCCCCTGGCGGCCGTGGCGTGGCTGAGTGGAAGGGACCTTGCTGTTGGTGTCAGAGAGCCCTCTTCTAATCCCAGAGCCGCCCCTTTCCAGCAGCGTGTCCCTGCGGGCGCCACCCGGCGTCTCGGCAGCTGCCCGGCCACCTTGCACAGTAACATCTGAAGTGGTCGTGGTGAGGGTCCCACAAGGACCCAGCGTGTGTGCTGTGCTTTTGCTAAGCGGCCGGTCACCCGCCACTGCCACGACCTCTGTCCTCCGCCCGCCAGGGTGTCCTTGATATCTGCTCAAGAACATATTCCGAACATGCCACTGGCCTGCGGCTTGGCGGCTCCTGAGTGCGTAGAGCAGGGACATGAAGGGAGGCAAGCATCATTGACTTTTCTTTTGTCAATCAGAGGTGCCTCGGTGATGAAGAACTGATTCGTGGGATGCGCCAGCCCTTTGGGGACCACACGTCTGGCCGGGACCAGGTGGCCAGGACTCCTGATGTCTGTGCAGAGAGGAAGGGGCGCTTTGCTGAGGACACCCGCCTGGTGCTGCCGAAATCCCAGAGTGTGGCGCACAGCACAGGTATGGCTCGCGTGGCTCGGGTGCTCTCCCCGCGTGAACGGCAGGGCCATGTTTGGGTTTAATTCAAGTGGTTTTCTCTTCGGGGCATGAGGCTGGCAGCAATGAGGCAGAAATTCCGCGATGCATTCCCCAGAGCTTGACTGGGTCCCAAACTAGTCAAGATCTGAAAGGCGTGCCTTGACACATGAGGGCTTCCAAAAATAGTCACTTAATGGTGACATCGGTTACCCTCTTACGAGATGCACAAATAGAGCGCATCCTAGCTTCTGCAGCCCATTTCTCTTATTTCACGACTTTCCCCCCTGCGACATAGGTCTTGGGAACTAACCTCTGTATACATTTTTGTCAAGAGAACAAAACCCTCTAAGTCACACAGATACACAGACACACGCTGAAGACCAGATGGTCTTTCAGAGACAAATTCCAGGGGTGAGCTTTCAGTTCATGTGGACGAGAGACGCTACGGAGGCCCCTGCGGACCAATATCTGGGCCCCACCGGCCGCCTGAGGGCTGGCGGCAGGCCGGGTTCTGCGGAAGCAGAAGCTGAGACGGGGTTTGGGGTAGGAGACATGGAATGGGAAGAAGGAGATGGAAGGGGGAAGGCGGACTGAGCAGCAGGCCTGACATGCCCCTGACGCAGGTGGGGACTCGAGCCGGCGCTGCCCATCACGGTACCCCGTGTAGGGCCGAGTCGGGGCTGCTGTGTGAGGGGCACAGCAGAGAGCAAGCGTGTGAACCTGGCCACTGCCAGCCGGTGTCACCAGAGCAGGCAACACGTCCTCCCTGGGAAGGGGGATCTGGAGAGAGCATCTCTGTGTCTGCCACGTTTTCGTAGATCTTCTCAATACCGACGAATGTTTGTTAAAATTGGTTTTATTACTTCCTCATCTGGCCAAGATGGGGCCACGGGGCGAATTTATCCTTCTCCCTGAAACGGTAACAACAAAGTAAACAGAAAAACGTGAAACGATGCTTTTCAAGACACCGGACCTCAGGCAATGAAGGATGATAATTCCTAAGGGATGGAGACCCAGTGGCCTGCAGAGGGTTCCGTGAGGGTCCGACAGACACCCGGGAAACACTCGTTTGTGGGAAACTCACCTCAGGTGGGGGAAGGAGCCACAGGGAAGGATTGAGGCACAGTGCCAGAGCTCAAACAGGCCCAACAATGACACCTGTTCCGACAAAGGAGACTGGAGAAGGTCCCACATCATGAGACCTTAGGACAAGCACTCTGGAGGTCTCAACCCCAGGCCCGGCTCTGCTCCAGACCCACCCAACAGATGATGAGAGCAAGAACTGACAGGATCACACTCAACTGTATTCAGAACACAATTTAAGACTTGTAGAAGTACAAAAATATCCAACATCCTACAAGGTAACATTCGCCCTGTCTGGCCTCCGATCAAAGATTATCAGGCAGGCAATAAGCAGGAAAATATGGCCCACGTGGAAAACGAGATCCAAATCAAACCAGAATGGAGACAGATGTTGGCATTCGTGAAGACAATAAAAACTACCAGGAAGCCTGAATGGGCTGAAAACACAGCGGATCAGGGTTAGGGACGCCACTAAAGCGGCGTTAGTGCGAAACTTACATTAGAAAAGAGTAAAGATTTGAAACTACCACTTCAGCTTCCACGGTCAAAAAGTACAAAAAGAAGAGCAGAGTAAGGGGCTCCTGGGTGGCTCGGTCGGTTAGGTGTCCGACTTGGGCTCAGGTCATGATCTCACGGTTTGTGGGTTCAAGGCCCGCATCAGGCTCTGTGCTGACATCTCAGATCCTGGAGCCTGTCCAAATTCTGCCCCTCCCCTGCTCATGTTCTGTCTGTCTGTCTCTCTCTCTTTCTCTCAAAAATAAATAAACATTTTAAAAAATGTAAAAAAAAAAAAGAAGAGCAGAGTAAACCCAAGTAAGCAGAAGAAAATAATTTAATAAAGACCAAAGCACAAAACAAGGAGACAGAAAACCAAAACAGCATAGAAAATCAATGAACCAAGAACTAGGTCTTCAAGAAGATGGATGGAATCAAACCTTTGGGCAGGCTGCCCAGGGAAAGGGCAGAGAGGGCAGGAGGAACACAGTTTACCCACATCGGGAATGAAACTCAGCATCACTACACATTCTGCAGGCACTGAAAAGACAATATAACGAAAGGGCAGACTCCATGCTTGATGTCTGACTTCTGAGAACCTCTAAGCTACAGGTCCCCCTCCCTCCCACCCCACATCTGGGCAGCTGGTAGACAAGCCCAAGTCAGCCCGGCCTGTGCGTGGGAGGCTTCAGACCAGTCCATTTCCCTGCTTCCTCCAGAAGGCCGCCCTGGATGAGGAGGCAACGGGTAATGAGGGCCTGTTGCAGACAACTGAATGTCAATAAGCCCACAACTCAGGTTAAATTCTGTGAAGGGCACCAACTATCAAAGATCTCCTGGGGCGCCTGGGTGTCTCAGTCAGTTAAGCATCCATCTCTTGATTTCGGCTCAGGCCATGATCCCAAGGTCGTGGGATGGAACCCCGAGTGGGGCTGGGCACTGACAGCGTGGAACCTGCTTGGGATTCTTTCTCTCCCTCTCTCTCTGCCCCTCCCCTTCTCTCTCTCTCTCTCTCTCTCTCTCTCTCTCTCAAAATAAAAAAAATTAAAAAATAAAAAAAAAAAAGATCTCCCGAGAAGAAATCAGCTGCAAGAATAGCTATTTGGTTATTAAAGTTAAATTTGTGAACACCGTCCCAGGCCCACACAGGTCCCCTGGGGAATTCTACCCAACACTCAAGGAAGAAGCAATAGCAAATATACACAAACTTCCCAAAAATTGAAGAAATGGGGATATGCGTCCATTCATTCTGTAAGACCAGCATTGCCCTGAAACCAAAACCAGGCAAAGAAAGCCACAACCAGTATCTTAGGATCTCTGATGAAAGAATTCTCAAAATTTTACACGTCAAATCAAAAACTATATGAGGGAGCTAATACATCATATTATATATATGGCTTTTATATATATATACATGCGAAGACAAATTTTTGAATCACACTAATAATAGGACACCTTAACATACCATTTGCAGTACAAAAAACTAAGGCTCCAGAAGACCGACACAATGTAATAAACGCGCTAGAGCTTATTGAAATATTTATATGACACCTCGGTAATGGAAAACATTCTTTTCAAGTACACATTGAATAGTCACACAAATTGGTCTTATTTTAGGACACAAAAATTATATCACTGAGTTTCATAAAAAAGAGAAAAAAATATTATAAAACTTTCTGATCAAAATGCAATTAACATAGAAAATAACAACAAAAGGGGCACCTGGGTGGCTCAGTCGGTTGAGCTTCCGACTTTGGCTCAGGTCATGATTTCACAGCTCATGAGTTCGAGCCCCGCATCAGGCTCTGTGCTGACAGATCAGAGCCTGGAGCCTGCTTCGGATCTTGTGCTTCCCTCTCTATCTGCCCCAACCCACTCGCATTCTGTCTCTGTCTCTCTCAAAAATAAATAAACATAGGGGCGCCTGGGTGGCGCAGTCGGTTAAGCGTCCGACTTCAGCCAGGTCACGATCTCGCGGTCCGTGAGTTCGAGCCCCGCGTCGGGCTCTGGGCTGATGGCTCAGAGCCTGGAGCCTGTTTCCGATTCTGTGTCTCCCTCTCTCTCTGCCCCTCGCCCGTTCATGCTCTGTCTCTCTCTGTCCCAAAAATAAATAAACGTTGAAAAAAAAATTTTTTTTAAATAAATAAATAAACATTAAAAAAAAATTAAAAAAAAAGAAATTAACAACAAAAGTGCAAGAAGGCCTTCTACCTGGAAATTTTAAGAATTTAGTTAAACAACTGAATGAAATGGCACATACAAAACAAACTTAACAGAATCTCTAAAACATAACGATAATAAAAACACTGCATATCAGAATCTATGTAATCCATTTTAAAGAATAATCAAAGGAAGCTACACAGTCTTAAACACATGCCAGTAACATGGAAAGAAAATAAAGGAATTAAATTCTCACCTCAAAAGCTAAATAAACTAAAAGGAAAAACAAGTGAATTAATAGATATAATAGCAGAAATGGCTAGAATAGAGAAATAATAGATATAATTAACAAAATAAAATCTTGATTTATTAAAGTGATACCAAAATAAACCACTAAATAAACTAATCAAGAAAGAGAGAAAAGATAAAAACATACGAAATAAGAAATGAGAAGGGAAAAAGAACCATTGAATCAAATGAATATTTAAAAAAAATTTTTTTTTTTACATTTATTTGTGAGAGACAGAGAAAGACAGAGCATGAGTGGGGGAGGGGCAGACAGAGAGGGAGACCCAGAATCCAAAGCAGGCTCCAGGCTCTGAGCTGTCAGCGCAGAGCCCGACGCGGGACTCGAACCCAAGAACTGCGAGATCGTGACCCGAGCCAAAGTCGGACGCTTAACCGACTGAGCCACCCAGGCGCCCCTCAAATGAATATTTTTTAATATAAGACTACTTTTAATGAAATGTAACATCTAGATGACATGGAAAATTTCCTGAGACACAGTAGCTTAACATAACTGATGCCACTGGAGAGAAAAAGCTCAAGCAGAATAGTTTCCGTACAACAAAATAAAGTTATCAAGAAACCATCCCACCCAAAACCACCCGGCCCCGTTGTTTCCAAAGAATTCTACCAAATCGTCCGCTTGCTTCAGAGCGCAGAACAGGGAGGACTTTCAAGTGCCTTTTGTGAAGCAAGTCAGATGATGAGACATAATCCTGAAAAGACAATATCGAAAAAGGAAAATTTACAATTATTACTTATAAATAACCAGTGCAATTACAGTAAATATACTAGCAGAGAAACCGTAACAGCACATTAATATAATAATATACCAGGGCCGAGTGGGATTTTTTTTTCAAAAGTGAACACACTGATACGGAAAGTTCATATGGAAAAAAGCTTTTAAATGCAAGAATAGCCAGGAAAACACTAAAATGGAAAGGCTCTGAGGGAGGATTAGACCTACCAGATATTGGAACAGACTGTGAAGCCTCTATAATTGCGGTCCTGGTGCCGGGACAGACAGGCCAGTATACAGAACAGAAAGTCCCAAACCAGGCCTGAGAATGTGTGACAGTGCAGTGTGTGGTGAGGGTGGCGCCCACATCACTGGGCCCACATAAACCTTCCAATAAATGGCACCAGAACAACTGGGTGGACGTTTAGAAAAAGAGAAAATCAGATCTATGCCTTATACATTACACTAGAATAAACCCCAAATGAATCAGATATCCGAAAGTAAAACCGACAACAGTAACAAAAAAATATATAGTTCCCTATAAGAATAAGAAAAAATCATAGGGTCATAACAAAAAAATTGAAAAAATTTAACATCCATTTTGATAAAAAGTCAGCAGTTTAGGAATAATCTCATATTCTCTGACTCTCTGACACCAACTAGGTGTCCAACGCTAACTAAATGCTGACACTAATTACCCGGAGTTAGTTCAGGCCTCATAGGCTAAGCACTCAGTCCTCCACGACTACCCCTACTTTGGACACCAGTTGAAAGTCTGAAGTTGCCATAACCCCCCCCTCATTTTTTTTTTTTTTATGAGGAAACTGGTGTCTTTAAAAAAATTTTTTTTAATGTTTATTTATTTTTGAGAAAGAGAGAGACAGAGCACGAGCAGGGGAGGGGCAGAGAGAGAGGGAGACACAGAATCAGAAGCAGGCACCAGGCTCCAAGCTGGCAGCACAGAGCTGGATGCGGGGCTGGAACTCATGAACTGTGAGATCATGACCTGAGCCAAATTGGAAGCTTGACTGACTGAGCCACCCAGGTGCACCCCCCTCAGTTTTAATAATTCACTAGAACAACTCACAGACCTCAAGAAAACACTTGATTTGCATTCATGAGTTTATTGTAAGGATACAATTCAGGAACATTCCATACAATGGTACGGGGCAAGGTAAGGGCTGGGGCTGAGGGGTGGGACAGCGCAAAGCTTCCGCACCTTCTCTGGGTGCACCACTGATGTGTTCACCAATCTGGAAACTCCCTGAATCCTGTCATTTAGAGGTTTTTATGGATCTCCTATCACATGGGGGATGAATGATCAAATCATTGGCCACTGATGATGGACCTCAGTCTCTGGTCCCTCTCCCTTCCCCAGAGGTGGAGGGGTGGGGCTGGAGGTTCCAACCCACTAGGCAAGGCTTGGCCTTTCTGACAGCCAGTCCCATCCTAAAGCCATCTAGGGGTCCACCAAGAGTCACCTCATTAGCGTAAAGCCAGATCTGGTAGAAGGGAGCTTGTGAATAATGAAGATGACCTTATCACACCTATCACCCAGGGAATTTCAAGAGTTTTAGGAGCTCCGTGGAGCACCCAGGTGGCTCATACATTGAGCGTCCAACTCTTGATTTTGGCTCCAGTCATGGTCTCACGGTTCATGAGTTTAAGCCCTGTGACAGGCTCTGCGCCGACAGCCTAGAGTCTGCTTGGGATTCTCCCTCTCTTTCTCTCTCTTTGCTCCTCCTTCACTCGCTCGAACACACACACTCTCTAAACAAACAAACAAACTTAAAAAAAAAAAAGAGTTTTAGGAGCTTCATGCCAGGAAGCAAGGATAAAGACCAAATATATATTTATCATTATACCACAGAATACCACATTATACCACAGAATAAAGCAACAATAACAGGCATCTACGAAACTTTCCACCAACATCATACTTAATCTTGAAACACTGAAGTTTTTCCTTCAAGACTAGGAATGAGACAGAAATGTCTGTTCTTGTCACGGGTACTTAACATGGTACTGGAGGTTCTAGCCAGTGCAATAAGGCAAGAAAAAGAAATTTTAAAACCAGATAAGAAAGGAAGAAGCAAAACTGTCTTTCTTCATAGATAATGTCATCATCTGTGTAAAAAAATATGGGAATACAAGCTACTAGAACTAATCAGGAGGTTTAGCTATGTTGAAGGTTACGAGATCAATATACAAAAATTAGCAACAAACCATTAAAAATTTTTTTAATTTAAATATTTATAATAGCATCAAAGAAATGAATATAAAATGCTTTGTGGAAAAATCATATAAAAGATAGGTGACATCTTTACCCTAGCCTATTAAATATTGCTGATAGGAATACAGAGGACCAAAATGAATGGAAGCATATGTGGTTTGTGCACAGGGAGACTCTGTATTGTTGAGTTCAGTTCTCCCCGGACTGCTCTATAAAGTTAATGCAGTCTCATTTAACACCCCAGGGTGTTTCTAAGACAGAGTTATTCTAGTGATCAAATGGAAAAGCAAGGATTCTAGAATAAAACCAAAAATGTTTTGGAAAGGCAAGTTGAAGGGCTAACATTGCCTGGTTCAAGAATTATTATGAAGTGAGGGTAATCAAAACAGCATTATATTGCATAAAGATAGACAAGTGGGCCTCCAGAAAGAGACCCACACATATATGGACAACTGAGTTTTGACACAGCCGCAAAGGCTATGCAGTGGTGAAAGGATGGCTTTTTTAACAAATAGTGCTGGCACCATTGGCAATCCGTATGCACAAAGGTGGAAAGAAAGAGGGAAGGAAGAAGGGAAGGAAGGAAGGGAAAGAGGGAGGGAGGGAGGAGGGAAAGAAAGAAGGAGAGAGCCCAAGAAAGAAAGAAGAAAGAAAGAAAGAAAAAGAAATGAACCAGGACCCATGCATACTACATGCAAAAGTCAACCCTACATAGGTCGTAGACCTGTATATAGAAAACACCGGAAACTATACCACTTGTAGAAGAAAACAGGAGAAAAAAATTGTAAAGCACATGTCTGGCAAAAGATAAATAATATATATAGAACTCTCAAACTGAACAATAAGAAAACAAACAAGTCAATAAAAACAATCTAAGTGTTTGCACAGACTCTTCACCGGCAAATAGCACATGAAAAGCTTCTCAGCGTCACTGGTCATAGGGGGAAATGCAAACAGAAGCCACAGTGAGATCCCACTTGCACCATTAGGAAGACACCAAGTGTTGGCGAGGATGTGGAGGAAGGGGGGCTCTCATACCTGGTCGCTGGGAACGTGAAACGGTATGAACACTTTGGGAAAAGAGTTTGGCAGTTTTTTTAAAAAGTTGAACATGTGATCCAGTCATTCCGATCCCAGGTTTCAAAACCCAAGAGGCAAGGAAACCTACGTGCATACAAAGACTTGCACACGAATGTTCATAGCAGCTTTCTTACAAGAGACAAAAACTGGAAACCACCCAAACATCCAGACAAATGCACAAACAAATGGAAAGACACAGCAACCTGTAAATGCACCTGAAAATTGCTCTGTGAAAGAAGCCAGACAAAAAAGAATACGATCCCATTTATATAAAATCCTAGAAACTGAAAAGTAGCATGCAGTTAGAGACCGAAGGGCGGGGACTGCTGGGGGAGGGCGGGTGGAGGACGGGCGGACGGGCAGACGGGAGGAAATCACAAAGGCACAAGCATAGATGTGTTCATGACGGTGGTTGTGGTGATGGCTTCCACTCATCAAATATGTTTTGAAACCTATCAAACTGGATACTTTCTGCATGTCAGTTACACTCAGTAAAGAACTGGGTTTCCTGCACTCCTCTGAGCCTGTGGCATTATCAGTAAAGAAAGCATCACCTCCCTCATTCGTTCATCTGGGTGTTTGCATCTGTTGGGTGCCCGTTGGGTGCTCGACACTGGGCATCCAACAGTGAGTGAGACGGAGGCCCCGCCCAGTGAATTCACGCCCCTGATGCCATGCCACAGACACATGCGCTGACCACCGGGTGTTTGTCAACCAGTAGCATCTTGCTTCTGTTGGAGGAATAGCGATGTTTTAAGCTGAAGTTCGTTGGTGAGGGACAAACACCAATAGGTCTGGGTGCTGGCCACACGGTACACATGCCAAGTGGTCCCACTCCCAGCTCACTCCCGGCAGGAGAATCCAGTTGTATTTTTTTTTTTTTTAATGTTTATTTATTTCTGAGAGAGCAGAGCATGAGTTGGGGAGGGGCAGAGAGAGAGAGAGAGAGAGAAAGAGAGAGAGAGACAGAATCCGAAGCAGGCGCCAGGCTCCGAACTGTCAGCACAGAGTCCGACGCGGGGCTTGAACTCACGAACTGTGAGATCATGACCTGAGCCGAAGTCGGACACTCAACCGACTGAGCCGCCCAGGTGCCCCAAATCCAGTCGTATTTTAAATGAGATAGGGGTTGGGGACATAAGTAAGCAAGGCTGTTCCTTCATGGGCTTCTCCTTGGGAGTTTTGGTCCGGTTCCAAAACAATCTTACTGTGTCGCCTATTCCTTATCATAAACACAGAAATTCAGATGACTCATTCAGTGTTGGAATCCGTGTTACATTTTTTATTGTTGTAGTTGTGGCTCTGTTCTCTCCGCGGAGCCTAAATTACTTAGAAAATACATCATTTTATATTTATCACAAAATAGATCATTTGACAAGTGTAAGAAAGCCCACCACTTGTGGCATTTAATATTTCTTGTGTGGGATGGAACTGTAAGTTTTCTGGAAGCGAAGGAACTACCAAACTAATACTAAAAAGTCAAGAGAAACAGAAAGAGGGATTTAAAATCTTACAAGACCCAAGTGCGTGACGGAAACAGATGAGATCATTGGCCTGCTCTTTGCCACTGCTTTCTCTCTGGCCTGCGAGAGCCCCCTCCCCACCCAGGAAACCCTCCTGTCCATGGCCCTAGCGCTTTCCAGACTGGTGAGAGTGGGCACGGCCGCTTGGCCTCTCCCGGCTGTCCCCGCTTCTGTGGCTCGCCTCTGCCGCTGCCCCAGCAGTGCCCCAGCCTCGCTGCGCCCCCTGTTCCCTCACCAGACATGTCCCCTCCCCGGCAGCCCGCCCTCTCTGGCCCGGACACTGCAGTGGCTCCCACTAACAGCCGGCTTCTGCCGTTCCCACGTTCAAAATCCCCACCTTCTGGTGGGGTGGGGGGGTCCACATACTGCGAATGAATCCACAGTCTGGCCCCCCTGGCCCTCCACCCTCCACACCCGCCCTCTGAGCCGGGCCGCGTCTCAGCCTCATGGCCTGACGGCTCCCTTTGTCCCCGTGGCCTTTCTGCCTGGACAGCCTTCCCTCAGACGAGACCACTGCTCGACCATCGTTCTGTCCTGTCCTTTTTTTAAAGGATTTATTTTTTTTTTCAACGTTTATTTATTTTTGGGACAGAGAGAGACAGAGCATGAACGGGCGAGGGGCAGAGAGAGAGGGAGACACAGAATCGGAAACAGGCTCCAGGCTCTGAGCCATCAGCCCAGAGCCCGACGCGGGGCTCGAACTCACGGACCGCGAGATCGTGACCTGGCTGAAGTCGGACGCCTAACCGACTGCGCCACCCAGGCGCCCCTGTTCTGTCCTGTCCTTGATGGACAGCATCTCCGAGACGCCCTCCCAGAGCACTGCAAGCTCAGGGCCGCCTCCTCCCGGACCTTCTGCTGTTGCCCCCACGGGCTGCGCATCCTTCCATCTGTCTCCAGGTCCGTCAGCACCCGGGACCCGTGTATACGTGTGTACGTGTCCTGTTTGTCCACGTTGGTTGCCCTCAGGAGGATCAGCCCAGTGGGGCAAATAAGACCCCTTGGCACCGCGGGGCAGGTGACGAATGGCGATGAAGGATGGCAGGCATATCTGTTTGTCCGCTCGACGGGCAGCCTGCAAACGGCTTCGGACCGGCGACTCCTGGTGTGCTCTCAGCAGGGGAGAGTCATGTCATTTCCAGGTTGGCATATGATGTTAGGATGTGTGACCAGGGTGACCTACGGTGACACACAAGACCTGTAGGAACGTGTCAGGTGCAAGAACCTGCCACTGCCGGAGTCAGGGGGAGGTGCGGGTAGGGCGAGCTCAGCGTGTGTGGCGCCCATCGTGTGCGGTGTGGTCGGCAGCCCAGGGAACCGTCCTCTGACGCCGTTGCCTCCAGAACCCATGATCCCTTTTCCACGAGCAGGAGTCTCAGACACAGGACTATGCAGACATTAGATCCCAGATGACGCCAGGGTCTGTAGGATGTCACCACGCCTCCCGCAAGGGAAGACTAGTCCCCGAGCTGACCCGGGGCTGAGGTTCACAGGACCAGCGGGTGACTGACAGGGGGACCAGACAGGGAGGCGCTGTGGCCGCGGACATCCCAGAACAGGAGATTGTGACTGTTTCCAGAACTATCACAACGGGTGGGGCTGAGGTTCATTGCCCTCAAAATTATTTGGGCACATTCTTCTATTTTTTGCCACTCTTTCAACAAGGATCTGCATTTGATTATAATAAAAACCCATGAGCCGTGGCTTTTGAAAAGTGAGGGTTCTGTTTTCTTACAGAGACACCCAGAGGGTCCTGGGTGCTCTGCCCTCTTGTTCAATGCTGGGTGTGCCCTGTCACACACGGTCACAAGGTGCTGCCCCACGTGGGCGCCCACACGGCCCGGCGGGACGGATGAGGAATGGGAAACAAGGGTGAAGACTGGCCCTGCAGGCACCCGCCCCTCTTTAAGCCCTTTCCCAGAGGCCCCACCCAACGACTCCTACTTCTGCTTCTGCTGCACGCCTGGTCACCCCTAACTGCAAGGGAAGCAGGAAGCCAAGATAGTATTTTTAGTTGTCTACACATTGCAGGCAGGGCTCAGGGTTCTTCAGGTAGGAAACAGGTGAAAGGTTGGTGCTGGGCCGGTGACCATCCGTGCCAGCCACACCCGGGAGGGAGTCCCTGGCTCCGGGGAGGTCAAGAGGCCGAGGCGATGCCACGCAGCAGGTGCCCAGCCTATGGAGAGGCTCCTCCGGGAGCTCCCGGCCAGTGCCACCCACATGCGGGCCACGATTGATGCCGCTGGAGACAGCCTGCTTACGTGCTGGAGAGCCACCTCGGAAAGGCAGCCGGTTGCCCGGGAACTTGACGCACCCCGGCAGCTAGGCCGGCGGATGAAGACGCTCCCCTGGCAGCACTCGAACCCGGTGCGGTCTCTCCATGAGCATAAAAGGTCAAGGTGGAGATGCAGAGGCTCGTGGAGGGCTCTGTGTCCCCCCAGGTTCCTCCCCACCCCCCACACCCCCATGGACGCTATTTCCATCGGGCGTTATTCTCAAGAGCTCATCCAAGGAACAGGCCTCGCTGCCTCTGTCGCCCCTGACACTGACCCAGTGCTGGCCAGCTCCTGACCCGCCACTCATCTCATCGAGGGTGTGAGGACACCGTGCGAGGCCACGTCAGGCACGATGCCGGAACCAGATAAAGAGACCGCTCCACCGGCATGTCCTCGGCAGGGGGAAGCGAGGCCGCATCTAGGAACCAACTGTATAACATGGTCCTTCGGCCTCAAAATGTCGGCTTTTATCATTTTGGCTGCAACTTGAAGGTTGCTAGGCTTTATTTCTTAAGAAGAAAAAGAAAAGATTGTTTCCACATTGTGGTTTCTCTCTCGATTCGGGGCCTCATGTTGCTAACTGACCATCCAAAACTTTTCCTTTTCTTGTTCTTTTAAATAGAAATCTGCTCTCACAGCTTGTTGTCTGGAGCTGACTCGGGAGGTTTCGACTTGTGGGGGCCGCTGGCGTGGCCGTGGGGTGAGTGCTGCACGAGGGGGTTCTAGGCACAGCTGAACAGAACGGCTTTGTGCTCTGATGACTTTCATTGCTCACTTGGGCCTCGGAGACTAGAAATCTCAGTGGCAGTGATTCCCCACGAGTGAAGCCTTTGGCTGGCTTGCCCGGGGCTTTTACACGTCCACCAACATAACTACGGCTTGTCGAAGGCTCTGCATAACTATGAGGCACACTTTCTGCTAATGAGTTAATTCCATTCTCAAAATAACTGAAAGAGATGAGAATTATTATCTCCACCTTATAGGAGCAAACTCAGGGTCCAAAAATTTATTTCATCTTACTTAAAAAAATTTTTGTAATGTTTATTTATTTTTGAGAGAGAGACACAGAGCATAAGCAAGGGAGGGGCAGAGAGAGGGAGACAGAGGATCCAAAGCAGGCTCCAGGCTCTGAGCGCTCAGTATACAGCCCGACGCAGGACTCGATGCCATGAACCCTGAGATCATGACCTGAGCCGAAGTCAAACACTTAACCCACTGAGCCCCCCAGGTGCCCCATGAATTTAGATAAGCAGCCCAAAATGACACAGTCCTTAGACAGGACATGGTGCAAATCCCAGTCCTTTGGGCGGAGGCCTGGGGTGGAGTCTTCCGAGGCGGCACTGACATTGAAATGTCTCTTTAAAGAACACTGCTACCTTCTTCAGGAGGGAGGGGGCTCTTCTTCATTCTAGCCCCCCAGTTTTTAGCTAAACATTGGCCATAAAATTCAGTCTTTGTGGAATCCTTTTATGCACAAGCATCGCATTTAAGCTTCCTGCACATGACATTATCAGAGCCCCATCCACCTCAGGGGGTTAGCAGTGGAGCCCCCATGGGGCAGATGAAGAAACTGGGAGGGAGATCTGAGATTTGTCCAAAATCACAGCAACGCGGGGTCCAAGTGTCTTTCTCAAGCCCCCTCCTTCTGCTACCTCTTTACTCCGGACTGGCTGCAAAGGACAGAAACCACCCCCAGGCTGGTGTTGGGATCCAGAAGGGAAACACACAGGGGCAGGATGGCATGGCCTTGGGGATGACAGACCCGGGACTCGGCCCTGTCTCTCTTCTCTGTTCTCAATGCTTGTTTCGCTTGTTTTCTCCCCTCATCATAGCTTGGGGTATGAAGCTGGGGGGGTGGGGGGGCGGGTCTCTTCACTCTCTTCCTGTTTTAATACATTCCCAGGAAAGGATTCTGCTCGGCCTAGACCCAAGTGGGGCCGGCGCAGTGCCCCAAAGAGGAGGTGGTGAGCACATAGATGACCATGGAGCCAGGCTCATAATGAAAGTGAAGCAGGCGGGATGGGGGTGGGGGTGAGGGGACTGTGACAAATAGCAGAGCCCACGCTGCACATAAAGAAAAGATTGTCCTGTTGGAATGTAGGCTGAGTGTAGCCAGAGATCCCAGTTTTTTTGAGAAAAGCAAGAAATCCAGATTTTTTATGTTAAATGTCTTGATTCTTTTGAAAGCTGTCAGCTAATTAAAAATAGATTTAAAACATCGCGTGGGCGGAACAAAGCCCTTCTGTGAACCAGATGGGACCTCCCAGCTATCACCAGTTTGCAGCCTCTGGTGGAGGTGGACCATATAATAACCGATATGACTGGCCCTCCAGCCCAGGGACGCTGAGGGGCGTCCACCAAGCCCAGGCTCTCCCCCACCGGCTGTGACTCCCCAGGCAGGCACTTTTCCAGCAGGCATGCGAGGAAAGCGGGAGGCCCCTGGAGCCTCAGGCAGAGTGGGGAGTGGGGGGCCCCCTGGAGGCACTGCGCAGACATCTTCCTCTTGCTCATCCTGATCACCACACCCTGGAACTCGGCTAAGACCTGGGCCCACCAAGGCGGGGACCCAGGAGGAAGGTTGAGGAGTCTGAGCTTTGAGAAGCAGGGAGGCCCACGGGCAAGTTGGGCTCTGACGGCGTCACGCGATGCTCCCAGGAGCGTGTTCTTTTTATCTGCAGTCTAGGCCACCAGCAAATGAGGGTGGAGAGTGGGTTCTGTCCTGAGGCTGCCTGCAGAGAGGTGTGGACCAGCAGTGGGATCTGGGACAGCAGGGCCTCAGGGACACTGGGCCTCTGGGGTCTGGTGGGAGTTTGCAGGTCTTCTGAGGACTCAATGTCCCCTGCTCACTCTTCTTTTCCACGTTGTCTACTGGTCATGGTCCTCACGACCTGGACTCCACTGTGACCTCTCCGCCATCGGTGTCCTTCAGTTCCAGCACTGTGAACAGCCCTGTCTCTTCCCTTTTAATTCCACACTAAGAGACTGGGCACCTGCTGTGTGCCTGGGACCCTGTTCTAGGAGATGGGGACACTGTGGTGAAAATGCAGACACACAGGCCAGTCTCAGAGACACCTAGGTGTGATCAAAGCGTGGGGCTCAGACCGCACGGCGAGAAAAGGGCTCTCTGAGAAGGTCAGGTCTAGGTGCGATCTGACCGATGAGGACCTGCCAGACAAAGAGGGGACAGGCATTCCAGGCAGCTGTGCCCCCGTGAGCATGGGGAACAGGCGGGGAGGCTGGGGCCAGGCTGGGGCACAAACTCCACCTTGAACCCAAGCATCACTGCAGGCTGGCCTGCGTGGCCAGCAGGTCCTTCCGCTCGTGCCCAGGGATACATGTCCTTCCTGCTGCTTCCCCCTCTGTTTGCCACCCAGCCCTTCCAAAGCACTTCCCTGTTGCCATCTAATTGAACATGGCGTCTGTGCCCCAAGGGTATGTCCTGGGAAACAGAAGCTGGGACTTTGGCCCACGTTTGCGCTATTCCAAAAGCTGTAAGGTTTCCACAAAACGCCCTCTGCACCTTCCAAGGCCCCACCTGCAGAATGAGAACACAGTGTGGGCATCTTCCTGTGCAAGTGTCCACACATCAGGGGCTCAGATTGGATGGAAGTCATGTCTGTCACAATCTAAGTTTTTGTGGAGGATGCCCTCTGATGACCCCAGGGGCTCGGGTTCACACCAGGTGGCTCTCCACTATACCCCATTCCCCCCAGGGCCGCTGGGAACCAGAAGAGGGAGAGAGGAGGCAAGCCCTTTCCCTGGAGGGCAGAACCCAGAAATCTCACCTGTCCGTCCTTCTCCTCACACCTCAGTCCGAGCACAGTCACATGGCTCCATCCCAGGACCCTTTACTTCTGTTGCCTACAAACCAAGTTCCTGTTTACTGCACAAAAATAAAACTGACCATGTCTGGATCTCTTTTATCTTCATTTTTCTTCTCTGATCATGAAAACAGTACATACTCAGTGCTAAGAATCCAGAAATAGGTAAAGAGCATAAAACCACCAGGAATTCCAGAGCTAAGTTTAAGACTTACAGGGCGGGGCAGTATCGACTGGGTGGCTCAGTCCGTTAAGCATCCAACTTTGGCTCAGGTCATGATCTCGTGGTTTGTATGTTCACGTGTTTGAGCCCCTTGTCTGGCTCTGTACTGACAGCACACACCCTGGAGCCTGCTTCTGTGTCTCCCTCTCTCTCTGCCCCTCCCCCACTTGCACTCTGTCTCTCTCTCAAAAATAAACATTAAAAAATTAAAAAAAAAGACTTATGGGGTCATAGCATACACATAATTTTGTAACCTTAGTTCTTGCATGGCAGTATAATCCTGGTAACCTCCCCATATCAATAGTGACCTATGTTACCATCATAGTTGTTTGTGACATGTTTAAGTGATGACCATGATTAACTTGGAGATGGCTGTGATTTGTATTTATTTGACTACTGAGGGTGAACATTTTTTCACATTTATTGGCCTTTTTATTTTGTGTGTGTGTGTGGATTGCCAGTTCACATCCTTTGACTATATTTTAATGGACTGTTCACTTTTTTCCTATTGATTTGAAAAGAAAGTCCATGTTACATATGAAGGATAATACATTAGCACTCCTATAGTGCTTATGTGCACTAAGTCCTTGTAATGTATGTTCATTTAATCCTTAGGTTGGTTCTCTAAGGGAAGTGCTGCTGTAATCCCCATGTGACCCTTCCTAGGCATAGGAAGAATAAGCAGTGTGCCCAAAACCGTGTCGTGGTATAGTCCAGGGAGTTAGAACTGGGATTTAAACTCAGCATTCTGGTTCAGGTTCTCGCTCTTAACCACTAGACATTTTAACTCATGTTTTGCCAGCTATAGATTTTACAAAATTGGTTTTTCCAATGTGTCATTGGTCTTTTCATTGTAAGGTTTTTGTTTTAAATTGGTTTTTATTTTATTTATTTTTTTTAAAAAAATTTTTTCAACGTTTTTTATTTATTTTTGGGACAGAGAGAGACAGAGCATGAACGGGGGAGGGGCAGAGAGAGACAGAGCATGAACGGGGGAGGGGCAGAGAGAGAGGGAGACACAGAATCGGAAACAGGCTCCAGGCTCCGAGCCATCAGCCCAGAGCCCGACGCGGGGCTCGAACTCACGGACCGCGAGATCGTGACCTGGCTGAAGTCGGACGCTTAACCGACTGCGCCTCCCAGGCGCCCCATTAAATTGGTTTTTAACATATATGGTCAAACCCATTAATCTTTTCCTTATGGACTTTGGAGTCCCTGGGTGGGCACTATCTGGAAAGTAGGGGGCAAAGTGTTTCATATGTACTTTTCCAAACTTGCCGAGAACTTTTTGGTAAGTGAAGAAAATGTCAGAAAGACGCATAATGCTACGGGGGCCCCAGCCTGGGCCGTGTGGGTGAAGCCCATGGCACCTGTTGCCCAGGTATGAGCTGGCCTCCTCGCTACCCTTTCCTCCCCCCACTGGGGCAGCACGACTCGGGCCACCCCTAGCTGCTGTGCAGATGCCAGTCATGGGTGAGTACTCCGTGCGCTCCACAGCAAATCTGGCTTCTCGGCTCCTTTCTGAGCACCTCTTCCACCCAGAAGTCCTCCCAAAATGCTGCCCCGCTCCCAGGCCCAAGCTCAAGTTTACCCTCCTCTAGTTTCTTGCTCCCTTCAGCCCTCCAAACGACTGTCTCGACTCTGGCATTTGTGGCAGGTGCACTGCGAGAGCTGGAAGGGCAGTGCACCTGCGACCGTGGGGGCAAACGCTAGGCGGTCAGCGCTCGGGGCTTTCTTTCGACTTCAGCCCTTGAGTACGGAGGTGCAGCGGCCTGCAAAGTAGCGCGGACCCACCCGCAGGGGCCCGGCCCCGGGGCTGCAGGGAGCAGCGCGGACCCACCCGCAGCGGTCCGGCCCGGGGGCTGCAGGGGCCTGGCCCGGTAAAGTCGCAGCGCGCCTGAAGGATCTACGCTTGAGGCCGACTTTGAAGTGCAAAGACTAACGCTCGCTTTGAAAAGCGTTCGAAGACAAAAATCTCCGAAAGCTGGGACAGCCTGCACACACCGCGCCGCCGCCACAGACGGCTACACTGAGGGCCCGAAGCAGCCCGCCCGGCCTTTGCCCCGCACACCGCCGCCCCGCGCGCTCTCGGTGCCACGTGACGGCGCCCCTCCATCACGCGCGGGGGGCGGGGCGCCGCCGCCACTCTCTCGCTCATCCAATAGGAAACGGGGAGCGGGTGGGGAAGGCGGGCCCTCCCGCCCCTCCGCCGTCCGCCCAGAGCGGGGCGGGCCCAGCCGCCACCCACCAGTGGGGTCCCGACGAGCCTGGCTGGGCCGCGACGAGGGGGCGAGGCGCATGTCAGTCAGGCAGTCCGGCCAATGGATTCGCGCGCTGCCCTTGTGCCCGCCCCCGCCTCGGCCTCCCGGCGCCCGCGCTGCCTTCCCTCAGGCCGCCACGGCCCGCCCGCCCGCGCCTCCATCCGTGTCCTCGCGCGCGGCTCTCGGGCGGCGGCGGGCGGTGGGTGCGAGGGCTGGGTCGTCCCCGCGGAGGGCGGCGGCGGGCGGCGGCCTCTTCTGTGAGCTCGAGGTGGGTACGAAGATGGACGGCGAGCGTGGGCCTGTCGCCATTTTCCTTCCCTCCGAATCCTAGGGCGGTAAAAGAGGGCAGCGCTGCGGGCCGGCCGGCGCGGGCCTGTGGCCAGGCTGGGCGGGT